>NC_061117.1:177879876-177910055 GCF_002878395.1 Capsicum annuum | reverse complement strand
CGCCTTGAAATTTAAGAACACATTTAACTATAGCAAGAATTTCTTTAGCTACAGTTGCATAATTTTTCTGGCTAGCACTCCATTTCCAGAATAGAATTGAACAATATGAACACATTTTTCTTCTGGGGAATATTGCTTGAGAATTCCACCATATCCAATGTCAGATACATCAGTATCAATTATTTTTGCCCAATTGGGATTTGCAAGTGTAAGGCATGGTAGATTTTCAACTTTAGCCTTAATATTTCTTACCGCAGTAGTATGGCTCACAGGCCATACTTTAGGATTTTTCTTCAGTCTATCATACAAGATAGTGGTATCTTTTTTCAGATCTTCCACAAAAGGAGATATATAATTCAGACTTCCCAGAAATCTCTGCGATTGAGTTTTGTCTGTTATTTCATCAGGAAATTTAGAAGCAAATTCAATACTTCTATTTATGGGAATAAGTTTTCCTTTGTCAATATTGTGACCTAAAAATCTGACATTGGTCTGGAATAAAAACATCTTTGGCCTTGAAATTAATAAGCCATTTTGTATAATGATCTTTCTGAAAAGATCTAGATGTTTAACTACCTTGTTGTATTGAAAGCTGTAAAATAATAATAATAATAATAATAATAATAATAATAATAATAATAATAATAATAATAATAATAATAATAATAATAATAATAATAATAATAATAATAATAATAATAATAGCAAGTAGGCACTAAAAGACAAAATAGTAGTAGTAGTAGTATATATATATATATATATAGTAATCTTACATTATATTAAAGTTTGTTATTTTCATGTATAACGAATCAAATTTGCTAATAACAAGAGGACTAGGGGTGTGCATCGGTCGGTTCGGTTCGGTTCGGTTTTACGTGTTATTGGTTCGGTTTATCGAATTTTGATTTTTAAATATGTAAAATCAATAACCAACCAATAAGATATTTTCCTATCGGTTTCAGTTTATCAGTTTTTGGTCCTTAACGGTTTGGTCTTCGGTTTAACCAATAAAAAAATACTTATAAAATAGCAATAGTAACAACTAACATAAAAAAATGAAATCTTAATTACCGCCAAAAACTACGCAATGCATTTTAATTACAAGAATCTTCAAACTTGAACTGAATGTTAGTTAGAAAAAAAATTGAATCCTAATTGTTGGAAGCTATAAATGCTTCAAGCTTTTTATTACAATAATAGCCGAATTTTATATTGTGCCTTTGTTGCCCTGAATAGGTTAATACTTTGTGAATTACTGAATTATGAATTAGTAGTGCATATAATCTATATGCGTACACATATCTACATATATATATATATATATATATAGAGAGAGAGAGAGAGAGATAAAGAGAGAGAGATATTTAAATATATAACATAAATAGGGATAAAACAATAACTTAGTGTATCCTTATTGGATTTTCGGTTTAACCGATAACCCAATAAGATAAAATTGATACCGAACCGTTTACCCAATAAATTTTTTTATAAAACCAATAAAACCCGTTAACCCAATAACCCAATACCAATAATCCAATAACATTTTTATCGGTTCGGTTTATCGGTCGGTTCGATTTTTGCACAGCCCTAAAGAGGACTCTTAAATGATGTTTAAAAAGGACATTATCGGACCATATCAATATTAAAGAAAAATTGAGATGATGCTAAAAAACCTAAATTTAGTTATGCACATTAAAGTTATCAAAAATTTGATAAAAAATATTTGATATGATATAATACTTCAAACATAACTGGCCGTACCGTATGGCGCATGTATCATTGACACTAGTGCCAACCAAGTTTTATATTTAATTACTTAGGAGAAGAACGGGCCCAATATTTATTTTAAAATAATATTAATATTATAATAATAACCATATCAATCAATGTGACATATTTTGAATTTTGAAATTTAAATAAATATATTTTTTAAAGTAATTCTTGTATATATTCTTAAAATATTTTAAATTATCAATTATTGTGATGTACTATTCAAATAAACTCCAACATCTATCCTAAATTAATATTATAATAATAATCATCAATTAATGTAACATATTTTGAATTTTAAATTTAAATAAATTTATTTTTCAAAGTGATTTTTGCATATATTCTTAAAATATTTTAAATTAACAGTTATTGTGATTTATTATTCAAATATATAATTTTGTTTCAAAAATTTAATTCACAATCAAAATTAAACTCTACAAATGTATAAATTATAAAGAGTGTGAAAAGTAAAATTCAATGGATCTATATTACTGTTTTTCAGATAACATGGGCTCAGTAAATGTTATTTTTTTAATCTCTATTTATGCAACACAAATAGAATTTAAATAATCATACTTTTTATATATTTTTAGATATTTTAAACTGTTAAATATTGTAATTTATAGTATCTTTTAATGTAGTTTTCAAATAATACACGTTACTCTCCCCGTCTAAAGTTTTGTGGCGGTGATAGTCAATTATATTTTTCAAATGATTTAAGTTTTTAATTATTATGGTTTATAATACTTTTCTTTTATTCCAATTTAAGTGACATTGATATAATTTTGAAAGTTGGTTCAATATTTTATATCTTTTAAGTTGTTATTATTCTGATTGTACGTATTTTTTTGAAATATATAACACATTAATTTTTTTTTAGATATTTTAAGCGGTTAACTATTTAATTTATAATACTTTTTTATGTAATTTTTAAATAATATATGTTACTCTCTTTGTCCAAACTTTTGTGGTATTGATAGTTAATTATATGTTTTAAATAATTTAAATTTTTAATTATTGTGATTTATAAAACTTTTTCTTCTATTCCAATTCAAGTAACATAATGCTTAGATGACCATAATAATTAATTAGAGGCGCTAAAATAAAATCACGATTGAAGCAGTGAAGCAGACATGTCTCACAACAACTAATTAGAAGTAATAAAACAGAATTACTATAAAAAAATACTTGTGAAAAAAATTTAAGTGAGCCTCGTATAAGACGTCAAGTTAATTTAAAACATCAAGAGCTAACTTATCCTTTTATTTCTATTGTACCTTTTTTATTAAATAATATTTTTTAATATTTAGATGACTTATAACAATTAATTAGGGTGATATTATTAAAATTATGATTGAAGCAGCAGATGCAGACATGTCATAAATGTCTATTTTATTTTTTATTAAACATTATTAATTTTTTAATTTATAAATAGCTTATAGTAATTAATTAGGAGTGATATAATAAAATCAAGAAGTAAGCAGCTGAAACAAGCATGTCGACGGAGAGCAGTCTGCTACAACTCAACTCTCTCTTATATAATACTAGATGATGTATCTCGTGCTATGCACGGGCCCAACATTTTTTTGTTTATTACTTAATATTTCATGATTTACTGTCAATCAAACATCTTACAAACCTTTTTAAATGAAAAAAAATATAAATATGTTTTTTGTGTTATGATAAAAAAAGACAAATTTTTATATATTATTTTTCTTTTTCATATGTTTCTTTATTTTTGATTTTTTTTTTTGATATCTTAGTAATATCTCATAATTCTCAATCACTTTATAATAATACTTATCAAATTTGACACTTTACCTGATAATTTATAGTACATTAATTTTTTTAACCTGATTTATAGTATTATTATATAGATTTTAAACTTTTTATTTTATTTTTTAAAAGGTTGTACACCACTAAATTTTAAAATTGATCAAATTCTCCTAAAAATATAATTTGTAACATAATTTCTTATTAAATTTAAAATATATAGCTATACTTCTTAGTATTTTCAATTGTTTTAAAATTTTTAGTTCGTTTGTTATAGAATTTGTTTATCGTTGATACTTTTCTCTCATTTCGTTTCTTTGTTTATTGAAAAAATTCTTCATTATATATTCATTTATTTTGAATTTATGTAACATTGAATTTTTAGTGAATCAGAAAAAGCATCAAACTAAGTTTGATTATATATGTAGTGTACTCCTACATAATGATTCTTTTCATGCTACATATATAAAATGACTATATGTTTTTCAAAATTTTCTGTCAAATTATTTTCAAGTAGTGTATTGAAGAGGGATGTCTTTTCATATACAATTTGAGAGTATTTTAATATTTTATTTCCAAAAAACAACTTTAACAAAATTTTATAATCGTTTTGATTAAATAATTGTCAACTAAATGCAACAATTGAAATTGAAAACTTGTTAAAATGATATTAATTTGAAATAGTATAATAAACATTAAATTGTAGATTATTTTAAAAATTTTCTTTTGGGTTATATAGCTAAGGTGAGAAGTGAGAAGTAGTGCATTTTAAAAAAGAAAGAAAAGATTGAATGAAAAATGGAGCCAACAAATAAATAAAATATTAAATATATAAATAAATTCATAGTTGTCTAGATGTTTCTATAGAGTTAAAGGTGCACAAAATATCTAAAATGTCATTATATTTGCAGTGAAATTACAATAATGCCCTTCATTGTCATTGAACTCACCTTTCTATATAATAAAATAATAATAATAATAATAATAATAATAATATAATTCCGTAAAGATCATCCATTTATATTGTAATTAAATTATAATTTAGAAATAATAATTAATGACAAAACTTGTTTATCTATATAGACAATTAAGAATAAGAGATAACTAAAACTTAAATATACATATATACTTAATACTACATCTAATAGTTAAATATCATAAAAGATAGCATTAGATTTTGTAATAAGTTCATAGAAAATATTCTACTTATAATGTTAATAAACTTAAATAGAAATCTATAAATACCTAAAAATGGTGAAAGAGAGCAAAGAGATGAGGCTTCTAGAATTGTGTTGAGTATAAGCATGAAATGACTATATTGCTCTTGGTCGTTCCATAACTCACTCTTCTATAAAAAAAACTAGATAATGAAGGGCATGTTTACGGGTCCACTATTATAATTTTAAATATATTTATAGCTATTTAATTAATTTTTTTAAAAAAATGATCATTAATATTTTTGAATAAAACATAATAGGAAATGTAAGTAAATCACACTATATATAATAATATATAACTTCTTATTTTTACAAAATCAAATAATATCTTATAACTTATTTAAGGTTTCATAACTAACATTAAAATATCATATACTCTAATACTTATTTTAACATCAGGTCAACACACATTCTCTTAGATTAAACAACTAATTGTAATGTTTTTCTTTTTCATTTAATAATTATACAAGAGAATAGATTAAAATTATAAATATCTATTTATTAAACTTTATGTAGAATCATACGAAGCAATAAAAGATACTAATCCATACACAAATTAATTTAAGTACATTTAGATTCGTTTTATGGGTGTTTAACAAACGAAAATAAGGACCTACAGGATGAGCATTTTAATCAATCATAATTTAAAGGATTATTTTTATGTCATGTTTTATATAAGTTAAAAATAGGAGACCAATTTAATATAGAAAGTAAGAAATTTATTTTAAGTGATTTGTCTACCTGATGAGGAAATTTACTACCTCAAATAAAGAGACTCAAAAGAATTAACGAAAGTTAACATAATATAATTCAACATAAGGTGGTTAATATTACATTTTAAATAAGTTGTTTAAAATAATTTTAATGGGTGCTAAGTAAATAATTATGTTTTCATAAATTATATATAGTGCAAATCTTTGTAATGATATGTATCATTTGAAGTTAAATTATGGAGGAATCACTTATTGTGTTTGATAGATAAACACTTTTTCGATATTTATGAGTATTTTTTTACCATCTTACTATAATATAGAAATAGTTACTTTATGCAATTAAATGTGTGACTAAAATTAATTTCACATTTTTATATTTTATGAAACATATATGTGTATTTGCACATCCTTCAATAAAATATGTCTCCCTTTATTTCAATTTATAATATTTTGATTAGACATTGAATTTAAGAAATATGAAAAACCTTCACAATATTTCAAATTATCTTTTAAATAAATAAACCTTAAATAGAAGAGTATACCTTTGTGGATTTTTGACAAATAAATAAAAGTCAACACGACTAAAATATTAATATTATTATAAAATACTAACCAAATAAAAAATGTCAATTCTTTTTTAGAACTAATTAAAATGAAAAATATATTATTTGAACTGAGACATAGGATGCATAATTGATAATAAAAAAATTATTATCATCACTTAGTATATATTTCACTTTTTCAAGTTTGTTCAAGTATATCTAAATAGATGTACCGTAATATTCTAGATTCGAATTTGTAAATCAAATTGAATTTTTAATCATCTAAATTATATTATCTAAATTGATTCGAATTGGTTCAAAAAATTAATTTGATCTAATTTGTGCACAAACTTGATCTCAAATCATACGAATATTTTATGTGTTTTTGTTTAGAATTAAATTTCACATTCTTTTATGAAAGTTTTATAAGTATAGGATAACATAGGTACATTTTTTTCTAGATATTTCTATTCTAATAAAATAAAAGTAAAAATTTCACATCCTAAAAAACAATTGAAATTTAGATAACATTTCATTAAAATAGATTAATTATTAATATACAAAACATATATTTTGAAAAATTATACTTGAAAAAATGTGGGGTCAATCTTAAATGTCACATCATTAGGGGACACTTGATATTTTGGGAAAAATGTTTGGCTATTTTGTCATTTTGAAATTTATGATCAATTTTTAAGATTATATTATAGAAACAAATACTCTAGAGTATTTATAAAATGACAATTTTAACCTTGATCATTCTCCAATTCACTCTTCTAGAGAATATGCATTACTCGTTTTTGCTTGGCTTCGACAGACACTCAAATTTATTTCGAAAATTCATTTAGACCCCTCAACTAAGGTCTGTACCTATCAGGCCCCCCAAGCATTAAAATTGATACCTATCAGGTAAAAAATATTGATTTGACAAGGAGACACTCTCCTTGGGCGCGTGAATAGAGTCTCACTTTTTTTTTTTTTAGAAAAAATCACATTTCTAACTTATTTAATACATTTATAATAATAACAAATTTTAATTTGAAAAAACAAAGAATACCCCCCCCTCCTCCCCCCCCCCCCCCCCCAAGCCCCTAACCCCACCCATCTTCTTCTTCATCTTTATTGTTTGTCTTTTTAAATTCTTAACAATATTGTTAATACAATTTTCAATTAAAAAAACAAAGAGAAAAGCAGTGGAACCCGCATCTTCCAATTTCTTAATTGAACTTTAATTTCCTTTTCAAAAATCAATTTCTTAGTTGACCAATTTTCAACTTTAAGTTAATTCCCTTTGAAAAATCAATTTCTTAATTGAAAAATTTAATTTGTTTGGTCTGCTAAATCGAATGGAAGAGTAGCAAAAGCTGAAATTCCAAAGCCAACACTGTAGGAGGTGGAAGCTTGAAGAGTTTCCATGGTGGATTCTGGCTATAGCTATTGCTTTTAAGCTAATGACAACTTTCTTTTTTCTTCGATTAATTCACAACTTGGCCCTCAACCTCGATTAATTCACAATTTGGCCCTCAACCTCAATTAATTCACAACTTTCTTTTTCTTCTCTTGCTGTAACCAGTACTTCGATTAAAAAAAAACTCTACAAATGTATCCTCCTGCAATTCTGGCAACTTTCTTTTTTCTTCTCTATCTGTAAGCAGTACTTTGATTAAAAAAAGTAAGGCAAAGATGAAGAAGAAGGAAAGGGGGCAGGTGCGGGGCAGGGATGGGTGTTTTTTTTTTTTTTAAATTATAATTCCCTTTTAATTTTAATTTAATTAGTTATGAAATATTTTTTATTATTTTTGAATTTAATGCCATGTGTCACCTTTTAATTGGTCATTTTTGCCACGTCAGGAAAGTGTATTACACATACTTTATTCCTATTGCTGATTAGGCAAAAAAGGTCTGATTGGATTAAAATTCGAGAGGGTTAGGGGCCCAATAGGTACAGGCCTTATGATACAAGAAAGACCACGAAAGGCACAAAAACTACACAAAACAGTCCACAAATAAAGAGCAACCCGAGGACCTCTTTGAGTGCTAGTTTCGACCAACAATAACAACACAAGTATCACTAGTTTATAAGGTGTTTTAACACCAAAACAACAAAAATACAACAAGAACAAGATGAACACAGGATTCGGATTCAACAAGAACAAACGATTACAAGATACAAACACTAACACAATTACAAGAAAGGTAAAGATAGATAGTGAGACATAGATTATTACAAATATTAGGAACTAAAGAGTATATTAAACTCAAAAATCCCCTAATGCATGTAACAACAACAATACACTCTTATGGTGACCGCCAAGAGAATCAACTCACCTCAAGATCCACCGTTTCCAAGCAAAGAACAATATTGAATTTTTCAAGCCCTAAACTACAATGGCTAATCCAAGCCCTAACTAAGAACTACACTAAGGTGGTCTACTCTCAAGAGAGAGGATTTTCAATGTCTCATATTTTCATCATTAAACAACTAAAGAGAGAAGTCCTAAAAGAGACTATATGTAGCCTTATTACATAATGAGTGAAAAATGACTCCAATGCCCTTAATGAAGGAGGGGTGGCCATGGAGTGTCAAATGGACAAGGCAAAGTTACCAAAATGCCCTTAAGGCTAAGTGACCGAAAATTCCCTTAATAAATTGAACCAAAATTGTGAACCATCAAATGTGGTCCAAACCCGTGAGTCCTCAAGTCTTCAAGTCTCCAAGCAATCTTCCACGCACGGGTTTGTTTGTTGGCATGCTCAAAACGGCCCCTCCAAGTATGATCTCGTGCCCTCCATGTGACCAAAGCTTGATTCTTCACATAGTGACTTAGAATGATGTCATCGAAAGCTAAGGCAGCCATTTGACTTGTATCATCCTCCCTTTCTTGAAAAGGATTCGACCTCGAATTCGTACCTTGTAAAACTAGAGAAAGAACAAACAAGCCCAATATTCTCATTGCATGAGGGTTAGGGTTAGCACAATAATAAACATCATCACGCCAAGGTGGTACATACTTGAAGTATAACCAAGAATCCTTTAAAGGGAATATTAAAACTCAAAGAAAGATGTACAAAGGATTTGGTTATGGGATTCACCAAGAGTGACACTTTGCTTGTTATGTAGACCAAGCAACATGTTGGGTGCACCAACATCACCATTTCTATATTTGGCACTGGGGTCAAACGGGAAGAGTGGCCATAGACACGGGTCTAGACAACACTCCCCTTTTCCGTGGTCTCCACCCAAACTAAATGACATACTCTCTACGATAGCATACATATCATCCAAAGTAAATAGAGAGTAGAGAAAAGTATCACTTAAGTCAACTTCTACTAAGGTTCCCTGATGTGTGTACTCACTACTAGTTTCCCAATCATCATCATAAGTACTCTCAACAATAAAGTCACACAAAGTACAAGAAGGAGTAACTTCCAAGACTACACATTTCTTACCCTCAAGAGTACTCCCATATTCCAAGAAGAGATTTCCATCTTTAGGAGGAATGTTGTCGCACCATAGTGGGTTAACACATAGGCTATAGCCTCCAAGGTAAGCTATACCATCTTTTTCACCACTAGGCTCATTAGGAGTATTTATATCATCTTCAAACAAGACGATATACCTAAAGAGTGCATGATCCAACCCACGGGCATATTTGTAACAAGCAAGTTCCTCGCTTTCTAAGAGATCAATATCAAGTTTCAAGGCGGTTTTAAGCACAAGATTGTCCCAAAAATATACCTCGGGTTCACTCCTATTTTGTTGACCAATATTTTCAAGTACTTCACTCACTTGAGTTCTATAAATCACATCACACACATACTCAAGTGATGGACAATTTTCACAAATAAGTTGATCAACTCCAATTACACAAGACGATGTACTTTCGTTTAACATATAGGCTTCAACACTAGGTGGACATAAATTGATCTTACAAGAAGAGTCAATTTGGTCATCAATAGGATCACCTAGTGTATCCATACTCACAACATGTACATCATTAACAAATGGAAGAGAATCATTAGAACCACAAGTAATTAAGATACTGCTCACACTCAATGCTCTACTAGCCACACAATCATCATTTACATGCACAAAAGTGTAAGAGTTAGATATTTTACCTTAAAGTTCTTGAGTAGACTCTCCTTTGTCGTGTTGTGAAGGTCCTCCACAAGCTTGGGAAGCAAATCGGCATTTTTCTCCTTCGCTTGCCATGTCGGTACCTACACACATGTCCTTAGAAATAGAAGGACAAATAATGTTAGCTCAGTTTGGTGGCAATCCCCTCATTTCGCTCCATACAATCTCTCATTTTTCTGCTCTTAGATTACCACCTTACATACCCTTACTCCTCTCAATCTTTGGTCTCTCATAAGCATTCGAATTGGAGTAAGTATTCACTTCTCTTTATGGCTCGGGCAGCATATAGGTAACGAGGTGAATTCCCCACCGATCTCTTATAACATTAGGCCAATTTTGTATATTTAGAACTCTATGTTGTGCAAACCAATCGGCACCTAAGCATACATGACCATATGTCAAGGAAAGAATATCGCACAACACTTCCTCATGGTATTTAAATTGGGAGAAGACAACTTTGACCCTCTCGGTAACCTTAAACCCGTCCAAGAAGTATGGAACAAGTAAAGGCTAGAGAAACAACCCCAAGTAATCAACCATGGATGAAAGGATGTAGTTCTTATAGTACCTATCATTTAACACATCGAGGCAGGCCAGTATCCCACAAATGGTCACCTTTCTGGAGTGTAAAATCCTTCTCGGATCAACATTGTAAGGCATATGAGTACCCCACAGTTTTGGAGATGCATACCCTCTTCTTCTCGTTGGACAACCTCCACTAGAGCTAGTATAACCATTCACACTATATCGACCTTGATAAGAAGTACTACAAGGTGGAGAATATAATCTTCACACTCCTCACGTGTTCTCTCATCATAGCCCCCATAAGCTTTGCAAACGAAAGGGTTATACCTAATACCAAATCTATGTTTGGAGTGAGAAGTATAAGACTCCTCACATGACCCAACGTCTTCATAACATCCATCACGAGGTCCTGCATTATCTCCAAATTCACCATAATCACTAGGCACTTCATTCACCTCATTTTCTCCCTCAAAATCGTAACTCTCAAATCTGCCCAAGTTTTGATCATGGCTGTTTTCATAGCCTCCGCAATCTCCTTCAACTTCGTAGCCATAAAAACCCTCACTACAATCATAGTCTTCCATTTTGTAGTCACAATAATCCCTGGCTATCGAAGACATGTTCCCCTTATATCACCTTTGTACCTACATAATGAACAAATAAGATTAGTAGTAAAAGCTCCTCACTAACACTCATATACACTCACCTTTGTGATTCTCACAATTGGAGCGGCGAATATTGAAATTTGCTTATACTCTGGTAGTCAATAGGATGTCAATTCTACTTAACGGCCAGAATGAATTATTGTTTGATCAACAAGACACAAAAATAAAATCAACTTACGAACTTGAAACAAAGAAGTTACTATGAGTTAAAAATAAGAAAAGGCACAAAAATAACGCTAACACAAAGAACGTACTTAAAATTAATTTACAACTTAGTAGGTATTTACTAGTTGCCAATTAGTATAAGAGTCAACAAAGTTGAAACCAACGTAATAAAGAATAGAAACTAGTAATTCCAATTCTTAAGATTATGATGACATGGCACTCGACTATTGGTCGTTGGAATGTTGTTAAAGTTGAAAATTTTTTGTTTCAAGAATTAGTTTTTTACTTTCACATTTGGAAGAAGAAGTTTCGGCTAAGGTATAGGCAAACGAGGTCTTAGACACCCTTTTCAAGATTGAAAAAGTCTTTCACCTACTTGCACTAATTTGGAAAGACAATCTTTTTGGATGTCTTGTCCCCTTTGCCCTTTTGGACAACCTAGAAAAGTGGTCATACTCTTTTGTAGTAACTAGACTTTTGGGATGTCTTTTGTTCTTGTACTACTTTGGTGATATCTTGAGGATATTTCCAAGACAAACAAAGTATCACTCTTCTTTTCTTGTTTCAAGATCAAACAATACCCTTTTGAAAATACTTTTTCAACACAACTCAAGAACACAAGAACAACAACAACAAGCCGTCCAACAACTACCACCATACAACTTAAAACTTAGCTCAAGAACTTAGATTAAGACTCAAGGAGTGTTAGAGAGAAAGAAAACCAACACAAAAAACAACTAAGACAAGAAAAAAATACTTAGATCTAGACACAAATATCGGCCAAAAAAACAACAACAACAGAATTTCGGCTAAGACACAAAGATGGACAGATTTGCTTCTTTTTGATTTTTCAGTTTTCTAACACCTTTTTTTTTATTTTCAACTTTACGAGCCCAGATTGATTTTGTGGGAACAAGATCAAGCCATGCTCTAATACCAAATGATACAAAAAAGACCACGGAAGGCATAAACACTGCACAAAATAGTCCATAAATTGAGAGCAACTTGAGGACCTCTTTGAGTGCTAGTTTCGGCCAACAACAACACAAGTATCACGAGTTTACAAGGTGTTTTAACACCAAAAAAGCAACAATACAACAAGAACAAGATGAACACAATGAACACAAGATTCAGATTCAACTACAAGATACAAAGGTAAGGATAGATAGCGAGATATAGATTATTACAAAGATTAGGAACTAAAGAGTACATTTAACTCAAAAAAACCTTACTGAATGTAACAAAAACACCACATTCTTACGGTGACCACCAAGAGAATCAACTCACCTCAAGATCCACCGTTTCCAAGCAAAGAACAATATTGGCTTTTCCAAGCCCTAAACTATAATTGCTAATCCAGGCCCAAACTAAGAACTACACTAAGGTGGTTTACTCTCAAGAGAGAAGATTTTTAATGTCTCATATTTTCATCACTAAACAACTAAAGAGAGAAGTCCTAAAAGAGACTTTATATAGCCTTATTACATAATGAGTAAAAAATGACTCTAATGCCCTTAATGAAGGAGGGGTGGCCATGGAGTGTCAAATGGACAAGGTTAAGTTGCCAAAATGCCCTTAAGGCTAAGTGACCAAAAATGCCTTTAATAAAGGGAACCAAAACTGTGAACCATCAAATGTGGTCCAAACCCGTGAGTCTTCAAGTCTTCAAGGCTCCAAGCAATCTTCCACATACGGGTCTGTTTATTGGCATACTCAAAACGACCCCTCCAAGTATGATCCCGTGCCCTCCATGCGACCAAAGCTTGATTCTTCACATAGTGACTTCGAATGATGTCATCGAAAGCTAAGGCAGCTATTTGACTTGTATCACCTTAGTTAAGGGGTCTAAGTGAATTTTCAAAATAAGTTTGAGGGTCTGTCGATGACTTAAGCCTTTTCGCTTATATGACCAATAAAACGCTGTTGTAATTACATAGGGATGATTTTTCTAATCCCTCAAATTATTTTATTGGATGTTTGTTCTAGAACTAGAACTATTTTTCCTAGGAAAACTTCAACATGAGTGAGACACAACCAACAATAGTTGTGTGAGGCACCTTTGATTTATTGAAAAGTATATTTGTGGGCCCTGTTATGTCAGAAAATATCAACAAATGTATCCCTCCCCTCATGGAAAACTTTAACATGAGTGAGACACAACTAACAATAGTTGTGTGAGGCACCTTTGATTTATTGACAAGTATATTTGTGGGCCTTGTTCTGTCAGCAAATGTATCCCTCCTCTCATCTCCTCATATTTCGTTCTGTTACACTATTTTGTCTCCTTTCTTTCTCTTCTTCTATTCATTTACTTCTTTATTTCATATCCAATCTTTCTCTGTCTTTTTTTTTGGCTTGGTTAAATATTTTTCCCGCCTATTTTTTTTCACATTTTTTGTTTTTATCTATTTAAAAATCAATTTTGTTACTCAGTTTTATTTTATTTGGTTCACTAAAATAATTTTTTTCACGTATTTTAACTAATAAAAAGCTAATGTTATTTTTTTAGTATTTGTTAGTAAATAATTATATAAAATATTAGTCATCAAATTCCAATTTTCAAAATATAATTAATAAGATTAGTTTGGTAAAATAAACTTCTAATATAAACATAATTTAATTTATGTGTAAAAATGAACTTATAAAAAAAATAGTGAGATGCCGTTATGTGTTATTGAATCACACAAATATTTTAGTGAGAGAAAGACTCCCCTCTCTCTAACTTTCTCCTTCACTTTGGGCACCAACCACCTCCATGGATCTAACCTTAATACCACCACTATTACCGAATACCCTGATACCCAATACCACAAATGAAATTCTCATGGTGGAGGCCCCCCCTCGTATAGAGATATAACAATGGGAAAAATCATACCCCCAGATTCAAAAATAAAAACCTGGGTATCCGTCAAGGATAAGAACCTGGGAACCATCGATCAGGGTATTCTACTATCGAAGGAGAATAAACAGAGGCTATACGTCCCTTAGATCCACTCCGTTATCATCAAACCAGTCAAATTAAATTTTAACCACCAATATCTAAAAAGAAAATTGGAGGATCTATGGAAACTCCCTGAACCTCTATGTCTCATTGATCTAGGGATGGGTTTTTTTACGGTTAAACTCTCCAAGCCATAAATCCAATCATCAATTATCTATGGAGGGCCTTGGTTCATAGCCAGATACTTTATCTCAGTCAGGAAGTGGGAACCCAACTTTGTGCCGAGTAAGTCTAAGGTGGATTCAACTGTCATATGGATCATGTTACCCCATTTCCTGATGGAATTATATGATGCCTTCATCCTTCAATGGATAGGCAATAAAATTGGTCTACTGTTGAAGGTCGATGCATGTACTTCGGCGGTGCTAAGGGGTAGATACGCCAGGGTTTGTGTCCAAATTCCTTTGGATACGCCGGTAGAAGCTTCAATATCCATTAACCATCACCCTCAGCCTCTCATCTATGAAGGAGAGGGCTTCCTATGTAAGAATTGCGGATGCATAGGCCACACAACATCCATCTGCTCGTAAGTACTCAGACCAAAGCAATACAAGAACAATGGGGATGGAGCGTCAATGCAAACCACCACCACTGGATCGGAGAATACCATACCGATTGAGGATTACTCCCAAGAGTGACAGACCATTCACTTTACCAAAAAAATTTTTAGACAAAATAAATCATCACTCTCAGGCCAAGGAAACACCCATCGTTAAGGTTAAAACCTTCGATGTGGTGTCAGGTAAGTTCTTAAACCCTAGTTTCCCGGAGGCGGTGCCAGAAAAATCTCTTCCATCTTTATCTGAGTCCCTACATACAGGGCCAGCCCAAGGCGCGCCTTTACAGTCTTATGCGGACAAAGCCCCTATCAAATTGAGTTATGGGCCTATAAATGGAAAAGCCCACTTCACAAATGCTGTAGGGGGCAAACCTAAAGTTTCTACAGGTCGGAGGCCCAATTCTCCTAATTCTTCTAGGCCTCTAGCCCAGACCCTTTTGGGTCCTAAGAAACCCGACCCAACATCCCAAAATCCCCTCCTTTCTAAAAATAATTTTTCTTACTTACTAACGGGAATTAAAATGAAAGAAGCCTCTCTTTGTTGGCCCCTATAAAATACGTGGACTTAGGCAATCATGAGACTTCAACCAAAACGGCGGGAAACCCTTCCACTTCTTGCAGTGATGTGATTGAGAATGTCTTAAGC
The DNA here is from genome assembly GCF_002878395.1 of Capsicum annuum. Classification (NCBI taxonomy): domain Eukaryota; kingdom Viridiplantae; phylum Streptophyta; class Magnoliopsida; order Solanales; family Solanaceae; genus Capsicum; species Capsicum annuum. The sequence goes on along the minus strand of NC_061117.1, from coordinate 177,894,341 downwards.
CTGGACATAACATTTAATACTGGTGGTGTTCCCCATGGGAAAACCCCTCAGCTGCCTTCTTCCATCTCTTTTCACTTTTTATATCCTGAGGAGATTATGATTGAGATTTCTTAAGAAAGAAACCATGGACTCACCAAGCCCCGCCCAAATTACCTTATCTACAACCCCTCTATCCCTTGATCATCAACCAACCTCTTGGTTAGAGATTTACCTATCCAACTAAACTGTACCTCTTCACCTAGAATGGGAAGGGAGACAAGTCACTATTCTTATCCAAGATCTTTAATACCCGACTCAGCTAGCTATGGTGAGCCTGAACTAGGGACTACAGATATTCGGGTCCAATGTCTGGATGGGCACCCTATTTTAGGTGATCAAATCACCATTCCAGGAGGAACTGAGCTCGAAATTACTAGCTAACATCATGAATTAGCTCAGTTTGGACTCCCATTCTTCCATCCCCATAAACCTACAATAATTCTCTTGGGAACAACTTTTTTGCCATTCACTAGGGAGCAACAGGCCTCTCCCAGCCAAGCTTTATCAACTTCCCTACCCATAACCTTCCCCCATCTCACTCTGGAGAGGGTAGAGAGGTTGAATGCTCTAGAAGCCTAGAGAGCAAGCAACAAGGACATAGAGGACTTCTTATCTTAATTCAGAGTGCCAAGAACAGAAATTCTTAATCTAGTAGAGCCTCTAAATCTAGAGTTCACAGAGCCAGTTCAGAAGATTATGATCATCCTGATCCCCCTAGGGTTAGCAGATCTAGGCATAAGAATAAGTACAACAAACCCTATGAGAGAAGAGACTTTCAAATTTATGCTAACCTCTCTCATCAGAAAAAAAAGCCCCCCTTGATATCCACCTCCAACCCCAAGAAGAAGAACAAGGTGACTGCAGCAGAACCCCACCATTCCCTGTACTCAAAGATGAAGAACTGCATTGTGTGGAATGTTAGAAGGAATAAGAATTCTAAATTTAGGAAGCACTGCAAAGCCATGGCTAATGTGCACCAACCATGCATCCTTGCTTTACTAGAAACTAAGATGACTGACCACCAAAACCCTTGTGAGGAGTTGGGATACCACAACCATATCCAGTCTGAGGCCAATGGTAATTCTGGGGGGATTTTCATCATGTGGAAGGAGGATTCCATCTTCATTACCTCTGTCTTCATCTTGCCTCAGGCTATTAATGCCAAGGTCAAGGTTAGTTATCTTCTATCCTCTTAGTTTTTAGTATCATTTATGCTAGCACTGACTTCTAATCCAAAGTAGATCTCTGGGGCCAGCTCTCTTCTTTCTTTATACTTATATTTCCCTTGAAGGCAAGAGCTGGATAGTAGGGGAGATTTTAATGAAGTCCTTCGGGCCTCTGAGAAGTTTGGAGGTTTCAGGATAAACCTCAATAGGTCTAACCTTTTATGAATTGTATAAACTATTGCAATCTTATAGACTTAGGCTTCAGAGGCAGCAAGTACACTTGGTCTAACATGAGATATAGGAATAGACAATGTTTGATCCTTGAAAGGCTAGATAGATGCCTTGATAGTGATCTTTGGGTTCATTTTTATCCTGAGGCCACTATCACTCACCTATCTAGAACCCACTCTGATCACTTCCCCCTTCTCCTTAATCTTGGTTCCATCCCTAACAATCAGATTAAACCTTTTAGGGTGGAATTTATATGGCTTAGCCATCAAGATTTCCCCAACTTGATAAAAGATTCTTTCCTTAACTGCCCCTACATCACAGTGTCAAACTCTGAGTTTGAAGAAAAGGCCAGGGATTGGAATAGACTCATTTTTAGAAATATATTCAGTAAAGAGAAGCACTTGCTTGCAAGGTTAGCTGGCATCCAAAACTCTCTTAACTACCCCAATAACCCCTTTCTTCATGGGCTGGAGTCAACCCTCCTGAAAGAGTTCAACCATATTCTCACCCTGGAAACTGAGTTCTGGAAGCTCAAATCTAGAATCTCCTAGCTTCTGGAAGGAGACTCTAACACCAGGTTCTTCTATACTTCCACCCTCAATAGAAGGAGAAGAAACAAATCAATTCCCTCATTGGTGATAGTGGCACTTGGCATTACCATCAAAAGGACATTTCTAACACCGTTTCTACCTATTATGCCAATCTCTACACCACTGAGCACTCTTTAGGTTACCTTGTTACCCAACTCAACCCTTCTACTGTGGGAGGCATTAACTCTCTCAACCATGACCTTGTCCAAGTAATCCCTTACTTGGAGAAAGTTAAAAGAGTTGTCTTCTCCTTTAAGCCAAACAAAGCTCCTGAGCCTGATGGCCTACATCCCTTTCTGTACCAGAACTTTTGGGACATTTTAGGCCCTTCCTTGGTTAAAATTTGCCAGGAGACTTTCACCTCCTACACTATGGACCATAGAGTAAACTCTACTTATCTTTGCCTGATCCCTAAATGTAGGAATGCCACCTCTCTCAAAAACTTTAGACCCATAGGCCTTTGTAATATCCAGTATAAAATTATCACTAAAATCATAGCCACCAGAATAAAACCTCTGCTTGCAAAAATAATTATCCCCAGCCAAGATAGTTTTATGTCTAACAGGTATTGTCCAGGAATATGTCAGTCACTTCTCCAATATGAAGGGTACGAAGTCTAACATGCTTCTAAAAATTGACCTTGAGAAAGCCTTTGATAGACTTGAGTGGTCTTTTATCATGCAAGCCCTAGTCTTCTTCAACTTTCCTCAAAACCTTATAAAACTCATCCTCTTCTGTATCTCCTCCTCCTCCATCTTTATTCTGGTTAATGGTGAGAAGACTATCATCTTTACCACCTACAGAGGCATTAGGCAAAAGGACCCATGTCTCCCTACCTCTTCATCCTTTGAATGGAGCTGCTGTCCAGGAGAATCAACTATGAAGTTGACACCCTCCATTGGACACCTATATCTATCTCTAATAGGGGCTACCCTATTTCCCACCTTTTCTTTGCAGATGACCTTACTCTATTTGCAAAAGCTGATCCTAATAATTACCTTACCATTAACAGAATCCTCCATAGCTTTAGCTCCCATTCTGGGCAAAGAATTAACTTTGCAAAATTTAAAGTCATTTTTTCAGCAAATTATAAGCCTGAGGACCTGGAAAACCTCTCCACTATCCTAGGCATCCATCCCTTTACCAACTTTGGTAAATATCTGGGTTTTCCCATCTTCCATAAAAAGCCTGAGAAGGGCAACTTTCAATTCGTCATTGACAATATGAACAATAAATTAGTTTGGTGGAAAACTAAATTCCTTAACATGACAGGCGGGGTAACCCTAGCCAAATCCTCCTTGGCTAGCATTCCTAATCATGTTATGCAGTACATTCACCTCCCCAACAATATTCATAAGCTCATTGATAGAATCCAAAGGAACTTCATTTGGGGCACCACTGATGCAAAAAAGAAAATGCACCTCCTTGGGTGGGACACCATCACCCTGCCCAGGAGAGATGGTGGGCTTGGCATGCAGAGGGCTGATATAAAAAATAAAGCTCTCTTGTGTATCTTGGGTTGGAGAATATACTCTAACCTTACTTTCCTTTAGGCCAACACTCTCTTATCCAAGTATGGGATAGGGAGAAAACACAATAATAAGGGCTTTAGAACTTGGCACAACATCTCTAAATGCTGGAGGCTTTGCAATGATGCCTTATTCTGGCCATTAATGATGGAACTAAAGTAAATGACTGGGAGGATAGATGGGTCCCAGGAATGACCCCTTCACTTCTATTATCCAAGGGCCCAACACAAAACCCTCTAATCATATCATGGTCAAGGATATCTGGATGGAAGAGAGATGGGACTTCACTCCCTTACCATTTTAAATCCCTTTCAACATTACCCATAACATCCAAAATATTTTTCTTCAGACCACCCACCTCAGGCAAGACACTCCTCTCTAGAGACTTATAGGGGATGATACCTTTTCTTGAAAAAGTTCCTACCATTACATCAATAACCTAGAAAATCATTCCCTCAGAACTCATCTATTTTCCAACAGGATTTGGCATCTTAGAGTCCCCAACAAGATCAAGACCTTTATGTGGCTCATGCACCACAACAGCCTTCCCATTAGATCCACCCTTTACAAAAGAGGTTTGAACATTAACACCTTTTGTCACTACTGCAGTTCTGACTAGGAGGACCAACACTATATGTTCTTTAAGTGCAACCTTGCCAAGACCTTTAGGCAACACCTTATCCAGAAATACAAAGAGAATATGCATCACCATATTTCCATGTTTGACACCATCAATTAGTCCAATACTTGGAAAAATCTAAGCACTAATGAATTTGACCTCAACACTCATTGGGATACCCTCCTCCCCTCCTGTCTCTGGCATATTTGAAAGACTAGAAATGCCAAAAATTTCTAAAATTCCAACTCCCATCCATGCTTCAGCATACCTCATGCTGAAGATGTGGAATATCACCACCTAGGGAATGCTAAAAATCCCCCTCCCAAAGCTAATATCATTACTAAATGGTTACCTTCCACCTCTAAACCTTTTAAGCTTAACACTGATAGATCTTGTCTTAGTAACCCAGGTAGGGGGGGAATTGGGGGGGGGGGGGGGGTCATCAGGAAGGATAGGGAAAATTGGGTTGTAGGGTTTAGCAAGAGCTTTACCCATGCTAGCAATAACCTCATGGAAATCTTGGCCCTGCACCAAAATTTAAAACCTTTAGATATTTGCATGTGGAAGTTATTAACATGCTACACAATGGAAACTTACTTTACAACTCAATTGTCTATGAATTCAGATCTCTACTAGAAAGCTTGGGGAACCCTCCAGTTTATCACACCTATCGGGAGCAGAATAGAGTAGCGGACTGGATGGCAAAGGAAGGCTCAAAACTAGATCTTTTTGACAAACTACATGTTTTTGCAACTCCTCCAGCTAGTGTAAGAGTAGTTTTTTGGGAAGACTTCAAGGGGAAATCCTTCTCCCGAGTTGTATCTTGTAATGGAAATGCTAACCCAAACTGTTATATTCTTGTGCCTGATTAGTCTCTACTCTGTAAAAACCTCAGCATCTTTACTTACTTAATGCACATCTATTCTACCAAAAAAAGAATCACACAAATATTTAAAGTTTTTTTTTTAATTGGGGGTAGGGGAAAGGGAATGGGGGAGGGGATTACAATGTGGGAAATTGAACCCTCACTAACAAGGTGGAAGTTCAGGTAACTAACCAACTAAGCTACTAAAATTCCCTAACTATTTAAAGTTTATGGACAAAGCATGAGTTTTTTTTAATTATCATTAAGCTGAACCTATTGACAATGGTCACGAATTTTTTAAATTTCATTTTTGTTCATTAATTTTAGTTTTTTTTACTGAGAATGTTGTATTGGAAGTTTTCTAACAAAAAATTTCCCAATTTTCTGATATTGAAAAATTTAACTATTAAAAACCTATGTAGTTATTTAATTATGATAGTAGTAATTAAAAATATTATTTATATATTTACTTATTAAAATAAATAAATAAATGAAAGTTTATTTTCAACGAACCAAATAAAACAAATCTAAGGGAGTAACAGATTGATAAATTTAGAAAATGTTTAAAAAAAAAAAGAGAGGGAGAAGAGAAGAAGAGGGAAGACTGAAGAGTAAGGAGGAAGGACAAACAAAAAGTAGAGGAAAGACAAATTTTTTCAATCAAACGATCCCAATAATGATAAGGTTGTCATGCACTTACACATGCAGGCGAAAGAATTTCTTTTGGAAAAGGCAAAACGTCCAAAAGCCTATGTCCAAAAAACGTCCAAACAATGTTTAATTACATTGTTATTCTTTAACCCATTAAATATAATTAGGCACCAATTTTTCCTCTAACATCTTAATTTTCCCTTCAAATTTGATTTCACTCATTTGTTAATTAATTTAATCATTCATTATAAGGAGACTCTTTAGGTAATCGTGAGCATGCTTGTCAATAATTAATATATTTAATAATCTATTTTTTTTAACTAATATATAAGTTAACTTGCATTTGAAATTCATTTTTGTTCTTCAATTTTTAACCTTCACTAAACGTCAGGAACATCAATTAATCAGTACCTCTATCTATTATTATATTTTTTGATGAAAAAATTGCCTAATTATAAGAGTTCATAGTCGGGCTTCAATGCGGGTACCGAACACCGGATGAAAAACAAAAAAAAGAGAATTGTCTAAATATGAAAGATTTTTATTTTTTAACATAAATTATTTATCAAGTAATTTTTTTTTGTCTATTTGCCAAATAAGTTTTACCAGCAAACCATCCCCCCCCCCCCCCCCCCCCCTCCCAAACATCAAACCCATCCTACGTATCCCTGAATTCCCCTTCCTTAAGATAATAACTATCTTTCATTACTAACACACGTTCTACTCAACAAATCATTTATTTTTTAATAAGTTCTTAATTTGAAATAATTTATATCCTCCATAAAATTGTTACTAGTCCTTCAATTTTAGTATCTCTTTTGCTCTTCCAACTTCTATAATAATTTAAATCATTTTTATTTGTGATTCTATATACAAATTAATTTAATATTTATTAATTTTATTATATCCAAATCATAAGTGATTAAACTAATTAATGAATTATCATTTTTGTATTCATTAAAAAGGAGGATTAACTTTACCGTTTTATTTTTAAAATATTACACATCGTTAAAGGTAATAAAGAATTATGTTGGACAAGATATTAAAGTCGCGAGGTCATCATATTAATTGTGAAAATATAAAAATAAGAAAATATAAACACACACACATATATATGTATGTATATATGTATGTATGTATGTGTGTATGTATGTATGTATGTATAATATATTAAAAGTGTGAAAACCCTTAGAAAAGTGATTTTAACTTTTTGCCCTTCATTAAAAGTCTTCACTTTAAATAAAATCGTCTTTTCACTATTTTTATATTTAAAAATTAATAATTTAATTATTTTTTTTGATTTGGGACTTTGAAACCTATTAAACTATAAATAAGTTTTTACCTTACTATAAATTATTTTTTTACATTATTTAAAATTTATGTAATTTAGGACTTTCACTTCATTTAAAATATATGTAATTTAGAACTTTCAAACCAATTAATATAGTGTATTAATTTTTTCTTATTTAAGGATTCTTTATTTAGAGAGAGAGAACCGTCGCATTAAAAAAAAAAATTCATCAGTGTGTAAATAATAAAGGCTATTGATTCTGCAATGTGACGAGGATTCGTGACTATGATTAGAGTTGTTCTTAGGTGAAGACACATATTTGTATCTATTTTAATAGCCCGTGATTGTTCTTTCCTGCAATTTGTGAAGACATAGTAGTTTATTGAACAAAGTTGAAGTTTAACCGTAAGTGTTTCTAGATTTGAATTAACTTGTGATTAATTCATATTTCATTATTATTATTTTTTTCTCAAGATGTTCATTTGTTTTTGTTTAAAAGATTGATTAGGTGAGTTGAGAATCTCAAAATTTGCTTGATTACTTATTTTTATTATAGATATTTTAGTTGTATAGGCATTATGATAAATGAATTAACTAGGTAAATCTTCTGTTTGTTGTATATAAAATAAATAGTACATAGTAGTAGTCGAGAAGTGAAACGTTTCCTCTATATATCATTGTCATTCAAATTTTAACTATTAATCATTTATGTACTACATCTTTATTTCCTGTTCTAAGATCAGAGGTTAATTATGGGAGACAATAAGTTGTTTTAGATAAAAATTTTCATTCAACGAAGTAACTCGAATGATTAATACTTTTATCATCAAACAGTGTTATCAAAGGTGTAAGAGGGAGAGATTTGGAGTAACATATAAAGTTATTGTCATGTAATTAGGAGGTCTCGAACAGGGCAGACCTATGTGGTTGCCATTTTCATATGATTTGTGTTTGTCTTTTAAGTTATTATTTTGATGGAGATAGGAGTTGGGGATGATGAGTTTCTTTTTATAGTTTGAGTCAAAGTTCTAGCAGAAATAGTCTTTCTACTTTTTGAGGTAGGGGTAAGGTCTACTATCTCGAAATCCTGCTTTATAGGATTATATTGAACACATTGTTATATTTTTATCTAGAATGTCAATCTTGAACTCAAAAATGTATATGATGTATTATTATGTTCAATAATAATTAGTAATTAGTTATGTTCCCTTTACTTCTTCTTTTTCTTTTTTAATCTTTCCTTATTTAGGATATTTTTTACGTAGCTTTCAACTAATAGTACACTCCATTTATTTTTACTTGTCATGTTTAGATTTTGTATGCCCATAAAAAAATTAACGATGGCATGAATCCCCATTAATTGATGTTTATTAATAGATTTTAAAAATTAATTTGAAGAATAAATAATTAATGTTAGGATAAAACATGAAAAAGATAGTTGTCTTATATTGATATATGTTATAAATGAATATCTATTTTTGAAATAATGAACAAGCAAAAGTGAACGGATCCTAAATATTTTCATTATGCAAAAATAACATCAAAAGAATTATAATTATGTTAAATTGTTCAAATTAACTGTGGAATCAAATGGACATAATAACTCCTTCCAAAATGGATTGAAGCATGTGTGTATGTGAATTTGAAGGAGAGAAGATAAAAAGAAAAGTTTAAAAAATATTTAAGAAATTTAAAATATGAATAATTGAGGAGGCTATCAATGTTTTGAATATTTGTCAAGCTCAATGTGATTTACCAATTTATAATGAATGTTAGAAAACCAAAAGCCTCAAGAAATTTCTTTACCTAATTTGATTTTTTTTTATTTTTTTTTCTAAAAAAAAAGAGAAACATGAAGGTTGATATTTATAGAATTTGCATGAAGCCATTACTTATAATACCTTTCAACTTTTTTTTTTTAAAATACTGTCTTATACATACGGTTAAAGTTTAATGATCATAATAATCTACTTTTTTTATCTGAAGGATCACGTCTTATTTAAATAGCTATAACTATGTCCAAAATCTCTTCATAATGAAGAATCTCAAAAGGAAGCTAAAAAAACAAAGGGGGGTTGAGTTATAAGTTTTTCTATATGTAATTTGTATTACATGAATTTTTTTTTAAATATCACCAATAAAGTAACATGAGAAAATTGAAGGAAATGTGTCTTTTAAGTCTTGAATAAAAGATTGGTGACATTGACCAACTTAAAGGGTCAAACATCATTAGAAAACTTGATTAATTTAATTGTGGACTTGATTAATATTTTCAAAGCTTTCTAATCTTTTCAAAAATACAAATCAACCCAACCGACACCCCTCATCAATGCAAATCAACCAGTCTCTCTCTCTCGACAACTTCTCTCAACTCTCTCCCAACCAATAGTTCTACAAAATTTCTCTCTTCAACCTCCGGCGACAAATAGTCGGGCGAGTTTATTTTTGACTTTTAACCATCAATCGACATGAAGACTTCTCCGGCGATAACAACTTTAAGTTCTTCGTCATCCCATTTTTTTTCACAGGTAAAAAATTATGAAGAAACATATGAACTTGAACCAACTACTCTTCTAGTATTGAAATGTAGACTGAATAAAATCCTAATTTCTGGCATGTCTTCTTCTTGTTGCCGTACTGTTGATTCAAATTTGTTGGTGATTTTTGGTCATAGTTGATGTTCTTAGTGTGTGTGTGTGTGTGAGTGTGTATGTGTGTAATGTGTTGGTGTTGCTGGGTTAATTTGTTGTTTATCTTGGTAAAAATGGTGTTGCAACAGATGAAACATCTGATGTAATAGATGAAACATCTTATGTGACAGATGAATACATCTGATGTGACAGATGAATACATCTGATGCAACAGATGGAAACATTTGATGTAACAGATGAAAATATGATACAACTATGAAAATATGATGCAACAGGTGAATAATCTAACAGATCATTCATCTGTTACAACAAATGATTCTTCTATTTGGAAGAAATCTAAACAATATTGATCCAACAGATAATTGATTAGTGATCTATTTTTATTCTTTCCAATGGTTTACTCTTTATTTTGCAACAGATTAGTGACTTTTTTTATTCTTTCCAATGGTTTACTCATCCATTACAATAGGTCGGTTATACGTTGCAACAAATAACATACCTGCTGCAACAGATTAGTGATCTATTTTTATGATTTTCAATGGATTACTCATCCGTTGCAATAGGTCGGTTATATGTTGCAACAGATAAACTACCTGGTGCAATAGATTAGTGATCTATTTTTGTTCTTTCCAACGGTTTACTCATCCGTTGCAACGGTCGGTTATATGTTACAACAGATAACATACCTGGTGCAACAGATTAGTGATTTGTTTTATACTTTCCAATAGATTACTCATCCATTGCAACGGGTCGGTTATATATTGCATCAGATAAAATACCAGGTGCAACAGATTAGTGATCTATTTTTATAGTTCCTACGGATTACTCATCTATTGCAATGGGTTAGTTATATGTTACATCAGATAAAATACCAGGTGCAGTAGATTAGTGATCTGTTTTTATAGTTTCCACGAATTACTTATCCGTTGCAACAGGTCGATCATATGTTGCAACAGATAACATGCCTGATACAACAGATTAGTGGTTTGTTGGAACTGTTTTATTACTGTTATGAATTAATCAATTATAATCTATGTTATGTTCCTGTTAATTTAAGATAATATGGCTCCCAAAATAAAAGAAATTGAATCAAGTCCAAGTAAAGGAACAAGTGCAGCAGCTCAGCTACATCCACCACTCTATGAGCTTGCTTTACAAACGTTATCTCAATCAGGAGCAGAAGATAATAAACACAAGAAGGAGGAATCTTTCAAAAGAGATGATCCAAACGCTAATAGCCCTTCCTCCGAAGAGTTGGTCAAAACCTTCAATATTGATTGTTATCCTATAAGAATGCAGTGCGATGGTGCCACAGATTTAATGGGTGATCTCGTGATTAAGTCAGTCATGGGAAAATATTTTGACTCCTTCAAAAAAATACTTCGAGAGTAAAAATTAGATTCATATTTCAGGAAAAGTTTCTTTGGGAAATATCTTGATTTGCCGAAGGACAACAATGCTCGTTTCCAAATGAAAATGGTATATGATCTTCTCAAGCGTAGGTTTATGTATGAAAACAAAGATAAGATGGATGAGGTGTGGATAAATTACTGTGTCATGCCTATTTGTTTTGGTTGGAAAGAGTTTGTCATAGTTATCGGACTAAAATGTTATCTTCCTTCTCCTTCTCAAGTTATACCTATTCTGACCCAAAAAAAACACCCTGCACACCCAAAAATGGCAAAAGCAAGTCGAGTGATCGTGATGACCTGGTGTCTATTGTTGGTCCAAGCTTCAAAAACAAAAATTTGATAGAAGCATTGAAAGGTAAAGAACTTTCAAAGAAGCACAAACAATCATTGTGCTTGGTTTGGTTTGTACATAATGTTCTTTGGGCGAGAGACATTAACAACAACATAAGCCTTGATTAATAAATTTCTCCGAGGATCTTGAGGCATTTAACAACTATTCTTGGGGTTATGAAAGCTTCTAAATAACTGTCGAATATTTGTTGACTCCGTTAACGCCAAAAACAGTCAACTTATATGGCTTTCCATAGGCCTTCATGGTAAATATTTCTTTTATCATGATATGAATCATCATTTTTTTTATTCAATAATGCTTTTGATTTATTGGCGTTATGTTATAGGCTTGGGCATTTGAAGCCATTCCTTATTTGAGACAACAAGTGAACTACTAGGAAGAAGTTTCCTGTCCAAGAATTCTGAGATGGCTATCGGCCAAAACCGATAAAAATATAAAATTTCTTGATCTTTTCAATCCCCCAAGGAAGCAGTAAGTCCAATTATAATCAAGTTTTTATTTTAATTAATGATTAAATAATTTCATCATCATTCTTAATATATGTACTGATTTATTTTAGATTGTCCATCTGTGGCTTGTTTCGACCAACCGAGAGTTGAAGATGCCATTTTTTCTTACTTTACGGTCTGTGCAAACTTTATCGGATCGTAAGGTCATTGATGAAATAAAAATGGAATTGTTTGGAGCAACAAACATCACAAGAAAAATAATTTTGGAAGGTGGAGCTAATGATGTTCCTCTTACAGTTTTTGAAACAACAAGCCATTATGATTATGATCATAATAGTTGTACAAATTTTTATCCAGATTTTGCCACATCTAGTGAATGTTCTGTATGCAAATGTCAAGACTGTAAGGTAAAACACGATGGAGTGATTAATGCTATTAATGCTCTAACAACTGCTTCTGTAAAGAAAATGACATTTAAGAGCGGTGTCATTCCATCAAAGAAGATTTCATATCCAGACACTCTACTAGAGATCAAGGCAGCTAAGAGGAGAAGGAAATACACTTCCAAGGCATCACCAAGCATAAAAAAAGCAAGATTACAATGCCTCTGTCTTTGTCTTGCACCGATGTTCAGTTTGCAAGGGCCATAAGAGAGAAGTATGAGCTGAAGAAGGTGAATGTACATCATCTGTTCCAAAAAAACAAACAGGCACATATTTGTTTATACAGATGATACATCTGCTGAAAATTATCAAATTGATATATACATCTGTTGCAACTATTGTCTAATCTGTTGCATCAAATTCGTTATTTGTTTCAATAGATGAGTCTTATGTTGCAATAGATGGGTCATCTGTTTGAAATTACGTACTGCTCTGATTTACCTATTCCAATTTTCCCCAAAAGATAATCCATCTAATGCAACATAAGACTCATCTGTTGCAATAGATAGACAATCTATTATATATCTCTACTTAGCATTGACAATTCTAGTTTTCCAGGTGGATGTCACAGTAGAAGCTACTACCGAAGAGCATAATATCATAGTTGATAATCCATCAACTACTTCTAAAGAAGAATAAAAAGTGGAGCCTGTCAGTTTGGGAGAACGAAAGAAGTACCCATTTGAAGAGTTCAACATCTCGAACTAGGCTTTAAAAAAACTAACACAATTGATCAACAACTATTTATAATGGATTACCGATGGGCTATTAAGGCATCATGCTGGCAGGTAAATAAATTAATTTTATAGATATTGATTTATACAATTCTTGTTGTAACAATCTGACATTAACACATATAAATCATCATGTAGAAAATAAAATAACGAGCACTACAAAGTGAACGAATCGAGTCTTGGTTTTGATATGTTCGACATTATTATTGCATATCCCGAAATGAAGAATTGGTTTTATTTGATGTTACAGCCTCAAACTTGCTGGAATGATGAGGTTTAAATGCCATACATATTACTATTAATTAATACTTTATTTAATTGCATCTACGTATTGATTTTTTGACACGTAATCTGAAATGTTTGATAATACGTGCAGCACATCGATGTCATTTTTTACTACTCCGAAAGAAGGCCAAGTTGCAAACACAAGAACAATACAGATACATGACAGACAATTATTTGTACAAAGTTTACATCAATAATGACTACGATAGGTATAGTCAACAACAACCAGAAGTTTTTCGAAATGAGCAATGCTTAATCAACATCATCAAAGGTTTTAGCATTCCGTCTGGCTTACCTTGGCATTTGGTCGATGAAGTGTATATGCCAATCAATTGTGGTGATGAATTCCATTGGGTGTTGGCTGTCATCATTCTATAAGAGAGGCAAATCTGAGTTTATGACTCTATGTCGTAAAGGAGACGTTCCAGGCCGCCGTCTGAGATACAAAAGCTGGCCAAAATATTGCCTACTTACCTTGATATGAGTGGATTTTTGGACCAAAAGGTTCGTACTGATTGGTCGACGATTGAAGCATACCGAGATAAAATGGCAAATCCATTTGATGTACAATATGTTGAAGGAATTGATCAACAAACCATTGGTAGCCTGTAAGTTTAAGTGTCATGATTTAGTTTAATTTCACAAATTTCACAACGCTTGCATGAACGGCAAGATATGGATTATCTATTTTTTTATAACTCAGGGATTGTGGTTCTTTTGTTGCAGCCTACGCCGAGATTTAAGCAATGAATTATAAGTATCAAATGATAGACTTGATGCCAGATTACTTCACAAAAGATATGCTGCTCTTTTATGGAAATACGGAGAAGCAAAAGCTCAGAAGTAGTACACACCGACGTTAAAGATCCACGATGACCAAAGACAAATTTCGTAGCACCAGATGAAGAATAACTTGTCCATATTGATTAGATCTTTATAGCTTGAGTCCGTCAATGTAATAACCTATCCTCCTTGGTTTAACTTGTTGATTTATTTGTAGAGTAGATCGTTTGTACCCATAATGATTTTTTTTACATTTTATTTATTTGTTGAGTTATTTCATGTAATTTTTGAAGGCTTCGATTTATTTTATTCTGTCTATGAATATAATTTAATCCTTAGTTTTTAACATGTTAATTGAAATGGAGTACTAGATTC
>NC_061117.1:177874565-177879776 GCF_002878395.1 Capsicum annuum | reverse complement strand
AATTTGTTGATTTATTTGTAGAGTAGATCGTTTGTACCCATAATGATTTTTTTTACATTTTATTTATTTGTTGAGTTATTTCATGTAATTTTTGAAGGCTTCGATTTATTTTATTCTGTCTATGAATATAATTTAATCCTTAGTTTTTAACATGTTAATTGAAATGGAGTACTAGATTCAAATATCGCGACAGATAATACATCTATTGCAATAGATGACATATCTTATCAGACAGATTTAGACATATGTTGTAACATGAGATGCAACACATAAGTCATATGCTGGAAATTATATAATAGGACTTCCTACTTTGTTTATTTGCTCCAACAGATTATTGATCAGTTGCAACAGATAGATTATATGTTGTAACAGATCATATATCTGTGGCGACAGACAGACTAGAAACATTACATAATGCAACAGACGACCAACCTATTCCAATAGATAATCAATCTGTCACAACAGGTACTATATCTATTACGATAGATATAAAATCTGTTGCATTATAAAAATTTAACTTGGCCAGACATAAAAATTATTGCCACTCATGTAAAGTGAATTGGCTTGAAATGAAAATTTGTTATCGTGTTCGTCTCTATCTTTGTACATGTTCTTTTTTATACTGGAGTTCCAACCATTAATTTAGTACCCCATATGCCTAGACCCATTGCATCTTTCCCACAATGGTGTCACACACACCGGTTATTTGTGTGTCGGTCAGCAAACACTTGATGTATTAAAGAGAGTACGGCCCACACGTTGCACCAGTTGGATTTCTTGGGAGCTGGATGTTCTTATTTTGACCTTCAAAATCCTATGATTCCTTCGCCAAGACTTCAGCCAGCAAATGATCCATCAGCTTACTCTGTGTCAACAACTTAGGCAACAACTTCAAGAGTGACTACATGTGGGTTGAAAAAGTCTTCTCGTTGAAGACATGTAAGTTGCAGTCATAAAACTTAATCTTTCCCTCGTACAGTAGTATCTCAACAGTGAGAAAATATATGACATCCACGTTCATGACTGCAAGAATTTTCTTTGCCTTGGTCCAGCTCTTGTCGTGTGGATATGTTCTCTTCCCTCTAACATATTTAATCGCTTCTTCATCCTATCAGAACATAGAAACCAACTGATCAAATCCCAGTCCACCCGAATCAGCTATCTTACAAAGTTTAGCCTACCTATCCTTGAAATTATTGTAGAAGTTGAGGTCTATTATCCTATCGGTAACTTCATAAGCATCCGGGTATGCTAATTGCCTGCCCCTCATGAGGCAGAGAATTTCATCAACATACTGTGGTATAAGAAGACAATTTTTAAATAGTTTAGTAATTGTAAAGATTAAAAACACAGTAGAAAGAATTTTATGAAGAGGGTTCTCTGAATCAGTTCACAGATTACCCAGCCAACGCAACATATGCAGCAGATGTGTATTATGTTACAGCAGAATTCCAAGTTGTTGCAATAGATTACACATCTGCTGCGTAGATTCTTCTTCATGGATTAGATTGGAAGGCTAGGTTAGAAAAAGTAAACTTACCTTGTCCTCGTACCACTCGCACATATTTGTCATATTAGAGAAGTCTTTGGCAGTAAATAAATGCATGGTGTATTCTTTTTGAACCTTCATCTTGATGAATTCTTTTAGTTCCTTCTTCTTCTCCTTGCCAAGCGCCGCAAATATGTCCACCTTCTTCAGCGGCCCCCAAATTTCAACAACTTCTGGAGCGGGAGGAGTTACAATTTTTGCTGCTTTCAAAGTAGAGAGAATTTGTTTAATTTTTCTTCTCTTCCCCCTAACCTCCACTGTAGGAGTGCATGGCTCCCTTACCTCGTTGGATGGTATGAAACCCCTCTTGGATTTCAACTCTTTGGCATCTTCAGCAATAGCCTCTAGTTTTTTAAGGAGTTTATCCTCTCTGTCCTTGCATAATTTGTGTTTGCAATGAGAACATAAGGGTAAAGAGGGGTGAGAGGGACCACTGTAAAGGTGGGAGAGACCGGTGTAGGGGTGAGAGAGAGGACCTATACAAGGGGTATTTTCAAACATATTTATTTTTTAATGAGCACCAACATGCTCATAATCATGACAGACAGCAGCAACAGCAGTAGGATGGCTGCCACCATCACAAACAACTTCACCAGCAACACCCCCAGAAGAAGCACCTGGATCTGTTGTAGTTTGAGGTTGGTCGTGAAGAGCTTCAACATTAGGCTGACCTTACCTAACTGCTCTTCTTATGGATGTTGCTCTAGCAAATTCCTTTTTTATTAAATCCACCATTGGGTCTTCTTTTGTATCAATAAGACCCAGAGTAAGAAAAGAAGTCATTCCCAGGTCATCAATGGTATGCACGATCCAAGGATGCACAACCTATAAAAAAGACAGGAGGAATTTAAATCATATAATAATAATTTATAGTCAGTTAGGTTACATGGGGATCGGGTTACATGGATATTAATACAGCCAACTTATGCAACATACGATATAGCTACGACAACAGCTGATCTGTATGTTGGAATAGATTCATAATATGTTTTATCAGATTACCCATCTATTGCATAATTTACAGTAGATGGGTAATCTGTTGAGTAGGGTTCAGAGAACCAGAGCAATAGATGGTTATCTATTACGAAATATGGATTGTCTATCGCAATAAATTACCCATCTGTTGGACCAGTTGCAGTTGACAGGTAATCTATAGCAACAGACGACCCATCTATCGCAATAGATAGAACATCTATTTCAATATCTTTTTTTGAGGTAAATTATTTTAGTTGAAAGAAGACGTACTGCATCATCCGGAGGTTTAAAGAGATTAGCCTCATTAATATTTTTTTGCTGCTCTCTATTCCAGCCAACCACCTAAGGATCCTTGGATGATAAACCTTAACTGGGTGATCCTTGAAATGCTTTTGGAGGCGAGGAATGGCTTCACATGCCCAAGCCTAAAAATTGTAAATAGAAAGCAAGCAAAAAAAGTCATAACTATATTCAATATAAATTAATGAATAAGTAAAAATAGTGATCAATTTTACCATGAAAGCCCAAGGAAAGCCGTATAATGTGGTCGTCTTTGCTTTAGCTTTTTCAGTAAATATTTGACAGTCAAGTAGTAGCTGTTTTATCCCCAGGGATAATCGTTGAATTCCCAAAATCATCAGCTAGCGCCAACAAATCATGTTCTATGACTTTCCTGATGTCTCTTTCTAATAAAATGGAATGAACAAACCAAACTAATCACAATTTCTCCCTGTAGTGCTTTGGTATGTCCTTATTCTTGAGATCTGCCATCAAATCCTTCACTCTGTAGCTAGGTCCAACAATGCCCAACAACCCATCTTTCTTTTTTTACCTTGCATTTATTGGACCCTTTGTGGGGTGTTTTCTTGATGAGAGGTTCTTCTGGACGATCGCATCTCAAGCCCGTCACTATGGCAAACTCTTTCAATCCAAAACAAACCGGAATGCCACAGTAGTTGATCCAGACTTTATCCATCTTTTTTCTGCCCTCCTTCGGAACTCCATCATCCCCCGCATACTTGATCCTGCGCTTGAGGAGGCCATATACCATGATCATTGAGAAACAGAGAGGGCGGGCCCCAGACAGCTCAAGAAAGTATGCAAAATAGCTCTTCTTAAAAGTTTATCTATGTTTTTCTTCTTCATAATACTCTTAAGTTTGTTAAAAGGTTTCCCCAACTGACATTTAAGTACAATATCACGAAATACTGTGTTAGGGTTACTCATCGGCATCGCAACTTGAAACCCTATGATACTAATAGTTTTGACAAAATTATGCTGGGATTTCGATGTTATTTCATGCTCCATTGTTGAGAAGGAGTTATCACTTTCCTCAGCTTCATTTTGCCCTGACTGAGATTGTTCTGGAAGTTCCTCTAAATCTATCTGTAGTTTAGCCTTTTTTGTTAGGTGGTCAGAAGTTGATCCACTTTTAGTTTCTTTTCTTTTGGGAGACATCTTTTAACTACAAAAAATAGAAAAATAAAAAATACATTGCATTTGATGTCTGCATAATTTTTTTTAAAAAAGGTGAGACAAATTTCAATAAATTATTCTATGCCACATAACAAAAAAAATACTCCAACGGACAACCCATCAGTTGGAACAGATGGGGAACCCAAATTTGTTTGAAGACCTACTTAATATCTCCCAACAGATATTCCACCTGTTGTAATAGATGGACAAATTTCAATAAATTATTCTATGCCACATTACAAAAAAATACTCCAATGGATAACCCATCAGTTGAAACAGATGGAGAATCTGTTTGAAGACCTATTTAATATCTCCCAACAGATCTTCCATCCATTGCAACAGATAGACCACCACCACCACAACCAATGCCATCAAGACCACCATCAATGCCACCAATACCAACACCAAGACCACTGATACCATTGCTAAAAAACACAAATACCAACACCACCACCAACAGCCACCACCGACACCACAAACACCATCCAACAATACCACGAAAGTCAACAAAACACTGAGAGAAAAACTAGGGTTTTCTCAGGTGCTTCCTACTTTTTTAGTATTAAAACTCAAATTGTTAACCCATTCTCGAAGATAATACAACTAAAAGTTTTCTTTTTCATCATTAACTAAAAATCCCTATTTTTTAGAATAAAGAACAAATGTAGAACTCTTCTCAAACTCTGTTACCTATGAAGATAGAGAAAACGATGAATACAAGCGAGAATGAAGTAAAAAAACAACTATATATGGTCGTAAATGGGAAGAAAATCGACCTGTTTTGAAGGGTTGAGCAATATATTAAGTAGTTGTTGTTTGTATTGTTGAGAGAGAGAAAGGAGACCACAATAGAGAGAGAGAGAAAATCGAGAACTTCAGATTTGAAATGAAAAGTTTTTCACGCAAATGGATGATTTGTATGGGTTGATTTGTAATTTTGAAAAAGAATGACAAGTTTTGAAATTTCTAATTTGGTCAGAATTTATCTTAATTAATTTTAAAATTTTTAAAAGATATAATTTTTAAAACATTGAGTTGATGAGATCTCATTTCTACTCAGAGTGATCGATCAATGACTCGGGTCGGGATGAACGCAATACCAATGCCATGCAATTGCAAAGACTCGATTGAATTTGTAGTTGACCCTGTAAGCTCATTCATTTATCCCTAGTTCCACCTAAATCAACTTAGGTACTATCACTATCCTAACA
>NC_061117.1:177801227-177874465 GCF_002878395.1 Capsicum annuum | reverse complement strand
ACTATCCTAACATTGAGTTGATGAGAACTCATTTCAACTCAGAGTGATCGATCGATGACTCAGGTCGGGATGAACGCAATACCAACGCCATACAATTACAAAGACTTGATTGGATTTATAGTTGACCCTGTGAGCTCATTAATTCATTCTTAGTTTCACCTAAATCAACTTAGGTTCTATCACTATCCTAATATTGAGTTGATGAGAAATCATTTCAACTCAGAGTGATCGATCGATGACTCGAGTCGATATCGATATGAACGCAATACCAATGCCATGCAATTGCAAAGAATTGATTGGATTTATAGTTGACCCTGTGAGCTTATTAATTCATCCCTATTTTTACCTAAATTAACTTAGGTACTATCGCTATCCTAACATTGAGTTGATGAGAACTCATTTCAACTCAGAGTGATCAATCGATGACTCAAGTTTGATGAATGCAATACCAATGCCATGCAATTGCAAAGAATCGATTGGATTTGTAGTTGACCCTGTGAACTCATTCATTTATCCTTAGTTCTACCTAAATCAACTTAGGTACTATCACTATCCTAACATTGAGTTGATGAGACCTAATTTCAACTCAGAGTGATCGATCGATGACTCAGGTCGGGATGAGCGTAATACCAATGCCATGCAATTGCAAAGACTTGATTGGATTTGTAGTTGACCCTGTGAGCTTATCCATTTATCCCTAGTTATACCTAAATCAACTTAGGTACTATCACTATCCTAACATTGAGTTGATGAGAACCCATTTCAACTCAAAGTGATCGATCAATAACTTGGGTTAGGATGAATGCAATACCAACGTCATGCAATTACAAAGACTCGATTAAATTTGTAGTTGACCCTATAAGCTCATTCATTTATCCCTAGTTCTACCTAAATCAATTGCAATAAAATCTGTTGCAACAAACGACTAAGCTATTGAAAATTTTCAAATAGATATTCATATCTGTTGCAATAGATGTCATATTTGATTTATTTATCAAATAAACATTTGCATCTGTTGTGATAGATAACTGAGCTATTGAAATTTTCAGACAAATATTTATATCTGTTGTAAAAGATGATGTATCTGATTTAATTATTAAATAGATATTTGCATCTGTTGTGACAGATGACTGAGCTGATGGAAATTTTCAAACAGATATTTATATCTGTTGTAACAGATGACATATTTGATTTAATTAATTATCAAATGAATATTTTCATCTGTTATCACAGATGACTGAGCTTTTGGGATTTTTAAACAGATATTGATATTTGTTGTAACAGATATTAATATCTGTTATAACAGATGACTGAGTTGTTTGGATTTCTAAACAGATATTTATATATGTTGCAATAGATGACATATCTGTTTACAACAACAACAATAACAACATACCCAGTATATTCCCACATAATGGGGTCTGGGAAGGGTAAAGTATACGAAGTCCATACCACTAACCCGACGGGGGTAGAGAGGCTGTTTTCGATAGACCCCTGACTCAGGACCAAGGATTGTAGACCAATAGGCAAGAAAAATAATAAAATAACATAGCACCAACATCCATAAAAATAAAGTATAATTAACCGAAAGTCAAGCATTATGTTAAAGTAACAAAGAATCAACATTCACAAACAAGACGCATAGTTAACCCACCAAGGACCCTCCGTCTCCCAAACCTAGATCTACCAACCAAGCTACCCTTAACCCTCCTATCTACAGACTACGACTCGACCCCACTCCTTAGCCCTCTAGATTAATACTCTTCTTCCAAACCTTCTTTTCAAGGGTCATGTCCTCAATAAGCTGTAACTGTTTCATGTCACGTCTAATCACTCCTTTCCAGTACAACTTAGGTCTACCCTTAGCACGCTTAAAACCCTCCAAGGCCAACCTCTCATGCCTACAAACTGGGGCATCCATGCCTCTTCTCATGACATGGCCAAACCATCTCAACCTCACTTCCCGTAACTTATCCTCTACCGAGACCACTCCCACCTTTTCCCAAATAGTCTTATACCTGACCCTGTCAGCCCTCGTAAATCCACACATCCAACGCAATATTCTTATTTTCACCACTTTCAACCTTTGGACGTGAGAACTCTTAATCGTCCAGCACTCAGCCCCATAAACATGGTCGGTCGGACCGTAGCTCCATAAAGTTTACCTTTAAGCTTAAGAGGCACCTTTTTATTGCATAAAATTCCTGAGGCAAGCCTCCATTTCATCTAACCTGCCCCAATACGGTGGGAGACATCCTTATCAACCTCACCATTCCCCTGTATCATAGATCCAAGATACCTAAAACTATCTCTCTTACAAACAACATGAGACTCCAACTTCATCACTACCTCATTTTCTTGCCTCGCATCACTAAACTTGCACTCTAAGTATTCCAAATGACATATCTGTTTGAAAATATTTTTTTCTCTTTTAATTTTAAATCAAGCTTCTGTCCGAGTAGATAATATCAAGTAGTACTTACTACTAAAGGCGCTAAAAAATGTTTCTTGGATATCTCAAAAGTGAGTTCATCGAGCAATCTTGTCTTGTCTTTTCAATGTCACTAGTATTAGTCTTCCTCGTGCCCCTCAAATTATTAATGAAATTAATGAATATTAATTAATGAATATTGAAAACCCCCACGTCTACATATATAATACATCTATAAAAATTATCTCATCTCTCTTCCTTCAGCTGCAGTTTATTTTATTTAACTCCCATCTTTTTCTTTCTCTCCTCTTTAGAATTATCACAACCTTTTTTCTCTATTTTCTCTTCTCTTTTTTGTAAAGATCCTTTTGGATCTAAACCAATTCATATCTTTCCTCAACTGAAATTGCTATTTTGATCCCTTTTTGACATTAAGGTATGATTCATTATTGCTCTTTCATTCTCGTCTTCTTCTTTGTAAGTTATTTACATCCATTTTTTAATTTAATTACTATTTACCCATATCATATTTATTAAAAAAATTTGAAGGAACTTTTAAGTGTTAAATAAACAAATTGATAATTTTATTACAATATGCAAAAAAAGTCATCTGTTAGGAGAAGTTTAAAAGCCTTGTTGATAGTATTATTTTTTTTATTTGTATTTTATTTGTTTCTTTATTGTTGATGCAGTTATTGATGTTATTGGTGGGGTTGACATTGTTGGAACTTGTGGTGTGGTGTTGTTGATGGTTCTAAAATAAAGGATGTTGTTTCTTTGTTATTGATGATGTTGTTGGAACAAATATTGTTGTTTCTTTATTGTTGATGTTTTTATGTGTATTTTATGCTGTTGTTGATGTTGCAACAGATGGAGAGACTATTGGAACAAATCAAAACCACCAGAAAGGCTGGTTTGATGTATTCTATCAGACTACACATCTGTTGCAACAGACTCCATATTCGTTGCAATAAACTCCACATCTGTTGCAACAGACTCCACATCTAATGTAAGAGACTCTACATCTATTGCAACAAATTGATAATGTTCTTTCTGTGACATTAATTTTTTCCTCTTCTTTGTAGATATAAGGAACTGACCGTTAATTAACTTTTGTCGTACTATCACAAGAGGCTGCAGTAAAGATGAGTTCGGAAGAATAAGTTGCATGCAGATGGAACTACTTTATATGTGGGAGGTATGTATTACTAATAATGTTATCGTGGAAACACACATAGAGTGCACTAATTTTATGAATGCTGTTTTTACTGATTAACCATAGATTATTCAAACAAGATGCCTGTAATTTTACAGTTAAGTTTGGTAGGTCCGAACTGATAAGGCTGAGGGAACATGAATATGGTTCTGTTACCCTATTAAGATTTAATGTCAGTTGTTGGTCATGTTTATTTGTCAAGCATTGTGAAGGAATCTAGTTTTGGTGTCATTGTAAAGAGATTCAATAGCGAATAGACTAACTTTTAGGGTGCATTGGACCCTTAGAGGGCCTTTGAAGCTTAGCACTGCATCTAACAAGAACGGAAAACCAATATAGTTATTGCCCTATCCCAAATTTATATGATTGGGTTGCTCACTCAGGGTGATAATTATATGCAAAAAAGTGCAGTAGGAGAATGCCTTCGAGAAAAATGGGTGGTTGATGGAAGATTATATCATCTGAGAGCTAATTGAAGAAGAGACATAGGGTAGAAAGTAACTTCTAGCAAATCTGACCAATGAAATTATCTTAAAAGATGAAAAATCTGAATCAAGTGTAAATATGAAAGTGTATCCGGTAATGTTATTTCGTCTGTTGTCTCTCTGAAAGAAAAATAATGTAGATGGACACTTTTCTAGGGTGCTTCGTAGTTGGGATTATCACTTAGATAGAAAATAGGAGAAGACCAACAAAGCATCCTCACGAGCATTGAGGGTTGAAATGATATATAGTGAGTCTAGAAAACTTACACCAACAGCAAATGCAGTTAAAATAAGAAATCTAAGCGAAGGCGGTAATTTCTGAATTTTAAATTTTATCCCATGCCTTCTTGTTTGTGTTTGTAGTGACCTGATCGGAACCACAAACGAGATTGAAAGGCAAATAAAGTATCATTTCTTCCTTTGCAATATGGATTAATTGATTTTGTTTTCTTTCCTTAGCATTATTTCAACATTACTTGGAGAATATCAGATGCTTGCTGTAGTATGTGAATCCCGATTATTTTTAATCTTGCCTCCAGCTTGCTGATTCTATATTCAAGCTGGTCATTGCTGTCTTCAAAGTTGGTAAAGAGTTCCTCATCTCTGTAAGCTCGATCAGGGACACCACCTTCAAAGTTGTAGCATTTTAGGTGTCATTCAGAATATTTTCTTCAGAAGCCTTAAAGGATACATGGAGGGTCGCTGTGTTTATTTTAGGTCAAAATATTTTGATGCACGTTGAAGAAGTAGTTTCAACAGTTGAACAACATATTTTTATCGAGCATTGCTCAATGCATCTTGCTTAAATAATTTGATAAATTAATAAGAATGGAGTTACGTAGTGTGTGATCTAAACTGACTCTACCAAGCCTATCAAATGTTACATAACTCTAAGCTCATTACCCTATCAAAAAAATATGACCGAGTTAGTGCACAAATCAAATGATCACAATCTCTCAGCCTTTCTACTGATCGCTCTTCTCTAATATAGATGACAAGATATCTGCTATGCAAAAGTCTACACCGTTGCTAGACATGCTTGCCAAAGAGCAGTTCTTCAGAAGATATCTGTTGATGCCTTCTGAAGAATTGCTCCCTGGCAAGCATGTCTGGCGACGGTGTGGACCTTTGCACAGCAGATATCTTGTTATCTATATTAGAGAAGAGTGATCAGTAGAAAGTCTGACAGATTGAGCTTGTTTGATTTGTGCACTAACTTGATCATATTTTTTTAATTGGGTAATAAACTCGGAGTTAGGTAACATTTGATAGGCTTGGTACAGTCAATTTAGATCACACACTACGTAACTCCTTGCTTATTAATTTATCAAATTGGTTGAGCAAGATGCATGGAGCAACGCCTGATAAAAGTGTGTTGTTCAACTATTGGGACCAAATCTTCAACGTACATTAACATATTTTGACTTAAAACAAACACAGTGACCCTCCATGTATCATTTAAGGCTTCTGAAGAAAGTGTTCTGAAGGGCTTCTAGAATGCCACAACTTTGAAAGTAGTGTTTCTGATTGAGCTTACAAGAGATGAGGAACTCCTTACCAACTTCGAAGACGGCAACGACCAGCTTGAATACAGAATCAGCAAGCTGGAGGCAAGCTTGAAAATTATCGAGATTCACATACTACACCAAACATCTAATCTTCTCCAAGGAATGTTGAAAGAATGCTAAGGAAAGAAAACACAATCAATTAATCCATATTGCTAAGGAAGTAATGATACTCTATTTGCCTTTCAATATCGTTTGTGGTTTTGATCAGGTCATCAGCAGTGGACCTGATCGAAAATACAAACAAGAAGGCATGGGATGAAATTTAAAATTCATAAATTTCCGCCTTCGATTAGATTCCTTATTTTAATTGCAATTGTTGTTGGCATAAGTTTTCTAGACTTGCTGTACATCATTACAACCCTCGATGCCCATGAGGCTGCTTTATTGGTCTTCTCCTATTTTCTATCTAGGTGATAATCCCGATCACGCAACTCCCTAGCAAAGTATCCATCTGCATTATTTTTCTTTCAGAGAGACAACAGATGAAATTACATTACCGAATACACTTTCATATTTGCACTTGATTCAGATTTCACATCTTTTAAGATAATTCCATCGGCCAGATTCGTTTGAAGTTACTTTCTACCCTGTGTCTCTTCTTCAATTATCTCTCAGATGATATAGTCTTCCATCAACCAACCATCTTCCCTCGAAGACATTCTCCTACCACACCTTTTGGCATATAATCATCACCCTAAGCGAGCAACCCAACCATATAAATTTGGGACAGGGGAATTTCTATTAGTTTTTCATTCTTGTTTGATGCAGTACGAGGCTTTGAAGGTGTTCTCAGAGTCCAATGAACACTTAAAGTTATGTCGATCGCTATTGGTTCTCTACAATGACGACAAATATTGACCCCTTCTCAAAACTTGACATGCATAAACACGAGTAAGAACCGTCAGTAATTCATTACTGGGTATTTGCACCCTCTTCATAAGGTCCTCAGCCTTATCAATTTTGAACCCATCAAACTTAACGATACAATGCTGGATCTTGTTTGAATGATCAGTGCTTAATCGGTTAAAAACTGCGTTCATAAAAACATTGTACTCCTTATCAGTAATACATACTTAACTCCCACACATATGATAGTGGATCATATGCACGTACCTTATTCTTTCTAGCCCATCTATGACTTAAATTGAATAAGCAAATGACTAGCTAGTTGCAACAAATGCCACATCTGTTTATATTGTCAAACAATTGAAGACATCTGTTATGACAGATAATCAACCTGTTGTAGTATATGCCATATCTATTGGAGAAATTAAATAGATATATACATCTATTGCAAACGATTGTCAGTATGTTATAAGTTATCTAACAGAAAGAATATATTTTGCAACAAATTACCCATTTGTTAGATTTATTTTAAAGTAATTTTTTTTCTTTCCGAGATATAATAATTTATAAATAGGTCCCTCCTTATAAATATGGATGATCCATATTTGTACAAGAATATTCATATCGAGTCCTTATGTGAACTTCAAAGGCAGTTTGATGAACTCCAGAGAGATTTGAATGATTTCAGAGCAAGGCTGAGGAGCAAGGCTACCGGATGAAAAATATCGGATTGACAATAATAATAATAATAGTAGTAATAATAATTAAGTAATAATTTTTATTTTAGAGTATGTATTTTCCTCCTTTTGTATATCGGATCTAACCAAGGGATTCAAAAATCTATGTTTCATTTGGTGGTTCACTTTGAATTTTTAATTCTTATTTAGTATTTAATAATCATTCTGTTTATTTCTTGTTCTCAACATGTCAATGTTTGGTGGTAGGGATTGAGCAATTTGTGTCAATAGAGGTTAATCTGATGCGACAAATCGATCATATGTTGCACCAGACAGTTATTAATAAAAAAAGGTTATCGTTGTTATTGAGAAGGTGAAAAAGACATGACTTTCCAATTATTTAGTATGAAAAATGTTCCGTAAATAAATAATAAGAAAATAAATGATAAACACAATTTATAACTATAAAAGAACGGTTATTTAATTTTAATAAATGATCATGACTTTTCACCATTTTTGTTTTTGAATTTATTTTTTAAAATTATTTATTATATAATAAAAAAAGTCACAATATTAGATTAATTAACTTATATGATGATTGTTAAGAAAAATAAGGTGAAGGTCGGTCATGACTTTTTGTCTAAAACAAAAACACATACATTTAACAATGTTGCTGATGCATCAAATTCTCCATCTGTTGTGACTGATGTATCAGCTGTTAGAAGAAATCAAAAAAGATATTAATATAGAACGTGTATTTGTTGCTACAGATGGTATATCTGTTGCAACTGATGGTTTATCAAATTCAACAGATATACAATCCGTTGCCAGAAAATAAAAATGGTTATTATTTTATTAAAGAATTTGAAAAGGTGTTTTTTTAATTTATAAAATAAAAAAGTTAGCAAATTTGGATTAATGATATGATGATATTTCTTTTTTAAAAAAAAGTAGATTATATGTTACAACAAATATATTATCTGATGCAACAAGTTCACTATTGTTGCAATAGATGATATGTCTGTTGTCACAGATGATTTATCTGATGCAACCGATGTAGAATCTGTTGTCACAACTCAATAAAAATGGTTCTTGGAAAGAACTAATTAATAATAATTATTTGAAAAGTCATGACTTATCACAATATTTCTTAATTTAATTAAGTCATTACTTTTCACAGTAATAAAAAATGTAATTAATAAATAGAGGTGAACAGTTAGATTATATGTTGCAACAGATAGGTTATCTGATGCAATATATTTTATATTTGTATAACAGATGATATATATGTTGTCACAGATGTGTTATCTGATGCAACAGATATAGAATTTGTTGCCACAACTCAATAAAAATGGTTCTTCGAAAGAACTAATTAATAATAATAATCTGAAAAGTCATGACTTATCATAATATTTATTTTCTTAATTTAATCAAAAATGTAATTAATGAATGGAGGTGAACAGTCGCGCCTTTTTATCTCTGATTCAAATTCAATACTCTATAAATAGGTCCCTTCATACTCAATCGTTCATTCAACTACACTCTATTTATTTATTGCATCTCGTCTTTCATATTACACTCTAAAAGATTTTGGCTGACCCAGTATGGGACGTTGCTTTTCTGTAAGACACCGTGAATGAACTTCAGAATTACGTTTGTGACCTACAATGGGGCTGGGAGGAGTTAGAGCAAGAATGCTCCGCGAGATACGCAGGCTGAGGAGGGCCTTGCTACTTTTGGTTGAAGATTGGCCGGCTGACAATGATGATGATGATGATAATAATAATTAGATTATTATTTTTCTTTTAGTCTATTATATGTATTTTTATTTGTTTTTATTTAATAAAAACTTATTTTTGATCTTTGACGTTTTAATCCATAATTAATTTTCATTCTGTATATTATCTTCTCAACAAATATGTTGATGATTCAACGTAAAAAGGAATAATTTAGAATCCAGTAACAATAACAAGATTTATCTGTTGGGTTTGTTGCAGGGGCTGATGTTTTGCTCAAAATAGATTACTCATGTTGCAACAGATAAGAAGTTTGATGCAATAGATAAATAGTCTGTTTCAACAGATGACTAGTTTGTTGCTTAGCTCTGACGTTTTAATTCGTATTTCCTCCATCTCAAATTACCCGTCCCAAATTGAGATGCCATATTGATTAAGAAAAATAATTAATAACATGTCTAGTTTACCATAACCCACTGATCAGTTGGTGGGATAGTAGATGTGTTTGAAATAACCATTGTTTGCTATTCAATCAAAATTTCATAAGAGAAGAAAGCTTTTAACGTCGGTCGGCGTATAGTCCCCCTATTAAATGATGTTTCCATTTTAATTTGAAGAAAAAAATGATTAATGCAAAGGGTAAAAGATGGATTTTTTTAAATCTTTTCTTGATTAATAAAAAAGACAAGTAAAATGAGAAATTGAATTAGGAAATTTGGGACGGGTAATTGGACGTAAGGAATAATTTTGAATCCAGTAGCAATAGCAAGAGTTGAAACATATTGGTTAACTATTGGGTTTGTGGCAGGGGCTGATTTGTGTTGTTCCAAAGAGATTAATCATTCATTGCAATAGATAATTAGTCTGGTGCAACAGATAAACATTCTGATGCAATAGATAATTCTTCTGATGCAACAGATAAACAGTCTGATGCAACAGATAAATCTTCTGATATAAAAGATTGCTCATCTGATGCACCAAATGATTGATCTGTTTAAACTGTGGGCACTTATATTAGATTCATGATCGGAGTTCTATCCATTATTGGAAAAACAGAAGCGTACCCAGATGACAAATACGAATAAAAATCATAATTTTACTTACCAAAGTCACCTATGAAGTAATGCTAAAGTGGAAAGTGATGTAGTAAACAAAATTTGACCTAAGAAATTGGTCAAATAGCAGCAGTAGCGTTGTACCAATAACAACAACAACAATAAATGATCGATAAGAAGAAGATGAAGATGATAATGAAGTAGAAGATGATGAATAAAGAAGCAGAAACAATGAATAACAAAAATCACTAAGAGAGAGAAAACAACAATGGATGAGAAGAGAGAGAAAGACGTCTTTTTTTCCCTCTGTTTCTCATTATTTTAGGAAAACATTGGGATCAAAGTGTAAATTTAAAAACTTGTGGGTTATTTTCAAACTTTCCCAACTTTCTTAATCCATAATAAAGTAATTGTCACCTCCAACTAATAATTAAGGCTTGCATCACCTACACCTCATTTTATAACTCTTTTGTCACCTGTGGCCCAAAGCCCAAGTAACATCAAAATAAAATGTAAAATTTTGGCGCATCAAAATAGATTTAGGAGTCCTTATAGTTTGTTATATAACTATTACCAAATAATATTTTAATGTTAATTAAAGTTAAGGGTAAAATATATAAAAAAAATAAAAATTTCTTCATATGTCAAAAATAACAAGTATTTCTTTGTCCAATAATACTGTTTCACTATACTAAAAGTAGATATCTAATAATACTTGTTTAGTTTAAAAAATTAGTGGACAATTTAACATTTTCTACCCATTTTTCTTACTATTAAATATTATTCAACACTCAATGCATTTTTCAACGCAATAAATTTATTATATTCTAAGCGCGGTATAATGAAATTGTCCCTAATATTTATTATTTTTTTAACATGTGTGCCAAGTGAATAGTGGATAGGTATTATTGAATAGAGAGAGTAAAAATAAAAAATAATTTTAATAATAAGAGACAAGTAAAAATGAACAAGTTGAATATACCTTATTTATCTACTTTCAATACGTCCGTCGTTTTATCTTGACTAATGATATCTTAGTTTTCTAAAATGACAAGTGTTTCTTTGTTATTTTTAGTTGACATGATAAAACTTCACACAGCCATTATTAGAGTGTAATTTGACTCATATACTCCTTATTAATCTTTGCTTATGTATGTGTTTATTAATTATAGAATAATTAATGCTAAGGTCAAACTTGAAAAAAAATTAATTTTTTTTTGATTTTTTAAATTGATCAGTATTTGAAAACACCTATTTTCAGTAAACATGACAACTAAAAAGAAATGAAATACGTATTATGAATCATGTTTTTTAGTAACAAAGACAATATTTTGGAATGAAAGGAGTATTAAATAACATGAAGGACGTTAGCAAATTGAAGTTACTTAAAAAACTATGATATTTAGGTAACAAAGAGGCGATAATTCTTTTTTATTCATATTATCTTTTGTGTTATATTTTAAAATGTCATACTTAATAATATAACGAATACATATCAATTTATTTTTCATACATTTATTATTTTTAATGTTATATACACGTGCGACACACGTATACTAAACTCGTATGTGTGTGTGTATATATATATATATATATATAATACAACCTTGAAACTAGCAATTGAGTACATATTTACAAATACTGTAAAAAAATGTTAAATATAAAAAAAAACACTACATAAATTGAAGAGAATTTTTTTACTGAAGATAAAAATATTAGAAAAAAATTTACAACATATGAAATAACCTTACAACAATAATTGAGTACAAATTTGTATAATATATTTTATATAAATCATATTTTATATTATTGGTGTAGTGATATTTATACTTTATGCTATCACTTTTCCTGAATGCATAAGAAAACAACTTTCGTAGAAAGTAATTATAATAATTTATCTATATATTTATGATTTTTTAAAATTTATTTACAAAATTATTCAAAATCTCGTTTTAACTTATTTTCTTAGTAATAGATTATAAACCTAAAAATATGAGATATTCGCCCCATAGATTCATGGACTTATGTTTGTCCCGTGCTCTCTCTCTCTCTCTCTCTCTCTCTCTCTCTCTCTCTCTCTATATATATATATATATATATATTAAACTGAAGATAATTTTTTGAATTAAAAAATTACAATATATGAAATAATCTTAAAACTAATAACCAAGTGTTTATTTGGACAAATAATGTAACATTTAAAATAATAATAAAAATTATAAAAATAACATAGAATACATAAAATAATTGAAAACAAAATTAAAAAGTAAAGAAGATATAAAAAATGACAGTCATGGGTCAAACTTTGACAAAAACATTTGGCATAAATTTAAAAATTAAATTGCTTCGATTTATATAACTCTAAATACATATGATTGAATTGAGACTCAATTTTTGGACATAACAATTAGTCGATACAAAATCTATCTTCAATTAAAATTTTGAATTGAGATTCAATTTGTGGATGTAACAATTAGTGATTCAAATGTTTGATGTAATTGAAAATTTGAATTGCTTCAACTTATATAACTCTAAGTAATATGAGATTGAATTGAGGCTCAATTAGTGGATTTAACAATTAGTCAATCATATTGTTTGACTTTAATTAAAAAATAAATTGCTTATATTTATTTATTTATTTATTTGTGAGTATTAAAAAATTTAATTGAGACTTAGTTTGTGGTTATAACAATCAATCAATTCTAGTGTTTGACTTTAATTGAAAAATTAAATTACTTCAATTTATATAACTTTAAGTATTATAAGATTGAATTGAGATTCAGTTAATGGATGTGACAATTAGTCAATTCTAATGTTTACTTTATTTAAAAAATTAAATTATTTAAATTATGTAACTCTAATTTTAATTAAATTAAATTGAGTTTTAGTTTGTAGATGGAACAATTAGTCAGTTATAACGTTAGAATTTAATTGAAAAACTCAATTGTTTCTATTCATATAACTTTGAGTATAATAGAGTTGAAATGAAACTCAATTTGCGGATGTGGTAATAAATCAATCCTAATGTTTGACTTTAATTTGATATTAAGTTATTTTCATTTGTGTAACACTAAATATTATAAGATTGAAACTCAATTTTTGCATTAAATAATTAGTCAGCATAAATGTTTGACCTTGATTGAAAAATTAAATTCCTTCAAAATGTATAACTCTAAGTGTTGTACAATTGAATCGAGACTCAATTTGTGTAGGTTAATTTCTTGTTTTTAATTGATTAATTGCTTCAAACTATATAATTATGAGTATTATAATTTTGAATTGTGACATTATTTAAGGATGGAACAATTAGTCAATCCCAAATATTTGACTTTAATATGATTGAAAAAAATAAATTACTTCCATTTATAATTTTATATAACTATGAATAATATAGGATTGGACTGAGACTCGATTTATGGATGTAATAATTAGTCAATTCTAATGTTTTACTTTAATTAAAGAAAATAAATTTATGTAACTTTAAGTATTATAAGATTGAATTGAGACTTAGTTTATGTATGTAACAATTAGCCAATCCTAATGTTTGACTTTGATTGAAATTTAAATTGCTTCAATTTATGTAACTCTAAGTATTATGAAATTGAATTGAGACTTGATTTATGGATGTAACAAGTCGATTCTAATGTTTGACTTTAATTAAAAAATTAAATTGATTCAATTTATAAAACTCCAAGTATTATAAATTTGAATTGAAACTCAATTTATGGATGTAACAATAGTTAATCCAAAAATGTTTGATCTTAATTGAAAAAAACAAATGTCTTGATTTATATAATGCTAAGTTTTATAAGATTGAACTAAAACTCAAATTGTGCAAGTAATAATTAATCAATACAAATATGTTAACGTTAATTGAAAAATTAAATGTTTCAAATTATATAATTTCAAGTATTATAAGATTAAATTGTGACATGATTTATGGATGTAAAATTAGCTGATTTTAATTTTTACTTTAATTAAAAATTAAGTTATTTCAATTTATATATAACTCTAAGCATTATAAGGTTGAATTGTGTCTTGATTTGTGAATGTAACAATTTGTCAATTCTAATATTGAGCTTTAATTAAAAATTAAATTATTTCAATTTATGTAACTCTAAGTGTTATAAGGTTGAATTGAGACTCAATTTGTGCATGTAATAATTAGTGAAATTATAATATTTGACCTTGATTAAAAAAATAAAATAATTCAATTTATGTAACTCTAAGTATTACAAGAGTGCATTGAATCTCAATATGAGGATGTAACAATTACGCAATCCTAATGTTTAACTTTAATTAGAAATTAAAATATTTTCATCTATGCAATTCTAATATTATAAAATTGAATTGATACTCAATTGTACATTAAACAATCAGTTAATATAAATGTTTAACTTTGATTGAAAAATTAAATTGCTTCAGTTTATATAAATTTAAGTATTATAATATTAAATTGTGACTCAATTTTGTACGCATAATAACTAGTCAATTCTCATGTTTGACTTTAATTGAAAAATTAAATTGTTTCAATCTACGTAACTTTAGTATAGTAGATTGAATTGACACTTAATTTGTGGATGTAAAAATTAGCCAATACAAATGCATGACTTCAATTGAAAAATATTGTTTCAATTTATATAACTCTAAGTATCATAAGACTGAATTGACTCAATTTGTGGCCGTAACAATTAGTCAGTCATAATGTTTGACTTTAATTGAAAAATTGAATTGCTTCAATTTATATAACTCTAAGTGTTGTAAGATTGAACCGTGAGTCATTTTTTGCATTAAATAACTAATCAATAAATGTGTTTAACTCGAACTGAAAAGTCAAATTGATTCAATTAGTTTAACTACAAGTATTATAATATTGAATTGAGAAACAAATTTTGAATGTAACAATTAGCCAATCTTAATGTTTGTTTTAAGGACCTGTTTGGAAAGCCACCTTGAAAATTGGATTTGATGTAATTAAGTGTAGTTACACAACTTGACATGTTTGGTTGGCTGTGGAATAATTGGTCAGCAGGTACTTAGGTGTGATTGGCAGGGGTTTATTACACTCTCCAATCCACAATGGGTAGTTGTGAATTGTTAGTAATTACATGGTGTAATTACAAGCTATTTATTTTTAATTTCTTTCTTTTATTTTTTTCATTTTAATTTATTTTTTAATTCTTCTTATTTTAAATCCTTTTTATTTTTATTATTCTAATATTTTTAAAATATATATTTTTTATTTTATATTATTTATATTTAATTTCCCAACATTTATTTCTTGTGATTTCATTCAATTGTTTGGATTATCTATTTTTATTTATTTATGTTTATTTTTTATTTAATATAATTTTGTTAGTATTTTAAAGTAGAATTCATTGTTGAATAAAGTTAAAGACTTTTTTTTTCTTTTCTTTTGAATCATATTTATCTACATTATGTTTAAAATTTGACATAAAAATATTATGTTATCTTTTTTGTTTTGAATATTGAACTTATGTTATATTTTCAATTTTAGTTTATTTGTTTACTAGTTTTGACTTGATATTTAGCATTGCAAATCATTCATTTTTTAGTTAGAATTGATAGATTATCTTTTTGTCAAATATTTTAATAATTTTATGATATTCTATTTATAATGTTTCTTTATTTTGTCAAACATGCGTTTCACGATATCCTTAAAAATCATGTACTTTTAATTTTTATGGTTAAATTAATTAAAATATACTTATTTGAAAAATAAAAATCAACTATTTTCTTATAATATATATATATATATATATATATATATATATATATATATATATATATATTTAATATAACCATGTAATTACACTTGTACAACCAAACAATATACTTGTAATTACACTGCAATTACATTGTGACAAACAAGCATATAATAGTAACTATTAGGCTGTGTAATTACTACCCAAGTAATAACACACGAATCTCAATTACCAGGTGACTTTCCAATAAATTCTAATTGAAAACTTGAATTTCTTCAATTTAGATAACTTTCAGCAATATAAGATTGAAACTGAAACTCAATTTATGTATTACAATTATTCAACTCAAATGCTTGACTTCAATTAAAAATCTCAATCGTTTCAATTTATGTAAGTCTGTAAAATCGAATTGAGATTCAACTTATGCATACCACAATTACTCAACTCAAATAGTTGACTATGATTGAAAAATTGAACTACTTCAATTTACGTAAATTCAAATATTATAACATCAAATTAGAACTTAACTTGTGCATATAATAATTAGACAACCCGACTGCTCGAGTTAAATTAAAAATAAAATTAATCAAATTTACATGACTCTTAATAGGATAAGAGTAATTTTAACATGAAAAATTATTATTATTTTTTGTAAAGTTTAGTAGATAATGTCTTTTATTCCTACAAAATATATTTTAATTATTTAAATGATATTGTCTATGATTTGAGGGTGTGATAGAGGCGGGGGGATTGGTGTTGGGAGAGAGAGGGGTGAAAATTTTGAATTAAAATATGAAAAAGTATATTGGGTAGCCAAAAATAGGAAGTTATCTTGTAGTAAAGAATCAAAATAAATAAAAAAAGATGAAAAGAATTTAAAAAATATAAAGAAACATTAAAAAAGACAAATACCTTTCCAATGCATCATGACTAAAAAAGATGTTTTACTTTTACTAATAGCAAGAAAGGTAGATCGAAAGATAAAGAAAACACCACTAGAGTTGGCATGGTGGTTCAGCGCCATGTCCCTTAAGCAAGAGGTCGGGATTTCGATCCCCGCCTCTGGAGAATGGAGCAAAATCTGTTGCTAGTTCCCTACCTCTTAGTGTGCTGACAGAGGAACGGAGGATTAGTCTCACGACTGCCGGCTGTGGGGATACCTTGGGAAACCAAAAAAAAAGATAGAGAAAAAATATTATAAATAGTTTTTTTTCTTTTCTCAAAAGAGTATGAAATTCATTTAACTTTATAGAAATATTAAAAAAAAAGGCAAACAATAATTAAAATACCACTCTTTAATCATTATGGACGTAGTTTGTTTTGAATGTTTAATAGTCCTTTTTTTCTCTCCAGAGAATTGGCCTTTCTTAGGGTACATAAAACGTTTGAAACTCTACCTTGATCAAATTGTGAAATAACGTCACCTATTAGCTTTGTGCCTGGTATTTATAAATACGAAAAATATAAGTGACTCGAAGAAAGAAGACTTGAATGACTTGAAAAGCACGTTTTGGCCATTTTTTTGGTAATTAAAGTGACAAGGGAGGGTGATAATGTCATTTCATATTTTTTGAAACCCAATTTACCCTCCCTAATTGAAAACCTCCCGGTTTTGATAAAACCATTGCCCACACACCTAATAATAGGCTGACATAGTCTTTTCCTGTCCCCTACTTCCTTCTTCCCCTTGGTCTTTTCATCTTCTCCATTTATTTTTTTTTTGTTTTAGGGTTCGTTGCTGAAGAATGTGAGAACAATTTCTTTTGGCCTATTTCTTTTGTAACCTGGTTTTCACATTCTCAAATTTGGGCTCATTCCTACTAAAAAAATTGTTACAATTGTCTTCATGTTAGACCCAATTTGATGTTCATATGGAAAGTTTTTATGGACCCTTTCTTGGGCCTGAAATACAATTAGGATTGTGGTAAAGTTTTTGTTATTATAGAAAAAAAGGGAAAACTTCAGAAATAACAATTATAGAGCCTTAATTGTAACTTTTATAGTAATAGTTTCATAATTATGAAAAATAGCAAATTGTATTTTGGATTTAAGTAAACTGTTGCTATACAAATATACAACAAGATTTACTGCCCTTGTTATACTCAAGTTAGTTGAGTTAAATAAGAAATAAATATCCCATCTAATTAAATTCTCATAAATTACTCTTATTTAAATTAGTAGATTTCTTTTTCAAATCAATCTCAAATATGAAGATTATTATTTCCATGATATTCAAAATTTCAAAATATCATTCTCTTATATATCTAACAATTTTTTCTTGTTAGTTTTTTTCTTTTTTTTTTTAAATTTCTTTTTCTTTTCCATTTTTTCAAAGGAGCAGTACATGATTTTTTATTATAAGAATATTTATGGTGTCTACATGAACAAGAAGAAATTTGTAGTTCAAACGCGAATTAGACATATTTATTATAATTTTTTTGGGGGTATGTGCATGTATTTGTATTTTGTATAGATAAATGCATATCTATATGTATTTTTGTACGGTGTTGGATTTGTCTTTGAACTGTTCTATGGCATTCTAGATGGTAACATATGTAGTTATTTGTATTTTTTACTATTTAAGATATGTATCATGTATTTTCTGATTACCTATACGTATATGTATATAGTTGTCCTTTGTGTTATAGAAATTTTGTATCCTATACGTTTATATATATACATATGAGTGAGATATGTATTTTTGTAAATGCATATGCAGATACATATGTATGTTTTGTACTGTAAATACATATCCAGATCTGTATGACTATGTATTTTGTATGTTTTTTGAATATGTGTATGTGATATACATATTTGTCTTTTCAAAATAAAAGTTAGAGATAGAAGAGTAAAAAAATAGAAAAAAACAAAAATATAAAAAGAAAAAAATGAAAAAAGAGAAGTGAAAAATAAAAAAAAAGGAAGAAAGAGAAATAAAAGTGTAAAAATAAAAGAAAAAAAGAAACAAAATAGAGTAACGACCTAAAAATGTGATGAAATATGTGAAATTTGTATGATTTGACTGTTTTACCTCTCCCCGTAGTTGCATTATGATATTTCTGGGCTGCAGGAGTGATTGACATGATTTGCAATGCATTTTGATATCATTTATGCAATATTGTGATTTTTGAGGGCTTCGAGAGCCTTATTTTAGACTTATGTAGATATTTTTTGATCCGTGCGACGAATGGCCGAACGGACTGTGCTAAAAGCTTCAAAATATTGATTTTAGGCTGGGTAGACCTTTGGTTAGAGTCTCGGTGCACCGGATCTCATTTCAACCTATTGGTCATAAAGTTAAAAAATTCGAAATATAGGTGTGGGACCTACATTTGATTAAAACGACCTCGGATGGAAAATTTGACTTCATCAGTAGATTCAAAATGTCAATTTTAGGATGTTAGCATGTTTGGTATGATTTTACGACTTTGAAATCTCATTTCGACTCTCGATTTGGATAATTATGATTTCAGATTTCGAGGGTCAACTTTGTGAAAATGATATTGTTTCAAAATTTGATATTGCCATCGCGTCTGGAACATTGAATTTAATATGGTTGCATAGTTCATTTGTGTATATCAGACTCCGAACGAATGCTGGGCACCCCGTTGAAGTCCGAATTGACTTTAAAATAAAAATACCTTTTAACAACAGCTGTGCAGAAAATCTGCAATGATAAATAGCTTTTTTTGACCTATTTTGCTCTTTTTTCATCTTGGCTTTTGGGAGTTAAACCCTAAAATAGTGTGGAAACTTAAAAGTAAAGTTTGTGAGAACTTGGAAAGCTAGATTAACACTTTCTTCTTGGTTTTATTACGTAATAAAGATAAAAATTTACTCTTTTCTTAGTAATTTCTTAATTAATTTCTCAAAACTCCAAAAATCTTAGGGCATGATTTTAAATTCAAATTTCACTCATTTTCACTTGAATAATATTTTTATATTACAATTACTAGTTTTTCATCAATTTAACCTTCAAAACAACTCCGATTCTTGATTTTAACTCGGGTCTCAAAGATTTTACCTGATAAAGCTCAAAAATGATTTTTCTTCGATTTGAACCCCGTTTTTGACTCGATTTAACTTGAATTTTCATCTGTAGATTTCTAAAAATATGAGGTACATGTTTTTGAAGTAAAGTTTCGATATGAACCTTCTTTTTCGGAAATCCATTTTGGGGGTCCGTTTTGACCACAAATCAAAAGTAGTCAATATGGGTGTCGTTGGTTTTATTTTAATGCATAGATTTTATATTTTATATTTTTAGTGAAGTTCAGAATTTTTTATAAAAGTAAGGTCACGGGTTTAAGTGTAGTGGACCGATTTCTGTTTTTGAGGTAGGTTATGGCTTAACTCTTTTAGACTAGGCTATGTAGTAACTGATGATACAAAATACATGTTAAGGGTGAGAACTAATCATGAAAAATGTCTATCTATGTGTTGTGCCCGTGTGAGCGCTTATATGTGATGTAATTATCGAAATTGAGATATTATATGATATGTATGGCTGTGTAGGGTTCTATATGATATTGATAGCCTTGAATACATATGAATAATTGTATTGCATTTTTAAAATGCTTAATATGGTACCATTGGTGTATTGTGTTTATATTCATACTTTATTGGCAAATGAGATATGAGAAAATTCATGGATGATATGAAAATAATGAGTGAATATTGGCTCATGTGGTTGTGGAAAAGTATCATTGTGGTTGGTAGTGGAAATATATCATGTGGTTGTTGTGTTTATGTTGTGTTGTATTGCCTTATTGACTTGTCATCTCCGTATTTGTCTTACCTTCCTTTACTTGTATTTGATGATATTGTATCTACATATTTTCTTTTGTTCTACTTATATGTGACATAATGTATACTTGTTTTCTATATCTTGGTGTGTTTTTATAATATATGTGAGATATATTAGAGCTGTTAATGTAAGCAGTGTGGGCTACTGTTGTGGGATATTTCTGATTGTAGGTGATATGCCCTTAGTGTATATTTTGTATGCTCTATTTACTGCTTTTCTTGGTCGGCCTATGATACCTAATGAGTACAAGTGGACTGTACTCGTGCCTACTACACCCTTTCGGTGTAGGTCCTAGCTCGTGTGCACCTCAGTTTAATTGACTTAGGAGATTGTTGGAGCTTCCAAGGTAGTGGTTGAACATTCATATATCCGAAGTTCACCTCTTTGTTTCTATAGTAGTTATGTATTTATTAGTATTCTAAGGGAGTTATTATTCCTTTGTGCTTATTTTTCTAATGTATTTCACTCTTGGATTGTATTAGTAGTTCTTACACTATTGACACCTGCTTTTGGGCATGATTGGTATTTTGGATAAGTCCTTTTCGTATTGTTATAATTACTTATATGGTTTGGCTTCGTTCTAGAAGCCTTACCTTGGGATATTCTGTATTTTCCTCTTTTCGTATTAGTTTGGGTGATAGGCTTACTTTTCAAGGTACGTCGTGACAAATGCCATCATGACCCTCATTTTTGGGTTGTGATAAATTGGTATCAGAGCAACTAGGTTTTATTGGTCTCAACGGTGTAAGAAACAGATGTCTAATAGAGTCTCACATATCCATACATAGATGTCCGTATCTATCTTCGAGAGGCTATAGGATATCTTTAGGAAACCTCCCTCATTTTATTACTTATCATGTAAATTCTTTCATATCCTGTGTTCTGAGTTGTGTTTCACTCTTTTTGTGCAGATGGTGTAGGCTTGTTGTTGCTTCTGAGTTGTCATGGGATCAGTTTATTGATGCCTTTTTAGAGAGATTTATGCCTTTCAGTTTGGGAGATCATATGTGGGACGAGTTTGATCATTTGAAGCAGAGTTACATGATAGTTTTTGAGTATAAGGCATGCTTTTATGCCCTGTCCATATATTCCTATGATAACATTTCCATCGGGTTTGAGAAGATTCAAAAGTTTGTGAAGGGTTTAGTTGTCTCCCTTCAGTTGGCTACGTCTTAGGTGGTTGTCCTTGGAGCTACTCTTTAGAGTAATATGGATCACGCTAAGATGACAGGGGTATTATTAGTGCATCCTAGGGAGGCTCCAAGAGGGTGAGTCATTTTAGTGAGTTCAGGAGTCTGACCTATCGAGGCAGAGATTTTAGAGGTTCTCATAGATATCATGGTAGGCCAGTGCATATGATTTTATAGAGTTCAGCTGGTGGATCTTCTAGTTCAGTAGTTCAGGGTGGCTGTTTAGGCATAGTTGTACTTTTTCTTATTGAGACTAGTCGTAGAGGTTGCTATATGTGTGATGAGATTGGCCATGTGTCTAAGGACTGTTCTCGTTATATGTTTAGAGATAATTTTATTTCAGCTGTAAGAGGTAGGCATTCTACCAAAATTGTGAGAGGTAGAAATAGTAGAGCCCAAGTTGGTGGTCGTAGGGCTACTTATCCAGTTGGTAGTTGTGGCTAGTATTATGCTATACTAGCTAGACCTGAGGAAGAGGCTTCTAATGTTGTGATTATAGGTACCTTCCTCATTTGTTTCAGACATACATCAGTATTATTTGATCCCTGATCAACTTTCTTCTATGTGTCTGTGTATTTTGCTTCAGATTTTAATTCTGTTAGTGAGCCTCTTGCCATGCCTATTCGTGTATCTACCCCGGTATGTGATTTTAGTGGTGGATCAGGCATACCAATCTTGTGTTGTGACTTCGGTCAGGCGTGAGATTTTGGTAGATTTGCTTGTATTAGATATGATCAATTTTGATGTTATTTTAGGCATGAATTATTTGGCTCCTTATTATACTATCTTAGATTGTTTTGCCAAGACCGTGACTTTAGCTTCGTAGGGTCTGCCAAACATATCTTGGAAGGGTACACTTTATTCGAGACCTTAGAGGATCATATCTTATGTTCAGGCTCGTAAATTGGTTGAGAGGGGATATTTATCGTACTTGGCCCATATTCATGACACAAGTGTTGTTTTGCTTCTTTCTAAGAATTCTGTTTGTGTTATCCGTGAGTTTATGGAAGTGTTCCCAACAGACTTGGCTAGTATGCCTTTGGATTGAGATATTGATTTTTATTATTGTTGTTAAATCGAGCACCAAGCCCTTTTATATTCTACCTTATAGGATGACATCTACAGATTTGAAAGAAATGAAGGATCAGTTGCAAGAGTTATTGGATAAGGGATTTATTCGACCTAGTGTTTCACCTTGGGGTGCGCCTGTCTTGTTTATGAAGAGAAAGAATGGGTCTATGCAGATGTGAACTGATTATCAAAAGTTGAATAAGGTGATAGTTAAGAATAAGTGTCCTCTTCTTTGCATTGATGATTTGTTTGATCAACTTCATATGTTGTAGTAATTTCGAGGATTGATTTGAGGTTCGGTTATCACCACTTGAGGATTAGAGCTTCGGATATTCTGAAGATAGCTTTTTGGACTCGGTATGATCATTATGAGTTCTTGGTCATGTCCTTTGGGTTGACTGATGACTTTGCCGTGTTCAAAGAGCTAATGAATCGGGTGTTTTGATCGTATCTTAACTCCTTTGTTATCATATGTATAGATGATAGCTTGGTCTATTCCAAGAGTTAGGTCGAGCATGGAGAGCATTTTCAGATTATGCTTCAGACATTGAGGGATGAGGAGTTGTATGCTAAGTTCTCTAAGTGTGATTATTGGTAGGAGTCTATTTTTTTCTTGGATCATGTGGTGACTAAGAAAGATATAATGGTTGATCCTGCTAAGATTACAGCGGTTCATGATTGGGCTAGACCTACTTCGCCCACTGAGATTCAGAGTTTTGTTGGATTGATGGGTTATTATTGGTGTTTTGTTGAGGGTTTTCATCCATTGCAGCTCCATTGATCTAGTTGACCCATAAGAAGATTTCTTTTCAGTTGTCCAATGCTTGTGAAGTGAGCTTTCAAAAACTCAAGGACTTGTTGACTTCAGCTCCTATATTGGCTTTGTCCAAGAAGGGCGTGGGTTTTACCATGTTTTGTGATGCTTTCGGTGTTGGATTAGGTGTTATGTTAATGCAGGAAGACAAGGCGATTGCGTATGCGTCTCGTCAGTTGAAGCCTCATCAGAGAAATTATCCTATCCATGATTTGGAGCTGTGCACAGTTGTGTTTGCCTTGAAGTTGTAGAGGCACTACTTTAATGGAGTCCGTTGTGAGATCTTCTCAGATTACCGTAGCCTTCAGTACGTCTTTACCAGCAAGATCTTCATATGGGGAAGCACCATTGGCTTGAGTTGCTTAAGAATTATGACTTGACTATTCTTTACCATTCGGGAAAGGCTAATGTGGTTGCGGATGCCTTGACCCGGAAGTCGACTTGCATGGGTAGCTTGGTGTATCTTTTGACCCAGGAGAGGCTTTTGGCCTTAGAGATTCAATTTTTAGCTAACCAAATGGTTAGGCTTGATATTTCGACATCAGGGCATGTTTTGGCATTTATGGATGTTAGATCTTTTTTTGTTGAGCAGATTTGAGCTTGTTGGTTGATGATGTTGGATTGAGGTTAATTCAAGATAAAGTGTTGAGTGGGGGGTGGGGGGGATAAGAAAGCCTCACTTAATTCAAATTGAGTTTTGAGGATTGAGGGCTGAGTTTGTGTACCGAGAGTGGTGATTGGATTAAGTTGATCTTGGAGGAGGCCCATTGTTCTAGTTATTCTATCCTTCCAGGGGTGACTATGATGTATTATGATTTGAGACAACACTACTTGTGGGGCGGTATGAGGTGAGATATAATGGATTTTATGTCTCGTTGCCTATGTTGTCAGCAGGTGAATGCCGAGCATATTAGACTTGGTGGTTTGCTTCAGACGTTGCCCGTTCCCAAGTAGAAATAGGAAAGGATCACTATGGACTTTATGACTGGATTTCCTCATATATCTCATAGTTCTGACAGTGTTTGGGTCATCGTGGATCGATTGACCAAGTC
Source organism: Capsicum annuum (assembly GCF_002878395.1). NCBI lineage: Eukaryota > Viridiplantae > Streptophyta > Magnoliopsida > Solanales > Solanaceae > Capsicum > Capsicum annuum. The sequence goes on along the minus strand of NC_061117.1, from coordinate 177,849,791 downwards.
AGCTTATTTTATTCTGATTCAGGTCTCATTCAGTGCTTAGAGGTTAGCCCCTATCTACATTCATGAGATTGTGCATCTACATGGTGTACCGGTGTCTATTATTTTAGATCGAGGTTTTGTGTTCATCTCTCACTTTTGGAAGACTTTTCAGGATGACTTGGGTACTCAGGTTGATCTTAGCATAGCATTTTACCCCCAGATTGATGGCCAGTCAGAGCGAACTATCCAGGTTTTGGAGGATATGCTTCATGCATGCGCCATAGATTTTGGTGGCCAGTGGGAGCAATATTTGGCTTTAGCAGAGTTTGGATATATTAATAGCTACCATTCCAGTATTAATATGACTCCTTTTGAGGCATTAGATAGTAAACATTGTCGCACCCCAGTAGGTTGGTTTTGATGTTTTAGAGGTGAGACCTTGAGTTGCGTACTTGCTTCGTGAGTTTTTGGATAGAGTCTAGGTCATTCAGGACAGTCTTAGATCAGCTCAGAGTAGGCAGAAGTGTTATGCTGATCGTAGACTTTGTCTCTTGAGATTTAGTGTTGGAGATCGTGTTTTCCTTTGAGTTTTACCCATGAAGGGTGTGATGAGGTTTGGGAAGAGGGGCAACCTTAGCCCCAGGTATATTGGTCCATTTGAGATTCTTCAGACTGTTGGTGATGTGGATTATGAGTTGGCTTTTCCCCTTGATTTATCAACTATTCATTCAGTTTTTTATGTTTCTATGCTTTGTCGTTATATTCCAGGTGAGTCTTATGTCATTCATTGGGAGTCGGTTTAGTTAGATGAGCAGTTGCCCTTTGTTTAGGATCCAGTTTCCATTTTGGCTAGGGATGTTAGGTGGTTGCTCTCTAGAGTTATCCCTGTGGTTAAGGTCCAGTTGCAACATCAACCTGCAGATAAATCTACTTGGGAGGTCGAGTCTAATATGTGTAGTCCTTATCCCCAGCTCTTTGTTGATTCATGTATTTCTTTTGCCTTAGTTCGAGGATGAACTAGATTTTTAGTTGTGGATGTTGTAACAATCTAAAAATTTGATGAAATATGTGATATATGTAATTTTTTGTGATTTAACTATTTTACCCCTCCTCGTAGTTGCATTATGATATTTCTGGGGTATGGGAGTGATTGACATGATTTCTGATGCATTTTGGTATCATTTATGTGATATTGTGGTTTTTGATGATTTCAAAAGCCTTATTTTGAACTTGTGTGGATATCTTTTGATTCGTGCAACGGATGACCGAACTGACTATGCCAACAACTCCAAACTATCGATTTTAAGCTAGGTAGATCTTTGGTTCGGGTCCCGATGTAGCCAAGCTCATTTTGACTTATTGATCAGAAAGTTGAAAAATTGGAAATATGGGTGTGGGACCCACATTTGATTAAAATGACCTCAGATGGAAAATTCGACTTCACCATTAAATCTGAAATGTCGATTTTAGGGTGTTAGGATATTTGGTATGATTTTACGGCTTTTAAATCTCATTTCAACCCTCGGTTTAGAAAATTGTGATTTCGAATTTTAGGGGTCAACTTTGTGAAAATGATATTTTTTTGAAAATCTGATATCTCCATTGCATCCAGAACGTCGAATTTAGTATGGTTGCATAGTCCATTTATGTATATCGGACTTCAAACGAATCTCGGGCACCCCGTTGAAGTCCGGATTGACTTAAAAAAAACAGCTTTTAACAACAGCTGTGCAGAAAATCTGCAATAATAAATAGGTTTTTTTGACCTATTTTGCTCATTTTTCATATTGACTCTTGGGAGTTAAATCCTAAAATAGTGTGAGACTTTAAAAGTAAAGTTTGTGAGAGCTTGGAAAGCTAGATTAACACTTTTTTCTTGGTTTTATTACGGATTAAAGATAAGAATTCACCATTTTTTTAGTAATTTTTTGATTAATTTCTCAAAACCCCAAAAATCTTAGGGCATGATTTTAAATTCAAATTTCACTCATTTTCACTTGAATAATGTTTTTATCTTATAATTACTAGCCTTTCATCAATTTCAACCTTCAAAACAACTCTGATTCTTGATTTTAACTCGGATTTTAAAGATTTTACCCGGTAAAGCTCAAAAATGGTTTTTCTTCGATTTGAACCCCATTTTTGACTCGATTTAACTTGTGTTTTTAGCTGTAGGTTCCTAAAATAAGGAAACATATTTTTAAAGTAAAGTTCTGATTTTACCCTTCTTTTTTGGAAATCCATTTTGGGGGTCAGTTTTAACCCCAAACTAAAAGTAGTCAATATAGGTGTCGTCGGTTTTGTTTTGATGTGTGATTTCTTTTTTGATATTTTAGTGAAGTTCGGGATTATTCGTGAAAAGTAAGGTTGCGGGTTCAAGTATAGCGGATCAATTTTGGCTTTCGAGGTAGGTTATGACTTAACTCTTTTAGACTGGACTGGATAGTAAATGATGATACAAAATGCATGTTAAGGGTGAGAATTAATCATAAAAAAATGGATATCTATGTGTTGTGCCCGTGTGGGGGCTTATATGTGATGTAATTGTCAAAATTGAGATATTATATGATGTATGTGATAGTGTGGGGTCCTATGCGATATTGATAGCCTTGAATACATATGAATAATTATATTGTGTTGTTAAAATTCTTAATGTGGTACGTTGGTGTATTGTGATTATATTCATACTTTATTGGCAAATGAGACATGTGAAAATTCATGGATGATATGAAAATAAAGAGTGGATATTGACTCATGTGGTTGTGGAAAAGTATCATTGTGGTTGGTAATGGAAATATATCATGTGGTTGTTTGTGGAAATACTCATTACAATTGGTTGTGAGTATTTCATCTTCATATCATACTCATTCATGAAATATTATTACCACCGTGTCAACATCTGAGAAACACTAGCAACACCTTTTTAAAAGATATTGTAACACCTTATAAAACCCTTTTTGAGGGATATACTAGAAAGAAGATATGAGATATGTGGATTGTATATGGGTTGACGAACCTCCCATTGGGTCCTACATCAGAAATTTTTAGCTCTGTAGGTGTATACGGGGATTGTGCGACGATCTCGGAGGTTGTACGATGACCTCATGCATCATCATCAACATCATCATCATATACATTGCACTTACTTTATTGTGTTTATGTTGTATTTTATTGCCTTATTGACTTGTCATCTACATATTTGTCTTACCTTTCTTTACTTGTATTTGATGATCTTGTATCTACATGTTCTCTCTTGTTCTATTTATATATGACATAATGTATACTTGTGTTCTATATCTTGATGTGTTGTTGTAACATATGTGAAATATATTAGAACTATTAGTGCAAGAGGTGTGGGATACTGTTATGGGACATTTTCTGATTGCAGGTGATGTGCCCTTAGTGTATATTTTGTATGCTTTATTTACTACTTTGCTTGGTCGGCCTATGATACCTACTGAGTACAATTGGATCGTACTCATGCCTACTGCACCCTTTTGGTGCATGTCCTAGCTCGCCCGCACCTCAGCTTGATTGACTCGAGAGATTGTTGGAGCTTCCAAGGTAGTGGTTGGACATTCATACATTCGAAGTTCATCTCTTTCTTTCTATAGTAGTTATGTCTTTATTAATATTCTAAGGCAGTTATTATTCCCTTGTGTTTATTTTTCCTATGTATTTAACTCTTGGATTGTATTAGTAGTTCATACACTATCGATACCTAGTTTTAGACATGATTGGTATTTTGGATAAGTTCTTTCCGCATTATTATGATTACTTATATGGTTTGGCTTCGTTCTAGAAGCCTTACCTTGGGATATTCTGTCTTTTTCTCTTTTCATATCAGTTTGGGAGATAGGCTTACTTGTCAAGGTATGTCGCGATAAGTGCCATCATAACCCTTATTTTTGGGCCGTAACAAATTAGTATCAGAAAAGCCAGTCTTTATTGGTCTCAATGGTGTAAGAACGAGATGTCTAATAGAGTCTCACATATTAGTACGTAGACGTTCGTATCTATCTTCGAGAGGCTATAGGATGTCTTTAGGAAACCTCCTTTATTTTATTCCTTATTATGCGAATTCTATCATATCTTGTGTTATGAGTTGTGTTTCACTCTTTCTGCGCGGATGGGGTGGCTTATACTACATTTTAGTTGAGAGATGCTGTGAGAAATTAGTGGATATCATTTTTCAATTGTAGGCTTGTTGATGCTCCTGAGTTGTCATGGGATCAGTTTGTTGATGCCTTTCTGGAGAGATTTGTGCCTTTCAGTTTGGGAGATCGTATGCGGGACGAGTTTGATTATTTGGAGCAGAGCTCCATGACAGTTTTTGAGTATAAGGCATGCTTCTATGCCCTATCCATATATTCCTATGATAGCATTTCCATCGGGTTTGCAAAGATTCAAAAGTTTGTGAAGGGTTTGGTTGTCTCCCTTCAATTGGCTACATCTTAGATGGTTGTTCTTAGAGCTACTCTTTAGAGTATTATGGATCATGCTAAGATGACAGAGGGTATTATTAGTGCATCCTAGGGAGGCGTCAAGAGTGTATGTCATTTTGGTGAGTTCAAGAGTCTGACCTATCGAGGTAGAGATTTTAGAGATTCTTCTAAATATCATGGTAGGCCAGTGCAGGTGATTTTATAGAGTTCAACTGGTGAATCTTCTAGTTCAATAGTTTAGTGTGGCCGTTCGTGCTCAGTTGTACTTTTTCTTGGTAAGACTGGTCGTAGAGGTTGCTTTGTGTGTGATGAGATTGGCTATATGGCCAAGGACTATTCTCGTTGTATGTTCAGAGCTGCTCTTATTTTAGCTGTAAGAGGTAGGGGTTCTACCAAAGGTGTGAGAGGTTGAAATAGTAGAGCCCGTGTTGGTGCTCGTGGGGATACTTAGCCAGTTGGTAGTTGTGGATAGTGTTATGTTCTACCAGCCAGACCTGAGGAAGAGGCTTTTGATGTTGTGATTACAGGTACCTTCCTCATTTGTTTCAGACATGCATCGGTATTATTTGACTCAGCTCGACTTTCTTCTATTTGTCTGTGTATTTTTCTTTGGATTTTGATTCTGTTAGTGAGTCTCTTTCCATGCCTATTTGTGTATCTACCCCGGTAGGTGATTTTTGTGGTGGATCAGGCATACCAATATTATGTTGTGACTTCTATCGGGCATGAGATTTTGGTAGATTTGCTTGTATTATATATGGTCAATTTTAATGTTATTTTAGGCATGAATTAGTTGGCTCCTTATTATGTTGTCTTAGATTATTTTTTCAAGATTGTGACTTTAGCTTCGTAGGGTGTGCCAAATATATCTTGGAAGGGTAAACTTTATTTGAGTCCTAAGAGGATCATATCTTATGTTCAAGCTCATAAATTAGTTGAGGGGGATGTTTATCGTACTTGGCCCATATGCGTGACTCAAGTGTTTTTTTGCCTCCTTTCATGGATTCTATCCGTGTTGTCCGTGAGTTTATGGAGGTGTTCAATACAGACTTGCCTAGTATGCCTTTGGATCAAGATATTGATTTTATTATTGATGTTGAATCAGGCACCAAGTCTTTTTCTATTCCTCCTTATAGGATGGCACCTGCAGGGTTGAAGGAATTGAAGGATCAGTTGCAGGAGTTGTTGGATAAGGGATTTATTCGACCTAGTGTTTCACCTTGGGGTGCGCTTGTCTTGTTTGTGAAGAGAAAGAATGGGTCTATGCGAATGTGAATTGATTATCAGCAGTTGAATAAGGTGATAGTTAAGAATAAGTGTCCTCTTCTTTACATTGATGATTTGTTTGATCAACTTCGGGTGTTGTAGTATTTTCGAGGATTGATTTCAGGTACAGTTATCACCACTTAATGATTAGAGCTTCGGATATTCTAAAGATAACTTTTTAGACTCGGTATGGTCATTATGAGTTCTTGGTCATGTCCTTTGGGTTGACTGATGCCCTTGTTGTGTTCAAAGAGTTGATGAATAGGGTATTTTAATCATATCTTAACTCCTTTGTTATCATATTTATAGATGATATCTTGGTGTATTCCAAGAGTGAGGTCAAGCATGGATAGCATTTGCGGATTATGCTTCATAGATTGAGAGATGAGGAGTTGTATGCTAAGTTCTTTAAGTGCAATTTTTGGTAGGAGTCTGTTCCTTTCTTGGGTTATGTGGAGACTAAGAAAGGTATTATGGTTGATCCTGCTAAGGTTTCAGCGGTTTGTGATTGGGCTAGACCTACTTTGTCCATCGAGATTCAGAGTTTTGTTGGCTTGGCGGGTTATTATTGGTGTTTTGTTGAGGGTTTTCATCCATTGCAGCTCCATTGATCAAGTTGACCCATAAGAAGATTTCTTTTTAGTGGTCCAATGCTTGTGAAGTGAGCTTTCAAAAGCTCAAGGACTTGTTGACGACTTCAGCTCCTATATTGGGTTTGTCTAAGGACGGTGTGGGCTTTACCATGATTTGTGATGCTTTTGGTGTTGGATTAGATGTTGTGTTGATGCAGGAGGACAAGGTAATTGCGTATGCATCTCGTTAGTTGAAGCCTCATGAGAGGAATTATCCTACCCATGATTGGAGCTGTGCGCAGTTGTGTTTGCCTTGAAGTTGTGGAGGCACTACTTGTATGGAGTCCATTGTGAGATCTTCTCAGATCATTGTAGAATTCAGTACTTCTTTACCAGCGAGATCTTTATATGGGGCAACGCCATTGGATTAAGTTGCTTAAGGATTATGACTTGACTATTCTCGACCATTCGGGCAAGGCTAATGTGGTTGTGGATACCTTGAGCCAGAAGTCGACTAGCATGGATAGCTTGGTGCATCTTTTGACCCAGGAGAGGCTTTTAGCCTTAGAGATTCAGTTTTTAGCTAACCAGATGGTTAGGTGATGTGTGAGATAATGCTAACACATTTGAGGCTTTTAACTAAGAATAATTGCAAAGTCTTAAGCAACTTTTGTCATTTTTGAGTGTTTTATGTTTGATTTTGCAGTAGAAGCTATGATGCAAGAGAACCAACAAGGATTGAAGAAAAGGAGTTGAAATCTGAAGTAATACGAAGAGAAGTGTGTCTGACGATATTTCTGATAAGTCGTTAGCCCTGTGATAAGTTATCAGCTTCATCATCAGCCTCAGATAGAGAATGCACCTGAGTTGAGAGTTGTGATGATATTTTTTAATAAGTCGTCAAGGAGCTAATAGGTGGTCAAGATTGCCGTCAGCCTAAGGCAGAACATGAGAGCTGAGGCAGAGACTTGACGACATTCATGATAAGTCATCAAGAAGTTGATAAGACATCAAAGTTTGTTGTCAGCCTAAAAGTAGTGAGTATCAAAAGTAAAGAGGAGCTGACGACATCTGTGATAAGTCGTCAGCCTCCTTATAGGTTGTCACGAATGTTGTCACCTAATTCGAGGGATTATTAAACTCTGTGATTTTGTTTCCTTATTTAGGCTGAACTATTTAAAGTCTTGTTTAGGGTTTTCTTGGGAGTTCTGAACATCTTTTGGAGACACGTATTTTGATATTTTCTCATTCTAGTTTTTTGTCTTGAACAAGCAATTACTATGAAGAGATTATCATCATTATTTGCGATTACTATTGTGATCTTATTTGAGAATCTATAGTTTCTATTCATCTTGTGGTAAGTTTATCTTTTAAATCATGAATATAACTAGTTGTTTTGATTATTACATCATGAGCGGTCAAATTCCTTTAACCTGAATTATGGGATCTAGGGTTAAATCTTGATAAGGTGCTGAGTGTTCAAGATTCAAAAGGTGGTAGGACTCCTTGATAATTCTGAGGTTTTAATTATCGTCTTTTGGTTGCAAACGATAGATAGCACCTGCTTTGATTTGCTTGAGAAAGAAATCAAATATAGTGGGAAGTGAATTACTAACAGGGATTTGGAAGCACTAAAAACTTCCATTTAATAATTGACGCTGTAACAAGGTTGATTAACCTGAGGTAAAATCTGGTCATGAATATAAATTCCCTAAGTCCGAGAGGATTAGGTAATTAAATTCTTAAGTAGGTTGAGAGATATTTAGGCATAACTTCAATAAAGATAACTTGTTGTCCTACTTTCTGTGAGAATCTAGAACCACTATTAGCATCTGTCAAGTACCAAAATACCTAGTGAGCATAATTCTAGTTTTTCCGTAAACTCTTGATTACAAACACTGTAACTAAAGTGACCAACAATCACTTGCTAAACTAAAAACCCCTATTTTAGGAAACATCCAGCTATCAGTTGATTAAATTGCAAATGACTTAAGTTCATACCATATTCCCTGTGGGATTTGACTCCAACCTAGTTGGGTTTTATATTGACAACGATCGCTTACATTCTCATTAGAGAGGTGTAGTTTGAGCGTTATTAAAAAATGGCGCCGTTGTCAGGGAATACAACTGTAAATTGAAGTTGGGTGAGCTAATTGACTGTTAGTCAAGTTTCCTACTTTTACGTTTATTTGTTATTTTTGTTTATTGCAGGATCTTTGTAGTGTATGCCAAGCACAAGAAGTTTTGGAGAACCATTATTACAACTTAATGCGGAACCACAACGAATTGGAAAAATGGTAGAACAGCAAGAGGCTGATAGATTGGCAGCCTTAGCAAGAGCTTAGGTGAATGTGAAAAATATCGGTCAACAAGCACGACATCAAAATCCTGAGGATGAAGATTTGGGAGACGAGGAGTTGCTAAATCCTGGTAATCCAAGGCATGCAGAGCAAGTAGCTGCACCAGCACGGCGTAATGTTAATAGGAACCATTTATTTCGAGAAAGGCAAGAGTACCAGCCTGTCCAGTATAACCTCAATGATGATGCTGATAGAATAGACGGAGCAGGTGCAATGGGTGCAATCCTTCCTCCACCGTTGGCACCTGGGGCTAATTTCAGTATTATGAGTACTATGATTCAACTCCTCAATCTGAAGGGGTTGTTTAGTGGCCTTCCTAGGGATGACCCGAACTTGCATCTTGTGAATTTGGTCACCATCTGTAACTCTTTTGATAACCCAGGAGTGGTCTAAAATTCTATCCGATTGAGATTGTTTCCGTTGTCTCTGTCGGGGGAGGCAACTTTATGGCTAAATGAGCTGACACCCGATTTTATAACCAGCTGGAGGCAGTTGAAAGGAGTTTTCCTAGAAAAGTTCTTTCCTCCTTCCAGGAGGGTATAGTTGATGGATGAGATCAACAACTTTAGGCAGCTCTCAACAGAAGCCTTGCATAAAACCTGGGAAAGATTTAAGAAGAAGCTGACATAGTGTCCGAACCACAATATGACAGATATACACTTGATGGAGACTTTGTATAGGGCTCTTAACTCTGCGACAAAGCCAATTGTAGATAATGCTACTGGTGGTTCATTTGTTGATCTTGCATTCCTAGAGGCTTCAAAGATGCTAGAAAGAATGACCAAACAGAGTCAAGCATGGCATACCAGAGACTCTTTCGTAGCTAGCCCCACTGTGTCTGGGGTTATTACTGTGGAACAACACAGAAGAGATGAGGAGCGTGACCAAGATATGGATAACGTTAAAATGCAGATGGACTCGCTAACCAAGTACTTGCTATCAAGTAAGACTGAGGAGGTGAAAGTTGTGGGATCTCAGGATAGAGTTGATGCTGATACAGAAAAAAAGGCAAACTATGTTAATAATCAGGGGGGTTTCTGTGGCAATAGACAAGGGAATCAAGGTTGGAATTATTATGATAAGCCTAGTTATAAAGATAGGGAGTAGGGAAATTAGAGGAACAACAATGATAGGAGCGGGCTCTATGTCTCTCCTGGAAATTGTGAGGCTTCTACAACAAGTTCTAAAAAGATGTCCATAGAGGACATGATGGCTAAGTTGTTGAAGGGAGTGGAAGATACCAACTATGGTGTGACTACCATAAACACTGACCTATCATCTATTATTCAGTTGGTAAACTCGCACTCCATCATAATCAAATAGTTAGAGCAGCAGATGAGCCAACTCTCCACAGCATTCAACCAGAGGATGAGCGGAACGTTACCAAGTGATACGGTCCAAAATTCACGGAATGATGGCTTATGTATGGAGATTACCACTAGAAGTGGTAAGATATTACCTGGCCCTTCTGTGGGCAAATATTTAGTTGATGAGGTCATTGATGATAAACCGAAAGAAGGAGGTCTAGTGGAGTCTAAGAAGCTGAATAATTCTGATGATACTCTGGAAAAAGAGAAAGAAAAGAAAAAAGAGGTAGCGTTGAAAACTATCCCAAGACCACCACTTCCCTTTTCTCAACGATTGAAGAAGAAAACTGATGATGCAAAATTTAGCAAATTCATGGCAATGCTCAAGCAGTTCACAATAAATATGCCATTGGTGGAGGCACTCGAACAAATGCTAGGATATACTAAATTCATGAAGGAACTTGTAACTAAGAAAAAAATAGTGAGCTACGAATTGAAGGATAATCTCCATCACTACAGCACTATTTCTACAAGGACCTTGGTGCAGAAGAAGCCAGACCCAGGCACATTCACTATTCCCTGTACAATTGGGACTATAGAATTCTCCAAGGCATTATGTGATCTGGGAGCAAGCATTAATTTGATGCCACTGGCTGTATATAGAAAGTTGGGTCAGGAAAATCCCACACCCACCAACATGCGACTCGTGATAGTGGATAGGTTAGTTAAACAACCTGTTAGGATTTTGTATGATGTGTTGGTGAATGTATCCAACTTTATATTCCCTATAGATTTCGTCATTCTAGATTGCGAGGTGGACTTTGAGGTGCCCATAATCTTGGGTCGACCTTTCCTCACAACAGAAGTATGTTGATTGATTTGAGAGCGAATGAGCTCTTATTCAGGATAAATGATAAAATGGTATGATTTGATGTATGTAAATCAATGAAGCAACAGGAATAAATGAGTGTGTTCTCAATAGTTGATATGTATTATGAGGACGAATAGGAGGTGTTAAGAGAGGAGAAACTTATTATCGAGCCTTTAGCCACAGTTCTGATGAACTTTGATCGTGAAGGCATTGAGGAGTATGAAGAGATTGTTTGTGCCTTCTCAGGAATGGGTTCATATCCTTATGCTCCTAAAAAGATAGACCTTGACCTTGCTAATTGACCAACACCACCATCCAAGCCATCTATTGAGGAGCCACCGGTATTGGAATTGAAAGACTTGCCTGGGCACTTACGGTGTGTGTTTTTGGGCAACAAACACACTACCTGTTATTATTGTGGCTGATTTGGTTGAGCAACAGGTAAACACAGTTATTTTAGTACTTCAGAGGCACAAGAGAGCTATAGGATGGACCATCACAGATATTATTGGCATTCTCCCTAGCATCTGCATATATAAAATACAACTTGAGGAAGATTTTATTCCAACCATAGAGCATCAATGCTGTCTTAACCCACCAATACAAGAGGTGGTTAAGAAGGAGATTATTAAGTGGTTGGATGCAGGAGTGGTTTACCCTATTTCTGACAGCAAATGGGTGATCCCAGTTCAATGTGTGCCCTAAAAAAGAGGCATGACTGTGGTTGCAAATGAATGGAATGAGTTGATTCCACTCAAACCTATGAATGGGTGTAGAGTTTACATGGATTACCGCAAGCTAAATTCATAGACTCTGAAAGACCACTTCCCTATGCCCTTTATGGACCAAATGCTTGATCGATTGGCTGAAAAGGGATGGTATTGCTTTTTGGATGGATATTATGGATACAACAAAATCTATATTTCTCCTGAAGATTAGGATAAAATGACATTCACATGTTCATATGGCACCTTTGCATTTAAGAGGATGCCATTTGGGCTATACAATGTACCCGCCACTTTTCAGCGATGCATGATGTCTATCTTCTAAGATATGGTGGAGGAAACCATAGAGGTATTCATGGATGATTTCTGTATGATGGGAGATTCATTTGAGGTGTGTTTGGCAAACCTGAGTATAGCCTTGCAACGATGTGTTGAATTCAATTTGGTGCTTAACCAGAAAAATGCCATTTTATGGTAAAAGAGGGCATCGTTCTTGATCATAAAATTTTAACAAAAGGGATAAAAGTTGATCAAGCCAAGGTAGAAGTTATTGAGAAACTACCACCTCCCATTTCAGTGAAGGGAGTGCGTAGTTTTCTTAGACATCCTGACTTCTATCGGATATTTATAAAAGACTTCTCGACGTTGCAAATCAACTTTGCAAACTTTTGGGGATAGATGAAGTTTTCTTTCGATGATGATTGCTTAAAGTAATTTGAATGCCATAAAAAGAAGCTTGTTGAGGCCCCTATTATTGTTGCACCAGACTGTTTAGAATCATTTGAGATCATGTGTGATGCAAATGGTGTTGACCTTAGAGCTATATTGGGACAAATGAAGGACAAACTATTTTATCTAATATATTATGCCAGCAAAGAACTGAATGGAGCATAAAAGAATTACACCGTCACTGAGTTGGAACTTCTGGCTGTAGTATATGCTTTTGATAAATTTAAAGCTTATCTTCTTGGGACTAAGGTGGTGATTCACACTGACCATGCAACTTTAAGGTATTTTATGGCTAATTAGGATACAAAACCAAGGCTGATTAGATGGGTGTTGTTGCAACAAGAATTTGACTTTGAAGTCAAAGATAGGAAAGGGTGTGAAAACCAGGTTGCAGATCATCTTTCTAGAATGAAAGCTGAGCAGGCAATTAGTGATGAAATAAAGATAAATTATGCCTTCCCTGATGAGGAGATCTTGGATGTTGCTGTGGAGAAATTGCCTTGGTATGCTAATTTTAAAAATTATGTTGTAAGTGAGGTCATCCCAGAAAATCTTTTCTTCCATCAAAGAAAGAAATTCCTGCATGATGTGACACATTACTTTTGGGATAAGCCGTATCTTTTTTGGTGATGTACAGATAATATTATAAGGAGATGCATGCCAGCAGTAGATGTTTTATGCATATTGGAAGCATATCATGCTTCCCCAGTTGGAGGTCACCATGCAGGTAATTGAACGACTAGGAAGGTATTGCAGAGTAGTTACTATTGGCCAACATTGTTCAAGGATGCCCACAAGTTTGTGCTTAATTGTGACCAATGTTAGAGGCAGGGGTTAATCTCCAAAAGACATGAGATGCCTTTGACTAAGATGCTTAAAGTGGAGTTATTTGATGTCTGGGGCATCGATTTCATGGGTTCTTTTGTAAGCTCGTATGGGATGAAGTATATTTTAGTTGCTATTGACTATGTCTCGAAATGGGTCGAAGCTGTTGCCTTGTTTGATAATGAAGGAAAAAGATTTGTTGCTTTTCTAAAAAAGAACATCTTCTCTCGCTTTGGAGTACCACGCACTATTATAAGCGATGGAGGATCTCATTTTTGCAATAAAGTATTTTGAGTAGCTTTAGCAAAATATGGGGTTAAACATCATAGAGTAGCCACTCTATATCACCCACTAACTAGTGGGCAGGTGGAGGTATCAAATCGAGAGATTAAAGCCATCCTAGCCAAAATGGTGAATGCTAGTCGGAAAGATTGGTCTCAAAAGCTCGATGATGCCTTGTGGGCATATCGAGCTACTTTCAATACACCCATTGGCATGTCACCATTTCAGCTGGTCTATGGAAAATTTTCCACTTACTAATAGAGATGGAGCACAAGGCCTTATGGGCACTTAAAATGATGAATTTGAGTTGGAAGAAGGCAACAGAGCTGAGACTAGGACAATTGAATGAGATGTATGAATTCCGTCTTAGGGCATATGAATGAGCAGACCTATATAAAGAAAATATGAAAAAAATACCATAATTGAAGGATAGAGAAACGAGACTTCCGAAAGAGTGACTTGATGCTTCTGTTCAATTCTAGACTCAAACTGTTCCCAGGTAAGCTTAAGTCTAAGTGGTCAGGCCCTTTTAGAGTTAGTCAAGTCTACTCATTTGGAGTAGTGGAACTTGACAATGAAGATGGCAGTACCTTCAAAGTAAATGGGCAACGAGTCAAACTTTGTATTGGTCTAAAAGAATCAATAAAAAGTATCACTACTATCTATCTCGATGAAGTTTGAAGAAATTGATGTACCTGAGTCATGCCGTGACGTCAAATTAGGCGCTGCATGGGAGGCAACCCATGACCCCCGATATTGATCTATTCCAGGTATACTCTAATCTTAAGTTTAGATTTTCTTACATTTTAAGTTGAGGGTGTAGATTAAATTGTTGTTGTAAAATTTTGTAGCTGACTAGGAGAAATACTTGTACTTGAGGCATTTGAATTGTTTTGTAATTTTTGTACACCTCTTCAAGTGGTATACTTCTTTAACTGTGTGATTTGCATATAAGTGTAACCACTGTGCATCTTTGTATGGCATTAGTTATAGTAACACAATAATCATTGCTAAACATCTGTATGAACTGAATGAGTAGTAGATTATGATATACCTGTGTGCCAAATGTGTGTGAGATATTACTTAGTTCCCTCTGTATGCTGAAGCCAGAACTTGCTCGGTTAGTCTTACCTAGGTTGAAGGATAGAGGTTAGGAAAGGATATTTTGATATGATCTCACTTTACCCTAAATGACCTTCCCTATGTGCATAATATCCCCTGATCCGTATTTTGAGCCTGATTAGCCTATTTCTTTTTATGACACCTGTCACCTTCCCATTTAGATCACAATGAACCTATTTTGGCCCTGGTCCTCATTGGAAATTATGCACCTTGACTTAGGCAAATGGCCTAAATTGAGGGTGGCTATCATAGGGGTGCATGATACAGAATGAGTATGAAGAAAGGTAGAATAAAAGAAAGGAATAAAAAAAGCTGGGTGTGGAGAAAAAGATCAAGAAAAACAAAAATTATGAAAAAGAATAAGTGATTGTGGAAAAGATCGCACCCAACCTAAATAAGTATAATCAATAAAAGAGAAGAGTGAAAAAGGCTAATGAGTGAAACCCCCAAAAGCTAGTGTAGTATCAAGGAGGCTTAGTAACTTTAAATACCATCGGGTATCATACCAGGCCCTAACTTATATCATAAGCCTAAGAGAAGACCTATAGTGATCCTAGCTGACCTATCTGAAGATTTGGGTAATGAAAATAAGGGAAAGCCTATGGTACTTGGCATACATTGGTTGGAACTTCATTTTGAGAGTGAGTATTTTGATTGTCCCCATGGTTACATATAGGATTACTGATATGAGATGAGGGGGATTTCTTTGCTATGAGGGCACACCAAATATGTTGCTAGTTGCTAACTTGTTTAGAGAGTGTAATACTGGTATATGCATGGTTAATGTAGTTGAATAAATTCTGTATATTGATTTCTGTGTATTGCATTGGTGTTCTTCATTGTTCTTGAATTGACTGACCTTAGAGAGTGTGAAAGTGTTTTAAGATGATATGGATGATTGACTACCAAATATACTTTGCATTCTCTTAGTTGTGTTGAGTTGCTTGAGGACAAGCAATTGTTTTAAGTTGAGGGTGTTATGTGTGAGATAATGCTAGCACATTTGAGGCTTTTAACTAAGAATAATTGCAAAGTCTTAAGCAACTTTTATCATTTTTGATTGTTTTATTTTGATTTTACAGTAGAAGCTATGATGCAAGAGAACCAACAAGGATGGAAGCAAAGGAGTTGAAATTTGAAGTAATACAAAGAGAAGTGTGGCTGACGACATTTTTAATAAGTCGTCAGCCCTGTTATAAGTTATCAGCTTCATTGTCAGCCTCAGACAGAGAATGCACCTGAGTTAAGAGTTGTGATAACATTTTGTGATAAGCCATCAAGGAGCTGATAGGTCGTCAAAATTGTCGTCAGCCTAAGGTAGAACATGAGAGCGGAGGTAGAGACTTGACGAAATTCATGATAAGTCATCAAGAAATTGATAGGACATCACAGTTTGTCATCAGCCTAAAGCAACGAGTATCAAAAGCAAAGAGGGGCTGACGATATTTGTGATAAGTTGTCATCCTCCTGATATGTTGTCACGAATATTGTCACCTAATTTAAGGGATTATTAAACTCTGTGATTTTGTTTCCTTATTTAGGCTAAACTATTTAAAGTCCTGTTTAGGGTTTTCTTGGGAGTTCCGAACATCTTTTGGAGACACATATTTTCATATTTTCTCTCTCTAGTTTCTTGACTTGAACAAGCAATTACTTTGAAGAGATTATCATCATAATTTTGGGATTACTATTGTGATCTAATCTGAGAATCTCTAGTTTCTATTCATCTTGTGGTAAGTTTATCTTTCAAATCATGAATATACATAGTTGTTTCGAATATTATATCATGAGCGGCTAAATTAATTTAACCTGAATTATGAGATCTAGGGTTAAATCTTGATAAAGTGCTGAGTGTTCAAGATTTAAAAGGTGGTAGGACTCCTCGATAATTCTGAGGTTTTAATTATCATTTATTGGTTGCAAACGATAGATAACACCTGCTTTGATTTGCTTGATAAGTAAATCAAATATAGTGGAAAGTGAATTATTAATAGGGACTTGGAAGCACTTAAAACTTCCATTTAATAATTGACGCTGTAACAAGGTTGATTAACCTAAGGTAAAATCTAGTCATCAATATAAATTCCCTAATTCCAAAAGGATTAGGTAATTGAATACTTAATTAGGCCGAGAGATAGTTAGGCATAAGTTTGATAAAGATAACTTGTTGTCCTACCTACTGTGAGAGTCTTAAACCATCATTAACATCTGTCAAGTACCAAAATCCCTAGTGAACATAATTATGGTTTTTTCATAAACTCTTGATTACGAACATTGTAACTAAAGTGACCAACAATTACTTGCTAACTAAAAACTCCTATTTTAGGAAACATCAAACTATCAGTTGATTAAATTATAAATGACTTAAGTTCACACCATATTCCCTGTAGGATTCGGCCCCAACCTAGTTGGGTTTTATATTAACAACGATCTCTTACATTCTCATTAGAGAGGTGTAGTTTGAGCGTTATCATTAGGCTTGATCTTTCGACACCAGGGCATGTTTTGGCATTTGTGGATGTTAGATATTTTTTCCTAGAGCAGATTTAAGCTTATTGGTTTGATGATGTTGGATTGAGGTTGAATCAAGATATAGTGTTGAGTAGGGGGGGGGGGGGGGACAAGGAAGCCTCACTTGATTCAGATGGAGTTTTGAGGATTGAGGGCTGAGTTTGTGTGCCGAGAGTGGTGATTAGATTAGGTTGATATTAGAGGAGACCCATTGTTCCAGGTATTCTATCCTTCCAGGTGTGACTAAGATGTACCATGATTTGAGATAGCACTACTTGTGGGGCGGTATGAGGTGAGATATAGTAGATTTTATATCTTGTTGCTTATGTTGTCAGCAGGTGAAGGCCGAGCATATGAGACCTGGTGGTTTGCTTCAGAGGTTACCCTTTTCCAAGTAGAAGTAGGAACGGATCACTATGGACTTTCTGACTGGTTTTCCTCATACATCTCATAGTTCTGATAGTGTTTGGGTCATTGTGGATCGATTGATCAAGTCAGCTCATTTTGTTTTGATTTAGGTCTCATTCAGTGCTAAGAGGTTAGCCCCTATCTATATTCATGAGATTGTATGTCTGGATGGTGTATCGTTGTCTATTATTTCAGATCGAGGTTTTGTGTTCATATCTCACTTTTGGAAGACTTTTTAGGGTGAGTTGGGTACTCAGGTTGATCTTGGCATAGCATTTTACCCCTAGACTAATGGCCACTCAGAGCGGACTATCTAGGTTTTGGAGGATATGCTTCACGCATGCGCCATGGATTTTGGTGGCCAGTGGGAGCAATATTTGGCTTTACCAGAGTTTGGATATAGTAATAAATACCATTCCAGTATTGATATGACTTATTTTAAGGCATTGTATGGTAGATATTGTCGCTCCCCAGTAGGTTGGTTTGATGTTTTAGAGGTGAGACCTCGAGTTGCGTACTTGCTTCGTGAGTCTTTGGATAGAGTCTGGATCATTTAGGATAGACTTAGATCGACTCAGAGTAGGTAGAAGTGTTATGATGATCATAGACTTCGTCCCTTGAGATTTAGTGTTGGTGATCGTGTTTTTCTTTGAGTTTTACCCATGAAGGGTGTGAAGAGGTTTGGGAAGAGGGGAAAGCTTAGCCCCAGGTATATTGGTCTATTTAAGATTCTTCAGACTGTTGGTGATGCGGCTTATGAGTTGGATTTGTCCCTTGATATATCAACTATTCATGCAGTTTTTCATGTTTTTATGCTTCATCGTTATATTCTAGGTGAGTCTCATGTCATTCATTGGGAGTAGGTTCAGTTAGATGAGCAGTTGTCATTTGTTGAGAAGCCGGTTTCCAATTTGGCTAGGGATGTTAGGTGGTTGCGCTTTAGAGTGATCATTGTGGTTAAGGTCCAGTTGCGACATCGACCTGTAGATGAAGCTACTTGGGAGGTCGAGTCTGATATGCATAGTCCTTATCTCTAGCTCTTTGTTGATTTAGGTATTTCTTTTGTCTTAGTTCGAGGATGAACTAGATTTTTAGTGGTGGATGATGTAACGATCTAAAAATTTGATGAAATATGTGAAATTTGTAATTTTGTGTGATTTAACTATTTTACCCCTCTCCGTAGTTGCATTATGATATTTCTGGGGTGTGGGAGTGATTGGCATGATTTTTGATGCATTTTGGTATCATTTATGCAATTTTGTTGTTTTTGATGGTTTCAAAAGCCTTATTTTGAACTTATGTAGATATCTTTTGATTCGTGCAACAGATGGCCAAACGGACTACGCCAACAACTCCGGAATATCAATTTTAGGCTAGGCAGATCTTTGGTTCGGGTCCTGGTGTAGCCAAGCTCATTTCGACCTATTGATAGGAAAGTTGGAAATATAGGTGGAACCCACATTTGATTAAAACGATCTCAGATGGAAATATCAATTTTAGGGTGTTAGCATATTTGGTATGATTTTACGGCTTTTAAATCTCATTTCGACCCTCGGTTTGAAAAATTGTGATTTCAGATTTTGGGGGTAACCTTTGTGAAAATAATATTTGTTTTAAAAATCTAATATCTCCATAGCATCTGGAATGTCGAATTTAGTATGGTTGCATAGTACGTTTGTGTATATCGGACTCCAAACGAATCTCGGACACCCCGTTGAAGGCCGGATTGACTTAAAAAAAACAGCTTTTAACAACAGTTGTACAGAAAATCTGCAATAATAAATAGCTTTTTTTGACCTATTTTGCTCATTTTTCATCTTGACTCTCGGGAGTTAAACCCTAAAATAGTGTGAGACCTTAAAAGTAAAGTTTGTGAGAGCTTGGAATGCTAGATTAACAAAGTAAAGTTTGTGAGAGCTTGGAATGCTAGATTAACACCTTTTCCTTAGTTTTATTACGGATTAAAGGCAAGAATTCACCATTTTCTTAGTAATTTCTTGATTAATTTCTCAAAACCCCAAAAATCTTAGGGAATGATTTTAAATCCAAATTTCACCCTTTTTACTTGAATAATGTTTTTATCTTATAATTACTAGATTTTCATCAATTTTAACCTTCAAAACAACTCTGATTCTTGATTTTAACTCGGATTTCAAAGATTTTACCTGATAAAGCTCAAAAATGATTTTTCTTCGATTTGAACCCATTTTTGACTCGATTTAACTTGGGTTTTCAGCTGTAGGTTCCTAAAAATACGGGGAACATATTTTTAAAGTAAAGTTCTGATTTTTCCCTTCTTTTTGGAAAAGCATTTTGGGGGTCCATTTTAACCCCGAACTAAAAGTGTCAATATAGGTGTCGTCGATTTTGTTTTGATGCGTAGATTTCTTATTTGATATTTTTAGTGAAGTTTGGGATTGTTTGTGAAAAGTAAGGTCACGGGTTCATGTGTAGAGGACCGATTTTGGCTTTCGAGGTAGGTTATGGCTTAACTTTTTAAGATTGGGTTGGGTAGTAAATGATGATATAAAATACATGTTAAGGGTGAGAGCTAATCATAAAAAATGTCTATCTATGTGTTGTGCCCATGTGGGAGCTTATATGTGATGTAATTATCAAAATTGAGATATTATGTGATATGTGTGATCGTGTGGGGTCCTATGTGATATTGATAGCCTTGAATACATATGAATAATTGTATTGTGTTGTTAAAATGCTTAATGTGGTACGTTGGTGTATTGTGATTATATTCATACTTTATTGGCAAATAAGACATGTACTGAGTATATAGGGGTTCATGCAATAAGTAAACAATATCATCAATCTTTATAAAAATCATGCATGCTAACGTAAATGGCTTACATAGCTTGAGTAAATTTGAAATCTAATTCTTGTAAATAATGAATTATAAAGCGGGTAGTATAAATCTTGCGCGTTATTTCACTTAGTTCTTAAATTTGTATCCTCTGCTTGTTTCTCAAAGCCCATAGACACAAAAAAAGAGTCTTAAAATAATAACTTTCAAAACATATACTTTCATCTTAGGGAGAATAGGGAACTTCTTTTGAAACTTAGGGATTTTAGATCTTTAGGAGACTGTGGGACATTTGGGAATCTTTTTGGAACTTTGGAACTTAAGGACTTTGGGCTTGGGAGTTTCTTCTAACCGACATAAACCATGTGAGTTGACATGGAGTCCAACGTCTTACCCACGTTGGGGAGAGTTGTTCTACCCTTGCCATCGAAATAGAACCTTAACTTAAGTGATAACTTGTATTAGCCCACTAGGGGCAAATCATAGACCTACAGTGGCTTGTAGTTCTTGGGCATGAGATCTTGGAATCATACCCAACTCGGTGCTAAATACTACTCCTATACTTAGGCTCAAAACTTTTAGGAAATGCACCTTAAAACAATTCACAAATATATATAGTTAAAGCCAAACTATGCTTCTCTTTGCTTTAAATTATAAATAATATGGATTCTTATCTTAACTTAGGATCAAAGATCAGTCTTTCATTTAAAATGGGATACCTGTTTGTTAAAGCGTGCAAATAGTATACTCTTCATGAAGCATCACAATTCATACTTGGGTTTAAGCATACATATATATATATATATATATATATATATATACTCAAAGGATCACAATTTCATAATGAAGTTAGATTCTTGACATTAACCTTGGAAACACTTGAAAATATCAATTCATTGTAGGGATATGCATTTATAGCATAAATTCTCAATTCCAACATAAATAGGTGAAATAAACATGAAATTCAAGATGCAATTAAATTATAAATTCAAGAAGTCAAAACAAAGTAGTTTGGGCATAAACCCCACTTGCAACTTATGTAGTTACTTAATAAAAATCAAATCTTTGGGCACAAGAACAAAAGAATTGTTCTTGTTCAAACCCTACATACCTTAGATGATGAACTTTGGATGAACAATTTCTTTTGAGATTCTATTTGTACTTTTGAACAGAGATTCTTGATGCTCTTAGTCTAAGGATCTTAAATCTTGAGTCAATCAATTTGGAAAACAAATGGTGAAATCTTGAGTTTTCTTGAATGGTGGGTTGAAACCCTAGGCTTTTATTCTTGAGGGAATTGAGTGGAATGACTATATTTTGGTGTTTTGGGGGCTTAATCTCGTGTTATAACTGAATAAAGGTGGAGGAAAATGACTTAATTGTCCCCTTGGACATGGATTTTTAAAGACTGAACAAAAAATACGCCCAACAATGTGCAAGTCGACGTGTCGCGCCAAGTTAGCTTTGACTCACTAGAATTTGGCACTGGTAACTGGAGAAAATATTAACCAATGCGATGGGCGACGCTGCGCACCAAGATCGCGTTGGTCTATTGCTTTGGGACTCCAAACATGGTCTAAACGGGTTCCAAAAAATTCGAAACTCACCCGAGATGTACTATGAACTTGCCCCTATTATGAATCAACAAACAAATCAACTATCGGAGGCCGTCAAATAAATCTTCAAAGTCGATGGGCTAAAAAAAATGACTAAATCCCAACACTTAGCCCAATTTGTTTCTAAGTATGAGACCTTTCTTGGCATGCTCTAAAGGGCTTAGAAAATGAGAAATCTTTCGGGGTCTTACAATATCTTCCCCTTAAAAACATTTGTCCTCGAATGTCGCTAGTAAGGATATTAATACATAGAAAACTGAGGATGCGCGGCTGAAATAAATTGCTAAACTGACTCCACATCATTCTAAAATTTAGAGTACTTCTGGGAGTGCATGAACTTTCAATATGAATAACTATATAGCTGAATCTTTGATTAGAAAGGAGCTGAATTAAGAAAAAGTAGTACCTTCGGCTAAAACTGGGTTTACGGAGAAGAGATGGGGGTACTTGGCTCTCATATCAGCTTTTGCTCCCCAAGTAGCCCCCTCAACTGACTGGTTCCGCCAAAGAACTTTGACCAAGGGAACTTATTTATTCCTTAGTCTACGGATCTGATGGTCTAGAATCTCAATTGGAATTTTTCGTAAGAAAGACTGTTCTGAATATCTGAGTTCTCTAAAGGAACTACAACAACGGTGTCCCGGTACATTTCTTAAGCATAGAGATATGAAAGACAGGATGAACGGATGACAAGTCTGCAGGCAACTCTACCTCATAAGCCACTTTCCCAACATATCTTAGAATTCTATAAGGGCTAACATAACGGGGTCTAAGCTTCCCCTTTTTACCAAATCTTTTCACCCACCTCAAACTCGAGGTCCCTTCTTCTCACATCTACATATGACTTTTGGCTACTCTGGGTTGTCTTCAATCTTTCTCTAATAAACTTAACCTTCTTTATAGCCTTAAACACCGCATTAGGCCCAAGCAAAGTAGCTTCACCTGCTTCAAACTAACCTATGGGTTATCTACATCTCCTCCTATAAAGAGTCTCAAACAGGGCCATCTGGATGCTAGAATGGTACTATTGTTATACGCGAATTCAATCAATGGCAAATGCTCATCCCAACTTCCTTTGAAATCAAGAGCACATGCCCTCAACATATCTTCCAGAGTCTAGATGGTCCTCTCAGCCTGACCATCTATCTGTAGATGAAAAGCAGAACTAAGATGAACTTGGGTACTAAGACCCTTATGAAAAGCTCTCCAAAACTGAGAATCAAACCGAGTACCCCTATCCGAGATAATAGACAAGGGAACTTGATACAGTCTGACTAACTCTCGAATATACAACTTAGTATAATCCTCAGTTGCATAAGATGTATGGACTGGTAGGAAATGCACTGACTTAGTCAACTTTTCTAGAACAACCCAAATCGAATCACGATGATGACGCGAAAAGGGTATACCAATCACAAAATCCATATTTATCTCTTCCCATTTCCAAGTAGGAATACTGAACTCTTGCAGCATGCCACCAGGCCTTTGGTGCTCTACCTTAACCTATTGACAAGTTGTACACTTTTCTATAAACTCAGCTATATCCTTCTTCATACTACTCTACCAATAGATTTCTCGCAAGTCGCAGTACATCTTAGTAGCGCCGAAATGAATAGAACACCGCATGCCATGCGCTTTATCCATAATTCTCTACCTCAAATCATCAATAAAAGGAACACACAATCTATCCTAAAACCTCAACACACCATCTCCCCCTTTGGAGAAAACCTCTACCTTTTGGTCTTTAACCGACTTTTCAGTTTGACCAATCTAGAATCCATGTCTTGCTTTTCTTTCACTTCCGAAACTAAAAAGTATTCGGAACTAATCTGAACCCAAACATTACCTTCAACTGAATCAAGCAACCTAATACCCAATCTAGCCAAATGATGAACTTCTTGAGCTAACTCTTTCCTATTCTTGTCTACAAGAGCAACACTACCCATAGAAAACCTGCTAAGGGCGTCTGCCACTACATTGGCCTTGCCCGGATGATACAACATGCTCATATCATAATTTTTTAGCCACTCCAACCATTTTCTCTGATGAAGATTGAAATCCCTCTGGGTAAATACATACTGCAAACTTTTGTGGTCCGTAAAGACATCAACATGAACACTATACAGATAGTGTCTCCAGATTTTCAAAGCAAACACCACAACAGTTAATTCAAGATCATGGGTTAGGTAATTCTTTTTATGAGGTTTCAACTGCCTAGAGGAATAGGCTATAACCTTACCTCTCTGTATCTACACACAACCCAAACCGACTCTAGAGGCATCAGAATATACCATAAAATAGTCTGAACCATCGGGTAATACCAACACTGGGGCTGACATGAGCCGAGTTTTCAACTCCTGAAAACTCTTCTCACAAGAATCTAACCATAGGAACTTAATTTTCTTTTGGATTAGTCTAGACATCAGAGATAAAATGGACGAGAAACCTTCAATAAAATAGCGGTAGTAGCCAGCTAGTCCCAAGAAACTTCTTATGTCTTTCGAAGAGAAAGGTCTAGGCTAATTTCTTATTAATGCCTTCGGCTGAAATAATATGACCAAGAAAGGCTACTAATCTTAGCCAAAATTCACACTTGCTAAATTTGGCGAACAAGTGATGATCTCTAGGAGTTTGTAAGAAAGTTCTAAGATGATCTGCATGGTCACCCTCACTACGGGAGTATACAAGTATATCAACTATGAATACTATGATAAACATATCTAGATATTGTTTGAACACTTGATTCATGAGGTCTATGAAAGCTGCTGGAGCATTGGTTAGCCCAAAAGATATGAGTAGAAAATCAAAATGACCATAACGGGTTTTGAAGGCTATTTTTGGAATGTCACACTCCCTCACTTTAAGCTGATGATAGCCGGATCTAAGGTCTATCTTTGATAAATAACTTGCACCTTCCAATTGATCAAACAGGTCATCAATTTTAGGAAGAGGGTACTTGTTCTTGATTGTGACCTTATTTAACTGACGATAGTCAATTCACATTCGCAGTGAACCATCTTTCTTTTGCACAAATAAAACAAGTATGCCCCATAGAGAAACACTGGGCCTTATGAAACCTTTATCTAGAAGATCTTTGAGTTGCTCCTTCAACTCCTCGAACTCTGCGGGAGCCATATGATATGGAGGAATGGAATAGGCTAAGTATTGGGAAGAAGGTCAATCCCGAATTCTATATCCCTATTAGGAGGTACCCCTAGGATATCTTCTGGAAAAATATCGGGAAACTCATTAACTATACTGACTAACTGAATAGTCGGAGCTTCAGACTTAGTGTCTTTAACTCAAACTAGATGATAGGTGAAACCTTTGGATATCAACTTTCTGGCTTTAAGATAAGATATGGAATTACTCTTGGGAAATACAAAATTTTTGGACCACTAAAAACCTGGCTTGTTTTCAAACAATGTCTCCTAGATGCAAAAGAATATCTCCCAGCTAAAAATTTCTCTTGATCTGGAAACTGAAACTTAACCATACGGGTGCGACAATCTATAGATGCACAACAAGAAAGAAGCCAATCCATAACCAGAATTAGATAAAAATTGACCATATCTAGCTCTATCAAATCTGTGAATATGAACTTATAAAGAACGGTAATAGGGCACTTTTTGTAAACTTGTTTAGCAACAACTGACTTACCTACGGGGGTAGAAACCAGGAAAGGATCAGGAATATTTTGGGAACTTATCTCAAAATTCACAGCAACTAACGGGGTCACATAAGAGGAACTTGACCCACGGTCCAACAATACATACATATCAAAATGAAAGACACGTAGCATACCTGTAACAACATCTGGTGAATCCTCCTGCTCCTGGCAGGATGGCAAAACATAGAATCGATTTTGGCACTGACCGCCAGTAGTGCTGGATGAATCACCCTGAGGAGGGGCTGGACGTGCTATAGGAGCTGGTGCACTGGTAGCTTGAGTATAGGGTCAAACATCTTAGTTCCCTTGGTTAGCATACGAACACTCTCTAAGTCTATGGCCCAACTTGCCACAACCATAACAACCCTTTTGCTCAGTCAAGCACTTACCGGGATGGGTCCTACCACACTTAGCACATGGGGATAATTGGGCTTACCACTCACACTGTGTTGAGATCTGGATATAGAAGACTTATTCCCCTGCTCCTGTCTATTTCTGGGTGTGGAGGCACTGGCTGATGAAGGCGCAGGAATAGATGACCGATTCTGAAACTGTGGATGACTTCTTCCATGAGATCTAGTCTGGACATACTCAAACTGCTCTAACCTAACCCTCTTATTTCCTCTTACTCTCTCTCTCTCCCCCTTATATTTTCTGCTTCAATCTGCTGAGCATACATCATTAGTCTAGAAAGATCCATGTATCTATTGAACATAGCAATCCTACATTTCTTCACCACCAATCCGGACACACAGGTCATAAACTTACTCATACTAGATCTGGGGTCAACTATCAAATCAGGAGCATACTTAGATAACTCGTTGAACTTGAGGAAATACTCCTTCACTGTCATAGAGCCCTGCCTCAGGTTCATGAACTCTTCTATCTTCGCTTCCCTCATCTCAAGTGGAAGAACTTGTCTAAGAATGCATCCTAAAACACCTGCCAAGTTATAGGAGCTGTATTCTCCCTTCTATTCTTCCTCCACATCACCACCCAATCATAATCAACATCTTTTAGCCTATAAGATGCCAATTCAACACTCTCTTTCTTAGAGACATGCATAACTAAGATGATCTTTTTTACCTCATCAAGATACAACTGCGGGTCCTCACCTACCTTTGACCCAAAAATTCAGGCTGATTCATCCTCATAAATTCATAAAGTCTGGCTACGACTACATCACCTCCTTGCTAACACAGAACAATAGACTGATTATTGGCTTGCATAGTAGCAGTGTCACAGCTTGGGCTAGCATCTGAAAAATAGCCTAAAATTCAGCATGAGACATATTCTCATTCAAAGGATCGACAGGTTAGGGTGGATGATTGTCATTTCTATGGGAATTAGCTCTATGGGGAGGCATTTTCTGTCATAAAAGAGCACGAGTTAATAGCAGATAGAGACAACTATAGGCACAATCACTTTTGAAAAAAAGAAATAACTTTTCCTAAAACATCCCTTAGCCTCTTGCTCATAGATGTGGCACACTTCACACCGATGATCAATACTATACGTAACACGGGTTGTCTGAATCCCTAGGGCTCTCTAAACCTTAGGCTCTGATACCAAGTTTGTAATGCCCCAAAATCTCATCCCGTGACATCATACGGTACTTAAGGATACAAGTAGCCCTAAGCTAACCCTTTGAGCCTGCTACTACCTCTGGAACTTACTTCAAGTTAATTAGATTGAATGATAGTGTGTCATATCACATCTTAACTGAAATAAAGTAGAAAACTGTCTAAATAATAAAGTACTGACAAGTCTGAAAAAAATAACTGATAGTCTGACAAGCCTCTACTACAAAGGAACTAAAGAGTCATTGGGACAGACCCCCAACTGACTCAAACTGAGAACAATTAAACCAATTACTTTGAATACCAAAAGCCTGGAGAAATAGGTCCTGAAATCATGAGGAGTCACCAATTGTGAAAGTGTAGACAGAGTTACTCGAAAATCACTATCGTTGCTGAAGCTGAGCACCTAAACCTACATTATGAGACAATGTAGCACATAGACATATTTGTGGATCAGTACTTTGGGAATGTATTGAGTATATGAGGGTGCATGCAATAAGTTAAAAATATCATCAATCTTTATAAAAATCATGCATGCTAACATAAATGGCTTACATAGCTTGAGTAAATCTAAAATCTAATTCTTGTAAATCATATATGATAAAGCAGGTAGTATAAATCTTGCGAGTCATTTCACTTAGTTTTTAAATTTGTATGCTCGGCTTGTTTCTCAAAGCCCGTAGACACAAAAAAAAGAGTCTTAAAATAATAACTTTCAAAACATATACTTTCATCTTAGGGAGAATAGGGAACTTCTTTTGAACTTAGGGATTTTATATCTTTAGGAGACTGTGGGACTTTTGGGAATTTTTTTTTGAACTTTGGGACTTAAGGAATTTAGGCTTAGGATTTTCTTCTAACCGACATAAACCATGTGAGCTGACATGGAGTCCAACGTCTTACACACATTAGGGAGAGCTGTTCTACCCTTGCCATCAGAATAGAACCTTAACTTATGTGATCACTTGTATTAGCCCACTAGGGGCAAATCATAGACCTACGGTGGCTCATAGTTCTGGGGCATGAGACCTTGAAATCATACCCAACTCGGTGCTAAATACTACTCCCATACTTAGGCTCAGAAATTTTAGAAAATCCACCTTAAAACAATACACGAATATATATAGTGAAAACCAAACTATGCTTCTCTTTGCTTTAAATCATAAATAATATGGATTCTTGTCTTAACTTAGGATCAAAGATCAGTCTTTCATTTAAAACAGGATACTTGTTTGTTAAAGCGTGCTAATAGCATACTCTTCATAAAGCATCAGAATTTATACTTGGGTTTAAGCATATATATATAAATACTCAAAGGATCACAATTTCATAATGAAGCTAGATTCTTGACACTAACCTTGGAAACACTTGAAAATATCAATTCATTGTAGGGATATGCAATTGACATCATACATTCTCAATTCTAATATAAATAGGTGAAATAAACATGAAATTCAAGATGCAATTAACTTATAAAATCATAAAGTCAAAACAAAGTAGTTTGGGCATAAACCCCACTTGCAATTTATGTAGTTACTTAATAAAAATCAAATCTTTGGGCACAAGAACAAAAGAATTGTTCTTGTTCAAACCTCACATACCTTGGATGATGAACTTTGGATGAACACTTTCTTTTGAGATGCTATTTGTACTTTTGAACAGAGATTCTTGATGCTCTTAGTCTAAGGATCTCAAATCTTGAATTAATTTGGAAAACAAATGGTGAAATCTTGAGTTTTCTTGAATGATGGGTTGAAACCATAGGCTTTTGTTCTTGAGGAAATTGAGTGGAATGACTATATTTTGGTATTTTGGGGGCCTAATCTCGTGTTATGACTGAATAAAGGTGGAGGAAAATGACTTAATTGTCCCCTTGGACGCGGATTTTTAAAGGCTAAAAATAAAATACGCCCAGCAATGCGTAGGTCGACATACCGCATCGATGGTATCGATGTGATACCCGATGCGTCGCGCCAAGTTAGCTTGACTCACTGGAATTTGTCACTGGTAACTGGAGAAAATATTAACCAACGCGATAGGCGACGCAACATGCCAAGATCGCATTGGTCCACTTCTTTGGGACTCCAAACATGGTCTAAACGGGATCCAAAAAATCCAAAACTCACCCAAGATGTATTATGAACTTGCCCCCATTATGAATCAACAAAGAAATCAACTATCGGAGGTCGGGAAGGTCGTCAAATAAATCCTCAAAGTTTGATGGTCTAAAAAAGTGACTAAGTCCCAAAACTTAGCCCAATTTTTTCTAAGTATGAGACCTTTCTTGGCATGTTCTAAAGGGCTTAGACAACGAGAAATCTTGTGGGGTCTTACAGATATTTTTAGCTTCCCTCCAAATAAATACAGGTAAGGTAATATTTCAGCTGAAATGATTTTTGTATGCCCAATCACATGGTGAACCTCCCTCAAAACATTAATTAAAAAATAGTAGGAAACAACAGATTCGAACTCAGGAACCATGAAATGTAAAGTTGATGGTTGACCAATTTGCTGCATTAGCATTCTTTCCTACTTTGCATGCACTATAAATTTATTGATGCTTTATTTAGGTATATCAGTAAGGAACCTAATTAAGTGACTAGTTTTAATAATTTAAATATTATATTTTACTTGTATATTCCATGTCTGTAACAAAAAATGGCATGATTGAATATTCAATTGATTTTATAAATCGTGACGAGAATAGTGAATTCAACTGAATGACTTATAATCGATAGTTGTTGATGTAATATATTTTGTTTGTACTTTGAGTCGAACATGTCACGACAACAGGGATTAACATTTAATATTTTTCACAGTTAAGAAATTTTGTTGATTGAGGTATAATCGTAAATGTTGACTCAATATATCTTTGGTGTAGCCGTAATTGTTGATTCAATGTTTGTTTGTAATTGAATACATTTTGATTTTTAATGGACATAGAAAATACGATGAATGTTTTAGGTAGATACAATTTAATATTTGTCACAGTTAAGAAAATAGTTTCAATCCTATGTAGGCGTAGACCGCAAATATTATCCACGATATAGTAAACTATTGTTTGTAAATATTACGAACTATTACGTAGAACTTGTGTGGCAGTAAATATTTCGTTGAATTATGAATAGTTGTAATTTTGAATGACGCCTCATAATATAACCCAAAATCCAAATATCATTTTCGAACCAAAATACTATGGCCTACTGATAAGTATTGTATTGCAATTTAAATTTTTAAAAATATTTACTAGATTAGTGAGTGTTCGGATTGACTTATTTTTAGATGCTTTTTTGCTTTTAAGATTTTTTTTTTAATTTAAAGCCTACCCAACCACTAATTAATGGTTCACTTAGTTACTTTTTTCCTAACCAATGCAGTTGCTACTCTTTATTTCACGAAATACAATTTTGTTTCATCTATTTTGCATTCATTGGTCCTCTTTCAGAAATAAAAACTTATAGAAAATTAATTAATGATTTCGGTTACTCCTAAAAAATTCAAGATAATAATGTGGAAGCAACAAAATAAATAAAGATGAATAAATCCATCGAACATGAACAATTGAATATATTTATAAAAACAAACCAAAACAATAGAGTATTAGTAATGCCTGATAAAAAGGGGAAGAGGTTCTGTGCTTGCAATAAGAGATTGTATGTTTGGGTCCTAATTAAGAATAACAATTTTATCACAGTTTTCACAACTGTGTAAGAGTAACATATGTAAAACATCTCCTTCCCTAAAATTCATAGCCCTGATAAATTTTCTCCAACAGTTGCTGATCCTACGATAGTTGTTGATGCCAGAAGGACCAACCTGAGCTAGATACATCTCAGAATCTTAATGAAAGATCTTAATTGGCATCTAATTTGGGGGAAAGTAGTCGTTGACGCTTAGTGGCAGCCACTACAATCCGAAAAAAAGTGATGAATGCATTAAAAGAAGACACATACAAAGAACTATTTTTAAAAACAATACATAAATCAACCAGAAATTCTAACGTCATGTAGGAGAAACGCTGATTAACTCAGAATTGATGAAAGGGGTCTATCCGCATTTGAAAGGGAATGAACGCCGACATATTATTTTTTAGAGAGACAAGAATGAATTTAGTAGTTGGTTGTATATAGTTTAGGTGAAGCATGCACTTTGATGTCTTTTATAGAGGAGAGGAATGGGAGAGATGACCTAGCCTAGGTAGTTGTATTTAAAAGGGTCAGAATTTATTGCTCATAAGAAAAATAAATAAATTAAAGTATTCGTCAGGGAGAATCGAACACGCGCCCTAAGATATATGAACATAATGTTTGACCATATTTACTACCAAGGATTTCAACACAATTCATGCGGCATAATAATCAAATCATCATCAAACTTGTACGTTTGACCAAATTCGTGACATGAAATTTTAGAATGAATGTATGTTATGGAATTAGTTGATTCTCAATTTATCAATGTTATATCACATTTAGTGAATTAAGTCATTTCCAGGGATTGTTGAATGAACGTATGTCATTAATTGCGTCGATTTTCAATTTGTGAACATTGTATCAAACTTTATTAAATTCGCTCGTGACATAGGATTGTTGAATGGATGTACGTTATGAATTGTGTTGACTCTCAACTTGTCGACATTAGATTAAACTTTGTTAAATTCACCCGTGACATGTGATTGTTGAATGAATGTACGTCATGAATTGCGACTATTTTCAATTTGTCAATATTATATCAAATACTATTATTAAATTAATTTGTGACAAGGGATTGTTGAATGAATATACGTTATGAATTGTGTTGACTCTCAACTTGTCAATAGTATAATAAACTTTGTTAAATTAACTCATGGCAAGTGATTGTTGAATGAATATACGTCATGAAGGGCGACTATTCTCAATTTGTCAACATTATATCAAATACTATTATTAAATTAATTCGTGACAAGGGATTGTTGAATGTATGTATGTAATAAATTGCGTCGACTCTCAACTTGTCAACATTATATCAAAATTTATTGGATTCACTCGTGACATATGATTGTTGAATCAATGTACGTTATGAATTGCGACTATTCTCAATTTTTCAATATTATATCAAATACTATTATTAAATTAAGTTGTGACGTGATTGTTGAATAAATGTACGTCATGAATTGTGACTATTCTCAATTTGTCAATATTATATCAAATACTATTATTAAATTAACTCGTGACCTATAATTGTTTAATGAATATACGTGATGAATTGCGACTATCCTCAGTTTGTCAATATTATATCAAATATTATTATTAAATTAACTCGTGACAAGAAATTATTGAATGAATGTACGTAATGAATTGCGTCGACTCTCAACTTGTCAACATTATATCTAACTTTGTTGAATTCAATCGTGACATCTGATTGTTGAATCAATGTACGTTATGAATTACGAATATTCTCAATTTTTCAACATTATATCAAATATTATTATTAAATTAACTCGCGACAAGGGATCATTGAATAAATGTACGTTATGAATTGAACCGACTCTCAACTTGTAAATATTATATCAGACTTTGTTGAATTCACTCATGGCATGTGATTGTTGAATGAATATACATCATGAATTGCGACTATTCTCAATTTGTCAATATTATATCAAATACTATTATTAAATTAACTCGTGACAAGGGATTGTTGAATGAATGGACGTCATGAATTGCGTCGACTCTCAACTTGTCAACATTATATCAAACTTTGTTGAATTCACTCGTGACATGTGATTGTTGAATGAATGTACGTCATGAATTGCGACTATTCTCAATTTGACAATACTATATCAAATACTATTATTAAATTAACTCATGACATGTGATTGTTGAATGAATATACGTCATGAATTGGGACTATTCTTAATTTGTCAATATTATATCAAATACTATTATTATTAACTCATGACATGTGATTGTTGAATGAATATACGTCATGAATTGCGACAATTCTCAATTTCTCAACATGATATCAAATACTATTATTAAATTAACTCATGGCAAGAAATCATTGAATGAATGTACATCATGAATTGCGACTATTCTCAATTTGTCAATATTATATCGAATACTATTATTTAATTAACCGTGACAAGGAATTATTGAATGAATGTATGTCATGAATTGCGTCGACTCTCAACTTGTCAATATTATATCAAACTTTGTTGAATTCACTCGTGACATGTGATTGTTGAATGAATGTACATCATGAATTGCTACTATTCTCAATTTGTCAATATTATATCAAATACTATTATTAAATTAACTCATGACATGTGATTGTTGAATGAATGTACGTCATGAATTGCGACTATTCTCAAATTTTTAATAATATATCAAATACTATTATTAAATTAACTCGTGACATATGATTGTTGAATGAATGTACGTGATGAATTACAACCATTCTTAATTTATCAACATTATGTCAAATACTATTATCAAATTAACTCGTGACATGTGATTGTTGAATGAATGTACGTGATGAATTGCGACTATTCTCAATTTATCAATATTATTCAAACTTTATTGAATTCACTCGTGTCATGTGATTGTTAAATGAATGTACGTCATGAATTGCGACTATTCTTAATTTGTCAACATTATATCAATAAAAATTTATTAAATTCGCTCGTGACTTGGGGCTGCTCAATGAATGTACGTTATGAATTGCGTCGACTCTTAACTTGTCAACATTATATCAAACTTTATGAATGACAAGGATTCCCTCATGGAGTTTTAGTGTTTGTCAGTTTGACCCGATTTGTTAGATTCGATTACTTCACGCGATTGCTGATTAATTAACTGTCTCCCACATTAAAACATAAAATAAAATATAAACTAATTTTTTAAAGGGCACACTTTTTTATTTTATACACCATTTAATTTTGTTGTAGAAAATCATTCCAACTTTGTTATAGACTACTTCAGAATCTTGCAATTCTTTAGAATTTCACTCACAGGTTTATCCAACTTTATTTTCCTCTTGTAATTTATTTCCTATGTGGTAATTGTTTTTTTAATAAGAAATGAAGTGTAAAAGGTCGGATGAGAATACCAACGCTCTGTGTGAGAAGAACATGGAGCAACGTTTAACGAATATTGGTAAATGTTACTTTAAAGGCCTGTTTACACTACAAAAAATATTGATTGTGCGTGCAAATCCTAGTTGAATGGTAGGTGGATGAGATCGAGGCGATGACGAGGTCAAATATTGGTTTTGGTGTAGTTAACATTGCTGAAGTGCATCCACCTCCACCCCCTCCTGCTTCTAACGAAGATTAAGGTCTAATTTCATGTAACAAAATTCATTGTTCTAACTCTAATGAAATGATTGTTGGATTTGATTAACTGTCTAATGTCAAAGTTTTAATTAAATTTTATTTAGTTATTTTGCTAGTTCCCTTTCTGACTTTCACATATATTTAGATCTGATTGAAAACCCAAGGAAATAAGAAGTGCAATTCCCTAAATTAAGTGTCATGGTGCCACATGATATATTTTGTTGTACAAAGTTTTTATTTTGATCAATCTAAGTAGGCGTTTGTCCATGAATTATTTCTTTTTTTTAAAAAAAATATTTCACATCATTGGAAAATATTATCAAGGTGGTGTTTGTCCACAAAAATTAAACTTAACAAGTAGGGTTTTTAGATCACTGATGTAAATTATCATCGTGTAATACAATTTGAAATAGGATTGAAAATCAATTTGAAAAAAGGAAATAAGGTAACCCAACTCAATTGAATTATATTGACACCGTTACAATGTGGTATCCGCAGTTAGACGAATAACTTTATTTTGTTTGGGTTGCGTTTATGACCATCGTTAATATCTAATCCGTGCTTGTGCCGTGAAGAGTCAACTATGGAGATGTGGCTTCTTTGCAGTGAAGTGAAACTTCATCCAAATCAAGGTAGGGTAGGGTAGGCTAGGCTTAAAAGGGGTTAAACCGTTTACACTATTACATGCATTTATTGAGAGTAATCAAATTAGGTAGTGGCCAATTAGTCAATGTAACGCCTTTTTAGGTGAATTAGTCTAAATGTTTCGTTGAGTAATTTTTCATTGCATCGATCTAAATCTTATTAAAACATACATCAATGTTAAATGAAATAAAACCAATTTTAATTTGTATTCCAAATAGAAAATTAAGTCTTTTGGAGCTCAGCCTAGAAAATATAATATGAAGGGTATATCTGAAAAAATCCTTAAACATTCTAAAAACCTACTATTAATGAGCTTGAACGTTCTAAAAAATTAAAATGGAGTATTGATTAGTTTAAGCCCTGTGATCTAACAATGGTGCGAGAAATGACATATTTCACTCAATATTCATATCAAATTAATGAGCTTGCATTAAAAACAGAGCTATGAAATACTACAGATTTACTATTACAATCACTTATGATATGGGATAGAGTGTTGATTGCGTGCTGAGGTGATTGGTTAGTGCAACCAGGCTGTCAATTTTGCCTATCCACTGTTTCAAAATTTAAAGTTGTTTTAAATTTTAAAAAAAAATTAATGTAGCTTACTCGCATAATTTTTTTTAGGTTTTTTTTAACTTTGAGTTTACTTGTTCAGTTTGTAGTCATCTACAATGTCTCAGGCCTCTCAAACATCCAATGAAACTAATAATCGTTATTTTTGTTATTGCGGTAACGCAACTGCCTTGAGAAAGTGAGTGGTTTTATTTATCGATTTGTAATTATTTTATTTTGTTAAATGCAATCTAATTCTTGTAACTTGGCCTAGTATAATGGCAGATGATCTTTTTTTGAGTGGCTTAATGAGGATTCGCCGTTGAGCAGCTCTTCTACGTTTAATTTGCAAGAAGTTTCCATGTCTGAAGTCCTCCAAAAGCTTAGGGAAATTGAATAAAATAGGGATCTTCTGACGACACTACTCATTAAAGCTGAAAGGCGAAAGGATCACTTGAAAGGATTGCTAAAATAAACCTAACCGGAGAGGGATCAACTAAATCAAATGATGATTTTCTCTGAAGAAAACGAGAATGCCCTAAAAAATGTGTTGTATGTTTTGGTATTTGCATTATTTTTTTGGAAATTTGTGATAGGGATATATTAGAACTAAAAAAATATGTGTTTTGTCCTAAACTCTGTAACGATTACGTCAAATTATTATTTGTAATCAACTATGAGATCAGTCTATAATTTGAAGAGTTGCTCGGTAAATCAATTACAGTTAAATGGGTAAGAGGAAATACCCTGTATTTCCCTATCCTAGATTAACCCTCAGTACATGGGTTTTCCTAAATAAAATTTTTGTAATACATAGTAATTTTAAGATTAGAGCCCGCCATTGTGTAGGAAATTCAATTAGCTTTCCAATAATATAAAATTTACCTAAATCCGACAACCGAATAAGAAGTTATGACAATTTTAAGTTTCAGTCATTAAACATCGTCATTCAAACTAGTTACGCATCACGAAGTATGTCAAAATAGCAGTTGTCAATTTCCAGTGTTGCTCCTTGATATTGGCGTGTCGTGTCATTGGCCTAGTTCATAATTGTCAATTTCCAGTGTACCAACGCGATTCCACCACATCGCGGTACACTTACAATTCACAAACAAAGTGGCAATGCGATATCACCACGTCGCGCCACCATGCAATTTCTCAGTTGTCATTTTTCAGTGACACAGTGTGATAGCGCTGCATCGCTCCAGGGGCTAGATTGGGAAAATTTCACAAAAAATTAAAGTTGCACCCAGGGTTAAAACAGTATTTCCTATGAGTTTTATTCCTCCCGGATGTGGGATTCAAGCCCTAAAAACATGTAAAACCCTTTATTATTTACTTTTTTTCCAAAATCAAAAGGTAATTCTCTCTCAAGAAAACAAACCCTAGCTCTCAAGAATCAAGGTCAATCCCAAGAATTTTTTCAAGAACTTCAAGAATCTCTCAAAACTAAGGTATGTTGGATGTTCATCCATGGATCCTTACTTTCCATGGAGCAAAAGAATTCTTTTTTAAAATTCAAGATTTATGAGTAATGATTTCTAAGTTTGAATTACATTGAATTCATGTTCTTGATGTTGTTTGAGTTTTAATCGATGATTTAGATTACAAGTTCCAAGAATTGATTCTTGTATGTGTTGAATTACATGATATTCATGATAAACCCTTTAATTTGCAAGTTGATTGTTGTAACCATGTTAACCCTAAGTGTTTATGATTTAATGAACCACGTATGCTTCTTATGTGTTTGATAAATTGTCTATGAGAATGAAATAATGCCATTATAGCATGCTAATATGTATTCCCCATCCATGTACAAGTTAGTGAATTACAAGTGTTTGATGAAATCTCTCTATGAATGAATTATGACCAATTGGATTTTTTATGTTATTCAAGATGATGCTTTGCATTACTTTTCATGCTATCGAGTTCTGGGGGTATTTAATACCCAATAATTTAGCTGTTTACCTAGAACCAGTGATAGTTACAGAATAGTATCAGTCATGTCATAATCAGTAGTACTCTCAGTTCCTTATAGAACTCAGTAGAATTTAGTCAGTTACAGAACTTGGGAGAATTCAATAATTTCAATATCAGTCCAGTTCAATTCAGTATAACAGTTCAGTGTCTTTCAGTTGGGAGTTGGATTCAGCACCGACTCAACCCAAGGATGGGGGCTCACTTTCCAGTAGAGGGTGTGATCCTTAGAAACAATCCTTGCATTCCAGAACTACGTAGCCAGCGTAGGTTGATACATCAAACCTGCCAGTTGAGGGTTGATGAGGTGCTCTACCTACCAGTAAAGGGTACCACCATTCTCATTTAGAGAACCTACTAGTAGAAGGTTACTCTTCAACTTGTCTTTACTCGTGGCACGGTACTTGCACCCTTCCAATTGGGGTTACAGATTGGACCCCTATTAGTTCAGATTGGGGCATGTCGGTTAGATGATTACCTCCTACAGTTTTAGTTTCAGTCTCAGTCTTTAGAATAGAACTCAGTCCAGTTCTACAAAATTAGGACCATCAGATACAATCACTCAGTTATCAGTAATTCAGATTATATGTGTTCTCAAATTATTAGTATATTCAGTTATCAGATATCTGATTCAGTTCCAATATACTTAGTTACAGTATGCACAATATATTCAGTAGTTACAGATCCTTCATGCATGTTATCCAGCTCTTACATATTATTTAGTTAGTTATTGTTCATGCATATAAACCCATGCATTCAGCCTTACCTCATTTAGTATACCAGTACATTCCCATGTACTGATCGCATACCCGTTTCTTGTGCTATGATGTTTCATATCATAGGTTCGGTTGCTCTGGTTCCTGATCGTGCTTAGCCAGATTTAGCCAACAGTAGCAGACTTAACAGTGAGTTCTCATCTATCAAGGATATGCTTTTATTTTAGTGCTTCAGCTTAGCAGTATTTTAGTAGATGAAGTTAGTTGGGGGAATGTCCCATCAACTCCACTTTCAGACAATTTCAATTTGAGGCTTTTCAGACTAGATTTTTAGATAGTATCTCAGATTCAAATATTATTATTTATTATCAATATTTTAGATGTTTTGAACCTTATGTCATTTTAGCCTATTATTCCATAATCATTTTAGTATTATTATTCAGTGCTCACAATATATATTATTCATGGGTTAGCTTGTGGTCCTTCGAGGTCGCAAGCATTGTGTGATGAATAGGGGGTAGTATCGAGTCATTACAAACTTGGTATCAAAGCCTAAGGTTCAACAGTGTCCTAGGGAGTCTCAAAAGGCTCATCGCATAGACTCTTGTGGATGGGTGTATAGCTCGCCACACTTATGGACAAGAGGCTATGAGATGTTTTAGGAAAAATTTCTCTTCTTTCAGTATTCATGTTATGTGAGTGAGCATAAGATCAAGTTAATCTCTCAGTCTAATCCGCTTCTTCCTTTTGTTTACAAAACATGCCTCCCAAAAAGACTAACGAAAGAAGAATTGGAAACCAGTTAGCCCCTTATCCCATTCAAGCAGATCCCCTAGATGAATATGTCTCTTACGCAAAATTTAGAGCTATATTTACTACTTTAGCTAATTCAGTTGTAGCTCAGAATAAATAGCCAACTACTGTTTTAGCCAACCTAGTGGCCAGTATGGCTGGAACTAGAATTCGAGACTTCATTGGAATAAATCCTCCTTCCTTTACAGGATCTAAGTCAGGAAAGGATCCACAAGAGTTCCTCGATCAGGTTTAAAAAGTCACAAAATATCATAGGAGTGACTGTTAGTGAGAGTGCTTAATTAGCCGCCTATCATCTACAAAATATAGCCAATACATGGTTTAAGAAGTGTAAGATAGACAAGGGTATAGATGCAGAGGCCATACAGTGGGAAGTATTTGCTACTGCTTTCCTAGACAGATTCTTTCCCTTAGAGCTAAGAGAAGCTAAAGTGTTAGAGTTCATCAATCTCAGACAAGGTAGTATGAGAGTAAAAGAGTATTCCCTCAAGTTTACTCAGTTAGACAGGTATGCTCCCTATGTAGTAGTAGACAATAGGTCCAGAATGAGCAAGTTTGTACCTGGGGTGTCAGATAGTGTGGTTAAGAAATACAGAACAACGATGTTAATTAAAGAAATGGAAATATCCAGGCTTATGGTCCATGCTCAACAGATTGAAGAGCAGAAACTTAAGGAAAAGGAGAGGGAAAATAAGAGGGCGAGAATAGGTAGCTTTAATTTTAATCAGCCCAAGTCAGATAGGGGTAACCGTTCCCTGTTTCATCCAAAGTCTTCAGTTCCAGCTCCATCCTTAGCCAGTGTACCAATGAACTAGGATAGCCTAAGCAATGGTCGTACTAATCCATTTTGCGGAGAGTGTGGTAAGAATCATAAATTTGTGTGCAAAGCTGGCAGTGATGTTTGTTTCGGGGGTGCCAAGCCAGGCCACAGTGTCAGATATTGTCCTCAGTCAGGTTCTTAGGGTCAGTATAGTCGTCCTTCAGCTCAGTCAGGTCGCCCGAATCAACAAGGTGTCATTTCCAGTACCACCAGTGGGCAACGTCTAAATAGATTTTATGCACTTCAATCCCGACAAGATCAGGAAAGTCCTCCTGATGTGGTCACTAGTAAGTTACAAATCTCCCACTTATATGTTTATGCCTTATTAGATTCATGAGCTTCTCTATCTTCTGTAATTTCTTACATAGCAGTCCATACCAAGGTTAAACCCTAAAACAGTAGTAGGGTTATTGATTTAGTGACCCACAGACATAGAATGATGACTGTAAGATAAGGGGGATATGGCAGTATAGTACATGGTAGAAGACCATACATGCTTATAGTTCCTAGTATAAGGAGTTCTAGTTCACTCTGCAGTAAAAATCGGGTTCCATAAGTTCAAAAATTCCAAACTCAAGTCATGTATTTCATGAGTTCTCATGACTTATGTTACACTCTAAATGGTCTATGAAGTTCAGTTTATGCCATGTGTTTCTCAGGCCTCAGTAGTATGTTGAAGTCATTCAGTCGTCCTTCAGTTAGATGGTGTCTCGTACATCATCACAGTCTTCTTAAACTTACTCAGTCCCATATTCAGTACCATTACAAACTTGGTATCAGTTACCATCTCATATCATCCTCATGCAGCCATGTATTTCATAAATTAATTTTAGCCATATAATCATGCATCAAACATGCATGTTCAGTATGTAAGTTTAGTCTATCAGACCAGTCATATAATCATGCTTCAGTTGGGCATGTCTAGTTCAGTACATAAACTCAGTCTATCCGTACTCTCTCAGCTTAACTAGCCACATTCGAGGATAAATGTTCCCAAGGGGGAGATATGTAATACCTCGTATTTCCTTAGCCTAGATTAACCCTCAGTATATGGGATGCGCTAAATAAAATTTTTGAAATACTCAATAA
The DNA here is from genome assembly GCF_002878395.1 of Capsicum annuum. Classification (NCBI taxonomy): domain Eukaryota; kingdom Viridiplantae; phylum Streptophyta; class Magnoliopsida; order Solanales; family Solanaceae; genus Capsicum; species Capsicum annuum. Next base: position 177,808,784 of record NC_061117.1, on the reverse strand, counting down.
TTTTTATATTAGAGCCTGCCAGTACATAGAAATTCAATTAGCTGTCCAACGATATAAAATTTTCCTAAATCCGACAATCGGGTAAGAACCTATGGCGATTTTAAGTTTTAGTAGTTAAACATCGTCATTTAGGACAGTAACACATCACGGAGTATGTCAAAATAGAAGTTTTCAATTTCCAGTGTTGCTCTGCTATATTTGTGCATCGCACTATAGACCCAGTTTATAATTGTCAATTTTCTGTGTACCAATGCGATTCCACCATGTCGTGGTGCACTACCTGTTCACAAACAAAGTGGCAACGCATTACCACTGCATCGCGCCACCATGCAGTTTCTCAGTTTTTATTTTTCAGTGACACAACACGATAGCACCGCGTCGCGCCAGGGGTCCAGATCAGGGAAATTTTATGAAAAATTAAAGTTGCACCCAGGGTTAAAACAGTCTTTCCCATGATTTTTATTCCGCCCAGATATGGGATTCAAGCCCTAAAAATGTGTAAAACCCTTCATTATTCATTTTTCTCTAAAATTAAAAGGTATTTCTCTCTCAAGAAAATAAACCCTAGATCTCAAGAATCAAAGTCAATCCCAAGAATTTCTTCAAGAACTTCAAGAATCTATCAAAACTAAGGTAGGTTAGATGTTTATCCATGGATCCTTACCTTCCATGGAGCCTAAGAATTCTTTTTCAAAATTCAAGATTTATGATTTATGATTTCTATGTTTGAATTATATTGAATTAATGTTCATGATGTTGTTTGAGTTTTAATCCATAATTTAGATTACAAGTTCCAAGAATTGATTCTAGTATGTGTCGAATTACATAATATTAATGATAAAGCCTTCAATTTGCAAGTTGATTGTTGTAACCATGTTAACCCTAAGTGTTTATGATTTAATGAACCAAGTATGCTTCTGATGTGTTTGATAAATTGTCTATAAGAATGAAATAATGCCATTATAGCATGCTAACATGTATTCCCCATCCATGTACAAGTTAATGTATTACAAGTGTTTGATGAAATCTCTCTATGAATGAATTATGACCAAGTGAATATTGTTATGGTATTCAAGATGATGCTTTGCTTTACTTTTCATGCTATCGTGTCCTGGGGGTATTTAATACTTGATAATTTAGCTATTTACCTAGAGTCAGTGATAGTTACAGAATAATATCAGTCATGTCACTATCAGTAGTACTCTCAGTCCCTTACAGAACTCAGTAGAATTTAGTTAGTTACAGAACTTAGGAAAACTCAGTAATCTTAGTATCAGTCTAGTTCAGTTCAGTATAACAACTCAACGTCTTTCAGTTGGGAGTAGGATTTAGAATCGAGTGAACCAAAGATGGCGGCTCTCCTGCCAGCAGAGGATTTGATCCTTAGAAGCAATCCTTGCATTACAGAACTACATAGCCAACATAGGTTGAGATATCAAACTTTTTAGTTGAGGGTTGATGAGGTGATCTACCTTCCAGTAGAGGGTACCACCCTTCTCGTTTAGGGAACCTACTAGAAGAGGGTTACTCTTCAGCTTGTCTTTACCCGTGGCACTATATTGGCACCCTTCCAATTAGGGTTCCAAATTAGACCCCTAATAGTTCAGATTGGGGCATGTTGGTTAGTTGATTACCTCTTACAGTTTCAGTTTCAGTCTCAGTCTTTAGAGTAGAACTCAGTTCAGTTCTACAGAATTAGGATTATCAGATACAGTCACTTAGTTATCATTAATTTAGATTATCAGTGATCTCATATTATTAATATATTAGTTATCATTTATCAGATTCAATTCTAGTATACTCAGTTACAGTATGCACAATATGTTCAGTAGTTACAGATCCTCCATGCATGTTATCCAGCTCTTGCGTATCATTCAGTTAGTTATTGTTCATGCATATGAATCCATGCATTCAAACTTACCTCATTTAGCATACCAGTACATTCCCACGTACTGATCGTATACCCATTTCTTACGCTATGATATGATGCTCAGATTCCTGACCGCGCTTAGCCAGATTTAGCCAACAGTAGCAGACTTAGCAGTGGGTCTTTATCTATCGAGGATATGCTTTTATTTTAGTACTTTAGCTTAGCAGTAGTTTAGTAGATGGAGTTAGTTGGGGAATTTCCCATCAACTCCACTTTCAGACAGTTTCAGTTAGAGGCTTTTCCGACTAGATTTTCAGATAATATCTCAGATTCAGATGTTATTATTTATTATCGGTATTTTAGATATTTTGAACCGTATGGCATTTCATCCTATTATTCCGTAATTATTTTAGTATTATTGTTCAGTACTCACAGCAGATATCATTCATGGGTTAGCTTATGGTCCTTCAGGGTCGTAAGCACTGTGTGACGACTAGGGGGTAGTCTCGGATCGTTACATAAGCACACTAAAATAAAATCTATTACTATTCGATATTAATTAATTAAAAGATATAATATTAAGCATTCTAAGCAACCAATCCACACAAAACCAATAAATGTAAGAAGATGTTAAAGTGTGACTGATTCTTTAAGGGCGGGAAAGTCACGACAAGTTATTTAATTTTTGATGATGAATTGACAATTTTACGTTCTAAAAATATGAATGATTTTAACTTTTGGTCAAGGGAGGGAAGCTCTCCAAAGTCTTTGCGATTCTAGAGGAAATTTGACAATTGAAACTGGGAGGGAAAACCTTAAAATGTTTAAATTTTTATTGATGAATTGAAAAATCTTAAGTTTTTACTACTATATAAAGGAGTTGTTGCTTGTGCTATATCATAGTGGACACTGAACATTTATATTCTGAAAGTGTTAACTTGAAAAAAGAAATTTGTAGGCATAGTTCTATTTTTTCAGTGTCTTGTTATATCCTTCTTTATATTAGAATTATGCGTTTCCCTGTTTAATTTTTGTTTACACAGCCTTAAAATGGAGATTGAACAGATACATTTTTTATTTGAATCTTTAAAGGAAAGAATTGATAAAAAATTATCGATATTGTTGAACCAAATTCAAACTTTAGATAGTATGCTAAGGGGCTTACTCAGTCGCATGGGCATCGATGCCGATGAATGCCTTACTCCTTCATCATCACCCCTAGTCAATTAATATTGGTTGATATGTGTTAAGGTTATTATGATTAGCTTCGACTATTATTGATGTAATTTTATTTTATTGAAGCATTGTCGAAGTGTAATTACTTTATTGTTGACCCGATATTTGCACTGTGGTTTGCGCTAACCTAATTACTTGAATCAAGAGTATGTTGAAACGAACAAAGTAGCATAACAAAGGAAGCATATTTTCTACTTGCAATATTCAATCTTGTAAAATACTTATGAGATGACCCTTACGTCTGAGTTGCAATACTCACAATTGCTTATCGATAAATTGACATTATTTTGTAAAGTCATGAAAGTTATATATTCAAAAAAGTAAGCAAAATAGAGGATAAATGACAGTGTGTTTATAAGAAGAAAAATTAAATTGATGTTCATTGAGCATAACATAATTTAAACAAAATAATAGACGAATCAAAATTTAGATAACTAAATGAAACATGAAAATTCACCACAATCCGTCGTTGCTATCCACACTGTTGATTTCAACCATGTGCTAAAATAATTTCTCCCTGATGTAACGTAGTTCCAGTTGAAGTTCGTCATTTTCTTGACTGAGAGCATCCACAATTCCCTTTAGAAGTTTCATATCTTCTCTAAGATCGACAACTTCAAGGTTTGAAATTGAAACCCCGTCAACAACAAGGTCATGGGAGGAGCGACGAGCATGGTTATGTGGATGGCCATTTGCATAACCGTGTGTGAAGCCGTTAGCACGATTGTTGGCGCGAGAGTTATCCATTTTTTCAAAGCCTATTTAACTACTTGAAAAGTTTAATTAAATGTTAAGGTAGAATGAAGAGTTAGGGTTGTGTTATATAGCATCAAACCTAGGAAACTCAACTTGTCAAATGGGTCGGGCTGCCCAGCCCAGCCCGGTTACAAAAACTGGCCTGATTTGACCCGGCCCGGTTAGCCCACGGGCTGTAGGGTCCTGGGTCCCAGGCCGTTTAATTTTTTTGGTTGGGCCCGGTTAACTCGGCCCGGACCAAGCCCGGTCAGGGCCCGTCGGTTAACCGGCCCGGTTAATTTTTTTTTTAAAATTGGAGATTGGGCAAAACTTGTCGTTGGCCCAACGACTATTTAGCCATTTTTGGGTCCAAACAGCTAGTTTGGTCTTTTTTATTAATTTTTTTTATATTTAAATTATTTTTTAACCCCAAAAAAATTTCTATAAATACCCTACACTTTCAAATCATTTTCCACATAATTTTTCATTCTCTCAATTCTCATTCTCTCTTAAATCTCAATTCTCAATTCTCAAACATTCTATATATTTAATTTCCTAAAGTGCTCACTTTAATTTTTTAATTTTGCGATTACAAAGTATGAGTGAAAGTTTCTAAAGTCACAACCTTTGGATACTTCCAAAATTTGGTATTATCATTCCATCTCTTACGTTTAATTTTTAATTTGTGTATTAATTGTTGAATATTTAATTTTATTATATTTGTGTATTTTGAATATTTTTAGTTAATTTATATTAAGGATAAATTAAGAAACCTCGCCACCAAAGGTGTTAAAATTTTTTGTCCCAGAAGTAGTAGTAGTAGTAAAAAGCGAATTACTAGCGCTAGAGGTACTTTAAGTAGTAGATATACCCTTGTGCCTCCGACACCGCTTAGTCAACCTTTTGAGGAAGAAGTAGGTGTACCTTTAGGTGTAGGTGCCCACGATATAGATTATGTAGAAGCTCAGGAAAATTATGGTACAGAAGAAGAAAATAAAGTAGATGCGGTTAATTTAGACAAAGATAATGAAAATATTGGTGAGACACCTGCAGTAGGAAATGCTAACGTTAGATCTGAATCGGTCAATCTTCCTCTCCGTCCTCCCCTTTCCCCAAGAGCTCCTAAAATAGCTAGTATTGCATCATAATTTTTTGAACGTATATCAGATATTGAGGTGCAATGCAATATTTGTCAACAAATATATAATCGTAAAAGCAGAGGCAAGCAAAGGGGTACAGGTACGTAAATGAGACATATAGGTGATGTTCACGAAGGAGAGTTAAATATTGCACTAGGTGGTGCGGATGTTGGTGGGCCAACCAAACTAGAATGGACCCAGAAACCGGTCAGGTAATGAAGAAGTATAATAAATTGAGGGACCAGGAAGAAATAGCTAAAATGGTAGCTGTGAGTTGTTTTCCTTTTAGTTTTCCTTCTTCTGATGCCTTTATTCATTATATTCAAGAAATTTATAATCCTATGTTTAATTGTATTTTTAGAAGTACTTGTCGGGCTGATATTTTTAGACTTCATTCACAATATTATTTTTATTTATCAACATTGTTAAAAAATATTCAATGCAGAATGTCCCTAACTTCTGATCTTGGGTGTGCTATAAATAAAACTAATTATTTAACTATTACTTGTCACTGGATAGATAGTAGCTTTGTTATGCAAAAACGTATTCTTGTTTTTTTATATGATGAAGATCGTAAATATACTAGAGATTTTATTGTTGATTCGATTGCTAAAGTTGCAGAATTTTATGGTATCTAAAATAAAATATTATGTATTGCTTTTGATAATGCTTCTATCAACAAGACTGCTATACAAAATTAAAATCTAAGTTATCTCTGCCGTTACCTGAAATTTTTCATATGAAGTGTGCATGTCATATATATAATTTAATTGTAAGAGATGTTCTTGAGTTTTTTGAGTTTTATATTGAAAAAATTTGGCTTGCCATTGTTTTTATTCAAGGAAATAATCATAGAAGTAGAATTAGAGACTTTAAACTTAAATGTGATCAAAATGGACTTGCACCGATATTGATGCCTGAAGAATGTGATACTAGATGGAATGCTACGTACGATTTTTTAAAAAACTTGTTATAAATATAGAGTTCCTATTACACTATCTTTTAGCCAATATTGTGGTTCGTTTGCTGATTCTGCTGATTGCATGTTACATGATTCTGATTGGGTTGTAATTAATGATCTTGTTAAGTTTTTGAAAAATTTATATAGCTACGGTTGAATTTTCCGATGCTTATTATCCTACTGTTTGTAATATTTTGGCATATATAGCCGATATTTCTGGTTTTCTCAAAGAATATAAAAATAAAGAAGGTTACAAAGATGCTGTTGGTGCCATGTTTGCTATATTTAAAAAATATTTTTTTTCGATTCCCCCTATTTACTTGGTTGGTGCTATGTTAAATCCTTGTATGAAAAAAAATACTATGTGCCACTTTAGTACTTTTATTTATTCTAATTTAGAGATAAATACAAACAATGATTCTCAACAAGTACAACCTGATTTGTGGACGGCTATGGGTGATGCAAATGAATACATAGATAAATTATATAATCACTACGCTGATTTAGTTGATTTAGCTGTACCTATAAATATTACTCCAACTGTCGCTCCTCATCCTCCCGAGGAGCCATCATCTTCTAAAAGGCCAGCACATAGTGGTTTTTTTGATCAATTTTATAATTTAAATTTTTAGAACAGTGTCGAGGAGGGAGCTTACACATCAACTTATCGAAAAGAGCTTAAATATTATCTTCGGTCACCGCTAGAGGATCGTAGATGACGGATCAATGCGTTGGATTAGTGGAGGAGTAATGAAACACAATATCCTGTGCTTTCAAGATTAGCTAGAGATATCTTGAATGTTCCAATGTCAACCGTTGCACCGAAGAGCGCTTTTAGTCAAGGACGATAACAACTTGGAGATAACCGACATTCATTGGGAAACAATGCAATGAATGTTCTCGTTTGCCTCAGAGATTAGATTAGAGCCGAACGAAGACATAAAGGAATGGAAGCGGAGCCAAATGACGACCAGAGACTTGAAGAAATTATGACTTCACGGGAGAACTCAGCAGAATCAACTCCAATGCATGGTTTTGCCCCCGTTGACTTTGACTATCCTATGCAAGTTCCCGTTAATATTAACATGAGTGAGTTGGAGAAAATGATGCAAAATTTGTAGATTTTTCATTCATGTAAATGATAAATTTTGGATCATTTTTCAATAAATAAAATTCAACATTCATTTATTCCTTAGTCCTTACTTTGTAATTTTTTCCATTTAATGATTTAAATTGAATTTCTAGTTTAAATTAAAAATTTTAATTTTAATATATTATTAATTTACTATTAAGTATTATACTATTATTAATTTATTATATTAAGTAGCATATGTTTTCTTTAAAATAGTGTATATATGTGTATATATTTTCTAAAATAGTATATATTTAACGTATACATGTGTATATATTTTATAAATTAGTATATAACTATATATATAGTGTGTGTATATATTGTAGTACATTTTATTTAAAGTAGTACATATATATTGAATGATACGTATATATGTGTATCTATCTTCTATAGACGTATATATTTAATGTATACATGTGTATATGTTTTATAAATTAGTATATAACTATATATATATATATATATAGTTATATACTAATTTATA
>NC_061117.1:177720881-177801127 GCF_002878395.1 Capsicum annuum | reverse complement strand
ATGTTTTATAAATTAGTATATAACTATATATATATATATATATATATATATTGTAGTATATTTTATTTAAAGTAGTACATATATTGAATGGTATATATATATCTGTATATATCTTCTATAGACGTATATATTTAATATATACATGTGTATATGTTTTATAAATTAGTATATAACTATATATATATAAATATTGTAGTGTATATATATTGTAGTATATGTTTTATTTAAAGTAGTACATATATTGAATGGAATATATATGTGTATATATCTTCTATAGACGTATAAATTTAATTTATACATGTGTATATGTTATAAATTAGTATATAACTATATATATAAATATTGTAGTGTATATATATTGTAGTATATGTTTTATTTAAAGTTGTACATATATTGAATGGTATATATATATATATATATGTATACATCTTCTATTGACGTATATATTTAATATATACATGTCACATGTGTATATATTTTATAAATTAGTATATAACTATATATATATATATATATTGTAGTATATGTTTTATTTAAAGTAGTACATACAGTCGTATATATTGAATGTTATGTATATATGTGTAATTATGTATATGTGTATATATGTTTTTAATTCTAATGTAGTATATACTATACATATAGTTTATATATATTGTTTAACATATTTAAAATGTATATAGGTGGGTATATATAGTGTATACTAGAAAAAAACTATTTTTTTGCATTTTGACCGGTTTTGACTGGATTTTTAACCAGGTTTGACCGGATTTAGGTGGGTTAGACCGGGTTGGGATAGGTGGGCTGGTTCAGGGTTATTTTTAAAAAATTACTGTTGGACCCGGAACCAGCCCAGTCCACTTAACCAGGTCCAGAACTGGCCCAGCCTACAAATCGGTTAAAATTAATGGGCCGGTTCCGGGTTGAGCCGGCCCGACCCACTTGACACCCTTATATGAAATCCAAAGATCACCTTTTGAAAGTTGCGTCCATTGAACATGACTCTTCATTTTAGTGAATTAATTTGAAATGTCTTTGACAATTATTGAACCCGACTCTTCGTTTTGGTGAATTAATTTGAAACGACTTTGACAATTATCAAGTGTTAGTAAATTGGGTTAGTCAATAGGGCTTCATAATTTCTGTTTAATGGCGGTGCCTGTTCGACTTCACTTAAAAGCTATGTATTTTTAGCATAATTTCTAGAATTTAAATTGTAGGATCCATTATTAGTTGTGAACGTATTATAATCTTGATTGGTTTGCATTTTCTTTGTAAATGTCTTATTAATACGGTTCCGAAATATTAATTCATAATGAAACAGTAACTTAAGATGAGCTACTACACAGACAACACTACTTAATTTAATTTAGGTTCGAGGGGTGAGTGGGAACAACTACCAGGTTGCTTTTGTTGCACCATTCTCTCAAATCTACAAGCAACAACTTTAATACGCCTGAACATCGCCTCTTGCTTATCACCAAAGCTCTCCACGCAGCGCGTTTATGCAACTACCTCCACTCATATTTCATGAATCTGAGTGTACAACAATTGAAGTGGATTAATAGCGACATACCTGTATTGAGAGAGGGCTTGTGGTGGGTGAGACCTATATGGGGTGGTGGGTGGGTTACTCATTTTCACTTGCAATTACATAACAATACTAAAAAACAAAGAAGAAGAATGAAAATATAAAAATGAACGCACACGTGATCTGTTCTAACCTTATGTTCTATTGCATGAAGCTGATAATATTATGCCTAGGTTGTGCTAAATCCTCATACTAACACTCAATTTATATAGAATAGAATTATCACAGGAAAGTAACCTTTGCTTTTTCCTGACAATATTGACAACCAACTTGTATAAATGTCACAGTAAATTATTTTTTCCAATATTTTTGGGATAATTTTGTCTCTGAACAAAACTTATGGTGAAAAGTAACGATAAATATTTTCTGACATTTAAATAAATTTTACGCATTCATTTGTTAAGCAATAGTTGAAGATAAAATATGAGTTAGTTCCTCAATTTGTCACTCCAATTATAGCTATATGCAACCGAAGTAATTCTAGAATATATTTGGATAATATTGTCAGTGAACTTATAGAACCATCTCACTAAAATAACTGTTTTAATTATTTTGACAACATTGTCACTGAACTACACATATAGTTCAACCATTTGAAAGGAAAAGAGTTAAATCTTTAATGGGTCGTTTTGTCGTAAAATAGTTCTACATGTATGTTTAGAATCTAGTATAATTATTAAATCCATGGGTAGAGAGATTAAGCATCACGGATATTATATTTTTAGCTAAACTTTATTTTATTTTTATTTTACGAGGAACTTCTTAAATACCAAACCCTTATAATTACAAACTTGATACTTACTACCATTACTTCGAGATGTTAGGCATAGTATAGATTTTTGATGAAAAGATTTTAGAACGATTTAGGAAAGATTTGGAATAGTAACTCCAAAGGATGGCTGCACTCTATCCTATTAGGGGTCATAGCTTTTAGGAGTGTTGGGAAATGACATGGTTGCCTATCCAAAGAAAACATAATGATGACCATTAGCCAACCGTCAGTTGAAAAATTTGTCCATTCATTTAACGCATACATGCATAGAAACAGTACTCCCCTTTTGCTTCCAAACCTAATATTAAGATCTTGTTTGGCCAGGAAAAAATCTCCAAACTTAGATTTGAAATTGGAGTTATTATGTTTAGTTATGAATATATATTTAAGTTGTTATTGTAATGTTGTGAAAGAAATAGGAGTGATAAAAGTGAAATCAAATAAACTTAGTTTCAACAACAACAACAATAACAAACCCAGTATATTTCCACATAGTGGGGTCTGAGGAGGGATAAAACTTAGTTTAAATTTTTTAAAAAATAATTTTTCCTAAAGTGAAGTAGTTTGTTTGGCAAAACACAACTATTTTTCACTAAAGTGAATGCTAAACGTTATTTACAGGGCCAATGTCTATTAAGACTAAATAAAAGAAATATGCGTGAGCAAATTGAAAACAAATCCGTAAAACTTATTTTTACTCTTTCAAAAATAATTTTCCCTAACATGAAGTAGTTTTTTTTGGCCAAACACAATTATATTTTACTAAAGTGAAAAAAAAAGTAAAAAGTTCTTTACAAGGCCAGACGCCTACTAAGACTAACTTAAAATTTTTGAATTTGGTGGTTCTAGAAAATACCTTAAAAAATACCAATATTTTGATGCTTTATGCTTTTTCTTCATTTAGTAAAGTTTCACAAATTCGTATGGTTATAAGGTTTCATCAATAGCTGCTTCATGCGTTTCCACCATTTTGTACAATTGCACCACTTCATATGATTGCAAGGTTTCTTCAGTGGCATTAACTTTGCCAAAGAGCTATTTAACTGACATTAACACAAGTATAAATACATGTCTTTACTCATTTGAGAAATCACAAGATTTTTTATTAAAGTTAATTATTCAAAAAAGAATTGTAACGACATGACTTCAGTTGAAAAGGCAAGTCATTATTCATCTACTGAATTCTAGGTTCATTCCATTATGTGATGAAGTTATATTTTTCTATCTTTATTTATTTTGGGATTATTATCATCTCTTGTTCAGTCATCTGACTTGTTTGGTTCGTACAAAAATGAAAGGAAAAATCAGCGAAAAGTACGTGAATGCACTCATTGAGAAGTCAATGAAAGATCGTCTCATTGACCTATACTTTCTTTGCATTGACCTTGTCTCAAAGATAGACGTGATACTTGTCCAGCAAGGTTGTAATACCCCGCAAAAGTTTCCTCGTAGTCTGAGCCTTAGAGCGTGTCAAGTGAAGTATAATTCCAGCCTTAAAAGATTGAGAAGGAACTTCCCAAGTGATTAGTGTTTTAACCTTGATTGAATTTCCCTAATATCGAATTTTTGTCACGTAGAGAATTAAATTAGCTTTCCACTAATACCTATTTTGTCCTAATCCAGTATCGGGGTGAGAAGTTATAGCCGTTTTACTAAGAGTTGTCGAAACCACCCAGGTGCGACAAACAGGTTGACGGACAATTGAGTTTGCGATGGACCGTCACAATCAAGGCAATGCCTCCCTCTTCTTGCCCAAGTGTGACGGCTAAGATGATGGACTGTCAAGCTAGCGACGGACCATCACTAGGATAGTCGCAACTAAGGCAGTGTGGCCTTTTTTGACTAATATGCGACGGACGATCCGACGGACCATCAGACTAGCAACAGACCATCACTCCGACAGTCGCAATTACCGTTTAGTATTTTTTAGTCATTTTTGAAAGGATCTTTTGGGTCTTTTCCCTTTTAATACCCTGATATATTCAAAACGAAGCATATGACTTCATTATCTCCCAAAATATCCAAAACCTAGGGTTTCTCCCTCAAGAGCAAATCCAAAACCCTTCTCCAAGAAATTTAAGAACTCACCATAGATTCTACAAATTGAGTTGAGATTTGAGTTCCCAAAGTCCAAGGCTTCAATAAACCTCTCTCATAGAGTAAGAAGAAGAGTTTCAAGCAAGCTTGTTCATCTAAGTTTCACCATCTAAGGTATGTGGGGTTTGAACAAGGACAATTCTTTCGTCCTTGTACCCAAAACTTATTTTAAATAACAAAGATACATGACTTTATGAGTTCTACTATGAATTTGAAGTGAGGGTTCATACCCAATGTTACTATGCATGAGATTTTGAGATTTTCCAATGTTCTAGAAATTGAAGTACATTAGTATGTTGAGATTTTGAGACAAATTGCTGTAAATTCCAGATTTCTATATGATTTATGAGTCAATGTGATGTATAGTAAGCATTTTAATGAGTCTTAACTTGAGATTTGATTATGGGTCATTAAACCTTACTTTAGATTTCAGTTCTTATGAACTTTTGTGCTATAAGCACCCATGATTTGAGTACTTTGAGATTATTGAGAAAGTTTTGGCCTTAATGGTCATAGTAACTTTGAAATCCACTTTACCAAATAAGACTACAAATTTTATAGTTGGGTTCTTATGAACCATGAGATTATTTTAAAGTGGAATTCCATGAGATGAGAGTGGCTAACTAAAGGGAGTAGTATTTAGCACCGAGTTGGGTAAGTTACTACGGTTTCATACCCTAGAACTAAAGGCCATCGTAGGATTGAGATTTATGGGCCTGAGGCCGAGATAAGTGATCACTGAGTTGAGGTTATACTCCCTGACAAGAGTATGATGCCTCTCTCCAACGTAAGGTTTTTTCCTTTGGAGGACAAGACTTTGGACTCCATGTAGCTCGCATGGTTTAGTATGATGACTATGACGTCAAACATAGTTGAATTAGTGAATTCATTTTTTGGCATTGAAAGAATTTTTCACCGTGGCGCTATTTGATAAAATAAACAAGAAGTATGACAAATTATTCCACAAAAGACGTATGCAGTATTCAAATGTATGAATCATATTTGTTCTAAAAGCAGAAAAATAAATATCAACGAACGTCAGTTTGGGGAATAGGTTATTTGGTCATCAAATAACAGATTACGAGTTCAGTATCGACGGTTATGGTGATATTACCACGGTCAATCTTCAAACAAAATCTTGGACGTGCAGAGTTTTAAACTTGGATAAAATATCTTGTCCACATGCTATGAAAGCGCTTCGAGCCTAACATGGTGCATAGTATGGAACTAAAATTTGTAAGTGCTCGTCTCTATATTTTTTGGTGGTAATATGTATAATGGCATATAGTGAGAACATTAATCCGGTGTCTCCCAAAGAATCTTGGTTTATTCCTGTAGAGCTTTTGGGGAGATTAATACCGCCTTCATATATTGACCCAAACACTATCAAATCAGGAAGAAGGCAATATAAAAGGAGGTGTAGAGTCAAAGAATCATTCCCATAAAAAAAATAAGTGCTCTGTATATAATAATGCTAGCCACAAAAGAACTACATGCCCGGATCGTAATCCACCATGATCATTGTAATAGCAAAACTTATGTTGTTTTTTTGTTGTGGACTTTGATATTTTTAACTCATTGTTGTTAACATAAATGTTATTATTTATTATATAAAATATATTTTTATTAAATTTTGTATCAATAAAAAGAGGTAAAGTAGGAACTAAATACAACAGACTGCAAAATTATTTTCAGCAGATTACCCATCTGTTGCAACAGCTGAACATTTGCTGGAAGAACACAATACAGTTCATCAAACTGAAATTTGTTACTCTAACAAATTACTAATCTATTGCAACAGATGGGTAACCTGTTGGAGCAATACAATATAGTTCTTGCCACAAACCTAATAGATGACCAATCAATTGCAACAGATGGTCTATCTATTGAAAGAACTCAAAACTCTTGTCATTGCTACTGTATTCAAAATTGTTTCTTACGTCCAACCATTGATATATTTGTTGAGAAGAATAACTGGACAGAATAAAAATTAAATTATAATTTAAAATTCAAACTCGACCAAACATAAATTTTTCATTAAACAAAAACAAAATACATTAGGTAGGTAGATTCGATATAGAAAAATAAAAATACATATGTTAAAAGAAAAACAAAACCTTATTATTATTATTATTTAATTATTATTATTATTATTATTATTATTATTATTATTCTCAACCGACCAATCATTAACTGACAGCAGCAGGGCCCTCCTTTGCCTGCGAATCTCTCGAAGCATCCTTGCTCTCACGATGCCCAACTCCCACTGCAGGTCATTAACTTGCCTCTAAAGTTCCTGAATGATGTCGCGCAGAATAACAATGTCATAAACATGATCAACCATATATAGAACACGTATGCGTTGATAAAAAATGTAAACACAAAAGTAAAGAGTCTGAATGTAATACAATGTATACTACCAACTGGTAGATTTACACACACACACAAAACTTACCTCAACAAGAAATGAATTTAGTATTTTAAGAGAAATGATTGAAGATGTAATACGAAAGACAAAATGCAAGAAATAAATAAAGTGTAGTAGAATGAACGAGTAAGGAGAGACCTATTTATAGAGGATTGAATTTGAATGTGTTTGAAAAAAAGGCACGACTGTTCACCTCCATTTTATTAATTACATTCAAACTGGTGATTTTTAATTTTCTGTGAAAAGTTATGACTTAATTAAATCAAGCTGGTGACTTTTTGATTATTGTGACAAGTTAAGACTCTTCAGCTTCTTAATATTAATTAGTTTTTAAAATTAAATAACCGTTCTTCTCAATTAAATAATACAATACTTCTCACCTTTTTAATAACTTTTTCTTTTAATAATATTTATTTTTATAGAACTGTGGCAACAGATGGTCCATCTGTTGCATCAGATAACCCATCTGTGGCAAGAATTTTTTCATCTTTTGCAATGAATGGTCTATCTGTGCAATAAATGATCTATCTATACAACAGATGATCCATTTGTTGTGACAGACAGGTTATCTGATGCAATAGATGGACCATTTGTTGGGCCCCATCTTTTTTAACAATCTCCATATACCTTAATTAATTCAAACTGGTGACTTCTTCATTATGTAAATTAAAAAAATAGATTTAAAAACAAAAAGGTTAAAAGTCACGACTTTTCACCTTACATTAGTTAATTAAAAATAAATAACCATTTTTTTACTATTTTAAATTGTGTTTATTAGTTATTTTCTTATTATTTATTTATGAGCCATTTTTATTTTTTAAATAATTAAAAAGTCATGACTTTTCACCCTTTCCCTTTTAATAACCTTTTTTTTTATTAATAGTCATTTGTAGTTAGTTTTTCCAACAGATGAACCATCTATTGAAACAGATTTCTCATCTGTTAGAAGAACACAAACCAGTGGCAAAAACTACATTGTATTCTTCCAGTAGATCTGTGCAACAGATGTTCCATCTATTGCAAGAAGGGTGTTTTGGGTTTTTTCGATAGATAACCTATCTGTTGTGATATATTGGTCATCTATTAGTTGAATGTAATGCAGTCTGGTGAACACATGGGCAATCAACTGAATATATTTTTTGTAGTTTGTCGTATTTAGTTCCTATTTGGTTATCACTTTTTATGAATGCACAAGTTATTAATTTTTTTTTTGATATAATAAATAATATTCCCCAAGAATTAGTTAAAATTATCAAAATCCATGTCAAACAACAACATGCGTTTACTATTAGAACGATCATCGTGCATTACATACGTATCACTTGTTTTTTCTTGATGGGTATGTAGTCGTTTGACATTCAAGATGGTTACGCGTTGAGCCTCTGTAGATTTGTACACTACTTCACAATGAAACTGAAGATTAAACACCCTTTGACATTGATGGGGTAGGAAGAATAAGGTGCGTGCAAATGGATGGATCTACTTTTATGTGTGAGAGTTATGTATTACTAACCAGGTTATCGTGACAACATATATAATGTACAATGATTGTGTGAATATAATTTTTTACCACTTAAACATTGATCCTTCAAACAAGATTATGTATTTTATAGTTAAGTTTGATAGCTGCGAACTGATAAGACCGAAGGGTTCCAAGAAAGCGGTGTCGATCCCCTATTATAATTTAATAACGGTTTTGCTCATGTTTTGGTGTCAAGTTCTGAGAAGGTATCAATATTTGATGGCATTGTACATATTAAATAGTGATTGGACTAACTTTAATAGTGCAACGGACTTTGAGAAGACATTCAAAGCCTCCCACTGTAGCAAACAAGAATGGAAAACCAATAAAAATTCCCCTAGTCCAAATTTATATGAATGGGTTGCTCGAGGAGACTATTATAAAATAGAAGGTACTTGGGAGAATACCTGGAAAGGGGAGGTAGACAAGACCATATATCATCTCAGACCTTGTTTAAGAGGAAACATAGGGCAACAAGTAAGGAACTTCTAGCCAATCTGGCCAATGAAATGGACTTGAAAGATGGAAAAACTGAATGAGCTGCAAATGTGAAAGTATATCCAAAAATTAAAATCCGTCAGTTGTTGTTAAAAAGAAAAATCGTAAAGTGGACTGGAGCTGGACACTTTGCTAGGGAACTGCAACTAGCAAGCATGGCCTGAATAAGGATCCACAAAGAGCAGGATCAGAACTCTAAGGAAGCAGTTTGGCGAGCACCAAGGATTGGTAAGATTTTCAATCAAGAATGAAACTTAGACCAACAACTTCTGAAGTAAAAATAAGGAAAGAAAAGGTATCAATTTCTAAAGTTTAAGTTGCATCCCTTGCATTTTGTTTGTGGTTTTGATTAGGTCAATAGCAATAGAAACAAAAAGGTCTAAAGTTGGGCAGAAATCACATGCCTTATTGTTTCCACTACCTTTGACCTGACCAAAACCACAAGCAGAAGGCCTGGGTTGCAAGTTTAACTTCAGAAATGGCCACCTTGGCTTGATCCCTTAATTTTACTTTAGGAGTTGTTGTCTCAAATTTTGTTCCTTATCGATAATCATACCACCCTTTATGGTCGCAAAGCTGCAACCTTAGAGTTCTGATCCTACGCTTTGTGGGTCATCACTCAGGTAGCTAGTTGCAATTCCCAAGCAAAGTGCACAGCTCCAGACTACTTTACTATTTTTCTTTTCAAAATCTACTGATGAATTTTCATTTTTGGATACACTTCCATTTTTTCAGCTCATTTGGTTTTTTAATTTTTTAAGTCAATTTTATTGGCCAGACTCGCTACACGTTTCTTTCTACCTTGTGTTTCTTCTTTAATAAGGTCTGAGTTAATATATGGTCTTCAACACCTCGTGTTTACCTCGCAGATATTCTCCCAAGCAACTTTTAATATATAAGCATCACTCCAAGCAACCCATCCATATAAATTTGGACCAGGGAAATAACTATATTGATTTCCATTCTTGGTTAGAGTAGTGTGAGGCTTCAGAGTCCTTTAAAAAGTTCATTGTACCCTTAAAGTTAGTCCAATCACTATTAAATCTTTACATTGCCACCAAAAACTTGGTCCCTTCTCCTAACTTAAAACATAAGTATTAGAAAAAACATCATTCAATCATAACAGGGTATCGACACCACCTACTTGATCCCTCGGCATCATCAGTTCAAACCTATCAATCTTAAATGTAAAATGCAATATCTTGTTTGAATGATTAATGCCTAATCTATAAAAAAACTTCATTCACAAAATTAGTGTACTCTATGTGTGTTTTCACGATAACATGATCAGCAATACATACCTCCCACATATGAAGTGGTTCTACCTGCAAGCAGCTTATTCCTCCAAACCCATCTTTACTCTAGCCTTTTATGTTAGTCGGGCAAAAGTTGATCCACTTTCACTTTTTTTTGGGAGACATCTTTTATCTATAAACAAGAGAAAAAAATAACATTACAATTGATGCCTCATAGTTTTAAAATAGGGGTAAGACAAAATTCAACAAAGGGATAACACAAAAAACCCATCTGTTGCAACCGGTGACCCATATGTTGCAAGAGGTGACTTATCTGTTGCAATAGCTGACCCATCAGTTGCAACAGGTGGATCATCTGTTGATGAAATCAAAGAAGCCTTGCTAATGGTTTGATTTCTTCCAAAAGGTGGATTGTTTGTTACAATAGAAGGGTATTCCAATAGCTGATTCATTAGTTGCAACAGATGGGGAATTTGCTTGGAGACCGATACTGATTCATCAGTTTTAATATTTGTAACACCAACACCACCACCAACATCAGCAAGAAAGAAACAAATAAGAAATAACCAACAAGTTTTTTTAAGTTCTCCCATTAGATGACTTTTTTGGAAATTTAAATAAAAACAATGGTTCATTCATTCAAGACTCTAAAAATACATTTTCTATAATTTTCTCAATAAATAGGATATAGATAATGGGTAAATAAATAAAAAAATAGATGCAAAAAACTAATTTAAATAGCCAGTGTAAAATTATGATATTCACAATTTCAATTTTCAT
Organism: Capsicum annuum; assembly: GCF_002878395.1. NCBI lineage: Eukaryota > Viridiplantae > Streptophyta > Magnoliopsida > Solanales > Solanaceae > Capsicum > Capsicum annuum. The sequence continues at coordinate 177,790,186 of NC_061117.1, read as the reverse complement.
TATAAAAAACATGATAAATTTGATGAATCGAACAAAGAAGATGATGAGAAGGCAAGAATAATAGTAGAGAGTGCAGATCTAATAGTGAACCATACCTGGATGTCAAAAGCATATGGATCAAAACACCAATTTCAGTTGTGAAAAGATATAGATTGGTTGAGATCCAAAGGGATCCTCAGGTGAAAGAGGAGAGAAAAAGGAACATAATGAAAAAAAATGATTGGTATTACCCTAAAGAGCAGAGAAAAAGAAAGAAGAGAGATGAATTATTTAATATGTGGTTGAAGGAGATCAGATGGGTTTAAATATTTATTAATAATTTATGATGGTAAAAATTCTTGAGGAGAATGAGGAAACGATGATGGTGACATTGAAAAGACAAGATAATACAACTCAATGAGGTGATTTTTGAGTTATCCAACAAAACTTTTTACCACCTGAGTATTTTTTTTATTTACTTCGGTCAAAAAATTGCTTTAAAATTAAAAATATATCTTAAAACAGATAATTCATATATTGCAACATATGCCATTATCTGTTTCATAATTTACAATAGATAAGTAATTGTTGTAACATATGACATTATCTATTAGATAATGACCAACAAATACGCCATCTGTTGCAATAGGTGGAACATCTATTTTAATAGATGTCTATGATTGTTTGATAATTTTCAACAGATGTTTCATATGCTGCAATAGGTTAGTCCTCTATTTATTCATATCAAGCCATTATTTGAAATATCTAAATTTATTTAGATATAATTAGGGATGGGTTGATAGGGTCAACTACAATTTTAATTGAGTCATTGCAATTGCATATTATTGGTATTACGTTTGTCCTAACCTAAGTCATCGACTGATCAATTTGTGTTGAAATGATTCATGTCAAGATATTATTTAAAATATCTAATTGATTTAGTCAGAATTAGGGATGGGTTGATTGGGTCAACTATAATTTAAATTGAGTCATTGCATTTGCATGATGTTGGAGTTGCATTCGTCCTGACCTGAGTCATCGACTACTCAATTTGTGTTTAAATGATTCATATTAAGTCATTATTTAAAATATCTAATTTATTTAGCTAGAATTAGGGATAGGTTGATAGGGTCAACTACAATTTCAATTGAGTCATTGTAATTGCATGATGTTGGAGCTGCGTTCGACCTGACCTGAGTTATCGACTGATTAATTTGAGTTGAAATGTTTCATATTAGATTATTATTTAAAGTAATATCTAAATTTATTTAGCTGGAATTAGGGATGATGTCAACTAGAATTTTAACTGAGTCTTTGGAATTGCATAATGTTGGAGCTGCATTCGTGCTGACCTGAGTCATCGACTGATCAATTTGAGTTGAAAGAATTCATATTAAAATAATTAGTTGAAATATCTAAATTGATATAGCTAGAATTAGGGATGCGTTGATAGGATCAACTACAATTTCAATTGAGTTTTTGCAATTGCATGATGTTAGAGCTGCGTTCGTACTGACATGAGTCGTCGATTGATCAATTTGAGTTGACACATTTCATATTAAATTATTATTTGAAATAATATCTAAATTTATTTAGCTAGAATTAGGTATGGGTTGATAGGATCAACTACAATTTTAATTGAGTCATTGCAATTACATGATGTTAGAGCTACGTTCGTTCTGACCTGAGTCATCGACTGATGAATTTGAGTTGAAATATTTCATATTAAATTATTATTTGAAATAATATCTAAATTGATTTAACTATAATTAGGGATGGGTTGATAGGATCAACTACAATTTTAATTGAGTCATTGTAATTACATGATGTTGGAGCTGCATTCGTCCTGACCTGAGTCATCGAATGATCAATTTAAGTTGAAACAATTCATATTAAATTATTATTTGAAATATTATTAAATTAAGTAATGTTCTAATTGAACTTAATACAATTTATTATGATGAAACAGTTAAAGTTTATCTCTTTTAAAAAATTAATTAAGATCAATTCGGACCAAGTTAACATTTTCAAAACTTGTCATTCTTTTTAAAAATACAAAATAAACCCATACAAATCATTCATTTGTGGGAAAAATGTTTCATCATTTCAAATCTTGAGTTCTCGCTTTTTTCTTTCTCTCTCAATAATACAAACAACAACTACTCAACATATTGCTAAACCCTTCACAACAAATCAATTTTGTTTTTATTTTTGACCATATAAGTTGTTATTTTCGACCTCATTCTTGCTTGTATTCATCATTTTCTCTATCTTCGCAGGTAACAAAGTTTGATAAAAGTTCTACGTTTTTTTTTAATAAGGGATTTTTAGTTAATGATGAAAAAAAGACTTTTAATAGTATTATCTTCGAGAATGGGTTAACAATTTTGAGTTTTGATGCTAAAAATGTAGGAAGAACTCGAGAAAGTCGTAGTTTTTATCACAGTATTCCATTGATTGTCGTGGTATTATTGGATGGTACTGGTGGTGGTACTGGTAGTCTTGGGGTTGGTATTGGTGGCATTGGTGGTGGTGGTGGTGGTCTTGGTGGTGGCACTGGTGGTGTTGGTGGTGTTGGTGGTCTTGGTGATATTGGTAGTGGTGGTGTTGGTAGTGGTATTAGTGGTAGTGTTGATAGTCTTGGTGTTGTTGTTAGTGGTCTTGGTGTTGGTATTGGTAGCATTGGTGTTGTTTTTGTGTAATACCCCATATTTTCCTAGATCATTTTAGCTCTCAGTACACGGGAATTTCTATATAAAATTTTCACTACACTAAGAATTTTCCAGTTTAAAACTTACCAAAGTGTAGGAAATTCAGTCAGCTTTCCAACGATATAAAATTCGCCTAAATCCGATATCCGGGTGAGAAGTTATGGCCCTTTTAATAAAATAGGATGCCAAAGTAGAATCACCGCATCGCGGTGAGAGTCAAAATGGCATTCGTTAGTTTCCACTGAGGCACCATGATTCCAGTGCATCGCGGTGAAGTGCCAATTCCCAATTGGCATTTTCCAGTAGGGTACCGTAATTGGCCCGTATCGCACCAATGCCCATTTTCAAAATTGTCACTTTCCAGTGAGGCTCCACGATAACGACGCGTCGCGCAAAAAGTCAATTTCGCAGTTGTCCATTTTTGAACAGTTTCAGTCGACTTCCAGTGGCTCACCACGATGCCACCTCGTCGTAGTGAAGGCCAAAATTGGGACTTTTAGTGACAAAAATTTAAATCCTTCCAGGGGTAATTTAGTCTTTTTCCATGGCCCTAATCAGTCTAAACACATTAATTAACCCCTAATAACCTAGTTAAGTCATTATTCACTCAAGTTTCTCAAAATTTAAGATCACTCTCTCAATTAGAAAAACTCTAGCCTTTAAGAATCAAGAGCAATTCTCAAGAATTCCACTAAGAAACTTCAAGAATTCAATTACCCAGGTATGTTAGGTGTTTATCAAGTGGCCCTTACACCTATGGAGTCCAAGAACCTTTTTTTTTTTTAAAAGAATACAAGTTTCCGAGTTTGTTATTACCATGCTTGAATTAGATTGTACTCATGCTCATGATGTTGTTTTGGGTTTTAATCTATGATTAATTACAAGTTTCATGAAATTAGGATAGCATGTGGGGTGAATTATGTGATTCTCATGTTAAATCCTTGAATTTACAAGTTGAATATTGTAGCCATGATATTTGTAGATGTTTATTATTATTATTATTATTATTATTATTATTATTATTATTATTATTATGTGAAATAATCATGCTCCCCAAGTGTTTGATAATATGCCTATGTAAATTGAATAGTGAAATCATGACATGTTAGCATGTGTTCCCATTCATGTACAAGTTCATGCCTTGCAAGTGTTTGACATAATGTCTCAATGAATGGATCATAACTAAGTGACTAGCTAGTATGCTTTCAAGATTGTGGCATGTTTTACTATTGATGCTATCGAGTGCTGGGGGTATTCAATATCCAAAAAATCTAGTTGTTTACCTAGATCACAGTAGTTACAGAATAGTCTCAGTAACATTACGAACAATAGTACTTGGTCATTTACAGAAACTAAATAATCAGTGTCTTTCAGTAGGGAGTAGGATTCAGCACCGAGTGAACCCAAGAATGGGGGCTCACCTGTCAGTAGAGGGTGTGATCCTTAGTATCAATCCTTGCATTCTAGAACTACGTAGCCAGCGTAGGTTGAGATATCAACTTGCCAGTTGAGGGTTGATAAGGTGTTTACCTGCTAGTTGAGGGTAATACTGTTCTCATTAGGGCACCTGCTAGATGAGGGTGACTCTTTTGCCTGTTAGTACTTGTGGCACGGTATTAGGGTTACAGGTTGGACCCAAACCTGCTTAACATGGGGTATATCAGTTAGATGATTACCTCCCACAGTTTTAGTTTCAGTCTCAGCATAGAACTCAGTTAAGTTCTACAGAATCTGGACTATTAGAATTAGTCACCTAGTTATCAGTAATTCAGTTATCAGTAATATCAAATATCATTTTCTCAGTACTCAGTTTCAATATAAATATCAGATACAGTATATATATGTATATGTGAAGTATTGCATAATCAGTGTTTATAGTAACTTCAGTTATCCATGTACTCTCTTTCAATTATATTCATATCACTCAATCAGTTATTATTCATGCATATGAAACCATCAATTTCAACAATACCTCATCTAGCATACTAGTATATTCCACATACTACTCACATTACTAGTATATTCCACGTACTGCTCGCATACTCTTTTCTTGTGCTATGATGTATCATATCATAGGTTCGGACGCTCAGGTTCCTAACCGCGCTTTGCCAGATTTAGCTAGCAGCAACAGATTCAGTAGTGAGTCCTCATCCATCGAGGATATTATTTATTTTAGTATTATATTAGATTCAGTTTTCTATTAGTCGAAGTTAGTTGGGGGCTTGTCCCATCAATTTCACATTTAGACAGTTCAGTTAGAGGCTTTTCAGATTAGACTAGTTCAGACTGTATTCAGTTTTTAGATGTTATTATCAGTTTCTATATTTATGAGTATTCAGATTATGAACCTTATGGCATTTTAGCCTAACTTTTGTATTATTTTAGTATAATCATTCAATGCTTACAATAGGTACCAGTCCTTTGGGGTTGTATGCACTGGCATCCAAGGTGCAGACTCGGGGCATTACAAACTTGGTATCAGAGCCTAAGTTTCTAAAGAGTCCTAGGGAGTCTGAAAGCCATGTCAAGTAGAGTCTTTTGCATGGGTGTGTAGCGCGCCACACTTATGGGTAAGAGGCTATGAGACATTTTAAGGAAAAGTTTCCTTTATTTCAGTATTCATGTCATGCGAGTGAGCATGAACTCAAATTAAAATATTAGTATAATTTATTTCTTCTTTCCATTGATAGAACATTCCTCCCAAAAGGACCAACGAAAGAAGAACTTAAAACCAGCCTGCACCTCCACCCGTTCAGGCATATCCCCTACGCGAGCATGTATCCCATGCAAAATTTAGAGCTACGTTCACCACTCTATCCCATTCTGTAGTAGGTCAGAATGAACGACCAATGGTTGTTCAGGCCAACCCAGTGGCTAATAGTGTTACAACCAGGATTTGGGACTTCACCTGAATGAATCCTCCCCTATTTGCAGGATTTAAGTCTGAAGAAGATCCATAAGAGTTTCTCGATCAAGTACAGAAAGTCACAGATATTATGTGAGTGACTTCTAGTGAGAGTGCTAAGTTAGCTACCTATCTGCTACAAGATATAGCTCATACGTGGTTTAAGTAGTGAAAGGTAGATCGGGTCACAGATGCAGAGCCCATAGAATGGGAAGAGTTTGCTACTGCTTTTCTAGATAGATTATTTCCCTTAGAGTTGAGGAAAGCCAAAGAGTAAGAGTTCATCAATCTCAGGCAAGGTAGCATGAGTGTGAAAGATTATTCCCTTAAGTTTACTCAGTTAGCCAGGTATTCTCCCCATGTAGTAGCAGACAATAGGTTAGGATGAGAAAGTTAATGTTTGGGGTGTCAGAGAGTGTGGCTAAGGATTGTAAAGCTGCAATGTTAATTAAGGAGATGGACATATCTACACTAATGGTCCATGCTCAGCAGATAGAAGAGGCTAAGAATAAGGACAGGGATAGGGAAAACAAGAGAGCTAGGACATGTAGCTTCAATTTTACTCATCCTAAGTTAGAGGGTGGTAACTATTTCCAGTTTCATCCAAGATCCTAAAACGTCTTGTAGACTCTTACTCATAGATGTGGCGCGCTACACACCGATGATCAAGACTCTACTTAACGCGGCTTGTCAGACTCCCTAGGACACCTTAAAACCTTAGGCTCTGATACCAAGTTTGTAACGCCCCGAAAATGGGTCCCGAAGCATCACACGGTGCTTGAGGCTACGAGTAGTCCCAAGCTAACCCTTTGAGCCATTTTCATTCAATTCAACAGAATCAACGGGGTTTCCATAAATAACTCTCAAATATCAATAGAGTAATCATCATCCAAGAATAAAATTTTTTTAGAAAGATAACAAAATACGACTTATTTGTCAACTCCCAACATCTATACTAGTCTGACAAGCCTCTAAGAAAATCAATAAAACTATCGATCCATTGAGACATGCCCCAACTGACTCATACTCAGTTATCAAATATAAATAATTTTGTGAAACCGACATCAGACATCACATCCTCAAAACATGAGGACTCACCATGACAGAGGATGTAGAATAGTGTGCCCAAAGAATCACTGTCGAACTTAGAACTGAGCACCTGAATCTATATTTCGAGAAAATAAAGCCCACATCTAAAGATGTGGGTCAGTACCATGGAAAGAAACTAAGTATATGGGGGTGTATGCAGTTTTATAAACATCATCATCATAAATATTTATAAGAAATATGCAGGATGTATGAAAGACTCACATAGCCCGAAGAAAATCATGATAATCATGAGAGGATTAAATAATTATAATAACACATGTGAGTCATCATATAATTTGTCAATCACTTTCAGTTCAACAAGAATATCAATTCTCATAATGTAAATATCATTTAAATCTTTCGAAAGAGTAACTTTCACAATTCCACTTTCAAATCACTTCACCGTTCATCATAGACACAAGGAAACAAACACACACTGGGAGATCCTATAACCAACATAAACCATGTAAGCTACATAGAGTCCAACGTACAACCCACGTTGGGGAGAGCCGTCCTATCCTTGCCATCAGAGTAGGACTATCGATATCAAATCCACACAAACTAGTGATCACTATATATTTCAGCCTCAGGATCACTCCTATGGAGGGACATAGTTCTAAGGAAGTAAGTTATAAGGATAGGGAGATAGGCTCTAAATCTTAGGTTAGTGTCAGTAATGCTCGAACAAATCCTCTTAGTCAAAAGTGTGGCAGACACCATCAGGGTGTCTATAGGGCTGACAGTGATGTATGTTTCAGGTATGGCAAGCCAGGTCATAGAATTAGAGATTATCCTCATTCAGGTTTAAACGGTCAGTACAATCACCCCTTAGCTTAGTTCGGTTATCCAAATCAACAGAGTGCCACCTCTAGTGCCACCAGTGGGCAACGCCCAAATAGGCTTATGTACTTCAGTCCAGAAGAGATCAGGAAATTTCTCCCGATGTGGTCACTAGTACGTTATAAATCTTTCATTTATATATTTATGACATTAGATCCAGGATCTTCTTTGTCCTTTGTAACTCCTTACATAGCAGTTAACTTCAAGGTTAGACCAAAAATCTTAACAAAACCTTTCTCAGTCTCTACCCCAGTGGGTTAGTCTATTATAGCCCAACAGGTATACATGAACTATCTGGTTATGATATCTCAGAAAGTCACATCAGCAGACTTAGTAGAGTTAGAGATGATGGATTTTGACGTCATTCTCGGCATGGATTGGCTCCATTCATGCTATGCCTTAGTTGATTGTACAAGTAGAGTTGTTCATTTTCAGTTTCTAAATGAACCTGTCCTTGAATGGAGGGATAGTACCACAACACTTAAGGATCAGTTGATTTCATACCTTAGAGTGAGAAAAATGATATCCAAGGTATATGTCTATCATCTTGTGTGAGTCAAAGACTCTAGTTCAGAGACTCCTAGTCTTGAGACAGTTCCAGTACTAAATGTATTCTCAGATGTATTTTTCGAGGATCTTCCTGGAGTTCCTCCCGAAAGAGAAATTGACTTTGAAATAGACCTTCTTCTAGACACTCAACATATATTTATTCTCCCATACAGAATGGCTCTAGCTGAACTCAGAGAGTTAAAAGAACAGTTAAAGGACCTGTTAGATAAGGGGTTCATCAGACCCAGCATTTCCCCGTGGGGCACACCAGTAAAAAAGATGGTTGACTCAGAATGTGTATAGACTACCGTTAGTTGAACAAAGTCATAGCCAAGAACAAATACCCACTTCCTGGAATTGATGACTTGTTTGACCAACTTCAGGGCGCTAGTTACTTTTCTAAGATAGACTTCAGATCAGGCTATCATTAGCTCAGAGTTAGAGAATGTGCCATTTCAAAAATAGCTTTCCAAACCCGGTATGGTCACTTTGAGTTTCTAGTCATGTCCTTTGGTCTCACAAATGCCCCAGCAGCCTTCATGGACTTAATGAATTACATGTTCAAGTAGTACTTGGACATGTTCATTATAGTCTTCATCGATGACATCCTTGTCTATTCTCGTATGAGAATGATCATACAGATCACCAAAGAATCGTACTTCAGACTCTCAGAGCCCATCAGTTGTTTACCAAATTCAGTAAGTGTGAATTTTGGCTAAGGTCAGTACCATTCTTTGGTCATATTATTTTCGGTAATAGCATTAGAGTTGATCCTCAATAGATTGAGGTGGTGAGAAACTGGCCTAAACCCATTTCTCTATTAGATATCTGGAGTTTCTTAGGTTTATCTGGCTATTGCCATTGGTTTGGTAAGGGATTTTCGTCTATTAAATCCCCCATGTCTAGATTGACTCAGAAAAAAGTCAAGTTCCAGTGGTCAGATCCTTGTGAGAAGAGTTTTTAGGAGTTGAAGACTCGAATCACTACAACCCTAATTTTGACATTACTAGATGGTTCAGATGGGTTTGTTGTGTACTATGATACATCCGGAGTTAGTTTAGGTTATGTCCTAATGCAGAGAGGTAAGGTCATAGCCTATGCCTATAGACAGCTTAAGCCTCATGAGAAGAATTACCTTACCCATGATCTTGAATTAGCAGCTATTGTATTTGCCTTAAAGATTTGTAGGCATTACTTGTATGGGGTTCATGTTGACATATTCATAGATCACATAAGCTTGTAGTATGTGTTCTCTCAGAAAGATTTGAATTTGTGTCAGAGAAGGTGGTTAGAGTTATTGAAAGACTATGACATCAGTATTCTGTATCATCCGAGCAAGGCCAATATGGTGGCTGATACTCTCAGTAGGTTGTCTATGGGTAGTGTTGCTCATGTTGAGAATGGTAAGAATAAGTTAGTTTAGGAAGTTCATCAGCTTACTCGATTAGGTGTCCACTTGGTCGATTTAGCAGAGGGTAGTGTGTGGGTGTAAAATAGTTCAGAATCATCTTTGGTTTCTAAAGTAAAGGAAAAATAGGACAGAGATCCTAATTTAGTTAAGTTAAAAGGGTCAGTTAGAGATCAGAAAGTAGAGGTTTTCTCCCAAGAGGGAGATGGTGTGATGCATTACCAGGGTCGACTATGTGTACCAGGTGTAGATGACCTGAGGTAATGAATTCTTGCAAAAGCGCATGGTATGCATTACTCTATTCATCCAGGGGCCACTAAGATATACCGTGATTTGCGGGAGATCTATTGGTGGAGTTGGATGAAGAACGATATCATAGATTTTGTAGCTAAGTGCTCTATATGTCAGCATGTTAAGATTGAGCACCATAAGCCTAGTGGGTCCATACAGGAGTTTAGTATTCCCACATGGAAATGGGAAGAAGTGAACATGGACTTTATGATGGGTTTTCCTCGAACTCGTCATCAGCATAATTCACTTTGGGTTATCGTAGACAGGATGACCAAATCTGCTCATTTTTTGCCAGTCCATACTTCCTATTTAGCTAATGACTATGCCAAACTCTATATTAGAGAGTTGGTCAGGTTACACAGAGTCCCAGTATCTATCATTTCAGATAGAGATACCCAGTTTACCTCTCATTTTTGGAAAGTATTCCGAAAGAGTCTTGGTAATAAAGTTCACCTCAGTACAACTTTTCACCCTCAGACAGATGGTCAAGCAGAAAGGACCATTCAGACTCTAAAAGATATGTTAGAAGCATAGGTGGCTAATTTTAAAGGTGGTTGGGATGACCACTTGCCTATGATCGAATTCGCATATAATAACAACTATCATTCTAGTATTCAGATGGCTCCGTTTGAGGCACTTTATGGTAGGAGACGTAGATCAACAATTGGTTGGTTTGAGGTAGGTGAGGCCGTAGTAGTAGGGCTTGATTTAGTGTCTGACGCCTTAGAGAAGGTTTAGTTGATCAGAGAAAGGCTTAGGGTAGCCCAAAGATGACATAAATCATATGCAGATGTGAGAAGAAAAGATCTAGAGTTTGAGATCGATGAATTTATGTACTTACAAATATCTCCCATGAAGGAAGTGAAGAGGTTCGATAAGAAAGGGAAGCTCAGTCCCCGATATGTTGGTCCTTATAGAATTTTAGTCGTTTCAAAAAGGTAGCTTCCGAGCTTGAGTTACCTTCAGATCTAGCTCCAGTACACCCAATATTCTATGTCCCCTTTCTAAAGAAATGCATTGGTGATCCAGCAGTTGAGTCCCCTTAGAGGGTGTAGAAATTCAGAATGATCTCCCTTTCAAAGAGGTTCCAGTCCAAATCCTTGATCATCAGATTCGCAGACTAAGGAGCAAAGAAGTTCTCCTGCTCAAAGTTCTTTGGCAGAACCAGTCCGTTGAAGGATCTACTTAGGAAGTAGAAATAGATATGCGAACCAAGTAACCTCACCACTTTTTTGCAAACTAAGACTCATCTTGAGGTAATAGTCTTTCTTAGATTTACATAGTTCCATATTCAGTTACAGTTATAAACTTGGTATCAATTATCATGCATATCATCTTCATGATAGTCATGCATTCATGAATCAGTTTCAGTCACATATTTCATGCTTCAGTTATGCATGTTCAGTAAGTAAACTCATGTCTATCAGTATTTCTCTGCTTAATCAGCCTCATTCGAGGATGAATGTTCCCAAAGGGGAGATATTGTAACATCTCGTATTTCCCTAGCTTAGTTTAACTCTCAGTACATGGGAATTTTATTATAAAATTTTCAATACACTTAGAATTTTCTAGTTTAAGACTTACCAAAGTGTAGGAAATTCAATCAGCTTTCCAATGATATAAAATTTGCACAAATTCGATATCTGGGAAAGAAGTTATGGCCTTTTTAGTAAAACAGGATGCCAAAGTGAGAAGCACCATGTTGCGGTGAGAGTCAAAATGGAATTTTTTAGTTTCCAGTGAGGCACCATAATTCTAGCACGTCACGGTGAAGTGCCAGTTCCTAATTGGCATTTTCTAATGGGGTACTGCGATTAGCTTGTGTTGCGCCAATGCCCTTTTTTAGAATTGTCACTTTTCAATGAGGCTCTGCGATAATGGCACGTTGAACCGAAATTCAATTTCGCAGTTGTCCATTTTTGAATAGTTTTAGCTGACTTTCAATGGCTCACCGCAATGCCATCGCATTTCGGTGAAGGCCAAAATCAAATCTTTCAGTGATGAAAATTTAAATCCTTCCAGGGGTAATTTAGTCTTTTTCCATTGCCCTAATCAGTCTAAACATGTTAATTAACCCCTAATAACCTATTTAAGTCATTATTCACTCAATTTTCCCTAAATTAAAGATCATTCTCTCAATTTGTTAAACCCTAGCCTTCAAATATCAAGAGCAATTCTCAAGAATTCCACCGAGAAACTTTAAGAATTCAATTACCCAAGTATGTTAGGTGTTCATCCATGGGCCCTTACCATCCATGGAGTCCAAGAACCCTTTTTCAGGTTTGTGATTTCCATGCTTGAATTAGATTGTATCATGTTCATGATGTTGATTGGGCTTCAATCCATGATTAATTACAAGTTTCATGAAATTAAGATAGCATGTGGGTGAATTATGTGATTCTCATGTTAAATCCTTGAATTTACAAGTTGAATGTTGTAGCCATGATATTTGTATATGTTTATTATATTATGTAAAATAATCATGCTCCCCAAGTGTTTGATAGAATGTCTATGTGAATTGAATAGTGAAATCCTGACATGGTAACATGTGTTCCCATTCATGTACAAGTTCATGCCTTGCAAGTGTTTGACAAAATGTCTCAATGAATGAATCATGACTAAGTGACTAGTTAGTATGCTTTCAAGATTGTTCCATATTTTACTATTGATGCTATCGAGTCCTGGGGTATTTAATATCCAAAAAAATCTAGTTGTTTACCTAGATCACAATAGTTATAGAATATTATCAATAACATCACAAACAGTAGTACTCAATCAGTTATAAAATTAGTGAAACTCAGTCCAGTATCTTTCAGTTGGGAGTAGGATTCAGCATCGAGCAAACCTAAGGATAAGGGTTCACCTGTTAGTAGAGGGTGTGATTCTTAGTAGCAGTCCTTGCATTCCAGAACTATGTAGCCAGCATAGGTTGAGATATCAACCTGCCAGTTGAGGGTTGATAAGGTGTTTACCTGATGAGGGTAATACTGTTCTCATTAGGGCACCTGCTAGATGAGGGTGACTCTTTAGCCTGTTAGTACCCGTGGCACAGTATTATCACCCTTCCAACTAAGATTAAAAGTTGGACCCCAAACCAGCTTAACATGGGGCATGTCGGTTAGATAATTACCTCCCAAAGTTTTAATTTTAGTCTCAGCATAGAACTCAATTCATTTCTATAGAACCAAGACTGTCATAAATAGTTACCTAGTCATCAGTAATTCAGTTATCAGTAATCTCAGATATCAGTTGCTCTGTACTTAGTTTCAGTATAAATCTCAGATGCAGTATACATTTGTGTATACATAGTATTGCATAATTAGTGTTTATAGTAGCTTCATTTATCCATGTACTCCCTTTCAGTTATATTTATATAACTAAGTTAGTTATTGTTCATGTATATAAACCCATGCATTTTAGCCTTACCTTATCTAGCATACTAGTACATTCCACGTATTGATCGCATACTCTTTTCTTGTACTATGATGTATCATATCATAGGTTCGGATGCTCAGGTTCCTGACCGCGCTTACCCAGATTCAGTTAGCAGCAGCAGATTCAGTAGTAAGTCCTTATCCATCGAGGATATTATTTATTCTAGTATTTTAGTAGATTCAGTATTTTATTAGTCGGAGTTAGTTGGAGGATTGTTCCATCAACTCCATATTCAGAAAATTCAGTTAGAGGCTTTTCAGACTAGACTAGTTCAGACAGTATTCAGTTTTCAAATGTTATTATCAATTGTTATATTTATCAGTATTTAGATTATGAACCTTATGGCATTTCAGCCTAACTTTTATATTATTTTAGTATTATTATTCAGTGCTCATAGTAGGTACCAGTCATAGGTTATCTTGTGGTCCTTCGGGGTCGTAAGCACCGTGTGATGTTTGGGGTGCAAACTCGGGACATTACATGTTGGTATTGGTGGTAATGGTGGTGTTTTTGTAGTGTTATTCGTGGTCTTGGTGGTGGTGGTGGTTTTGGTGGCATTGGTGGTGGTGTTAGAATTGGTGGCATTAGTGGTGGTGTTGGTATTGGTGGCATTGGTGGTGGTTTTATTGGTGGTGTTGTTGGTCCATCTGTAGCAACAGGTGGAACATCTATTGGGAGATATTAACATAGGTCTTCAAACAGATTCCCTATTTGTTGCAACAAATGTTTCAACTGTTGGCATAAAACAAACTAGTTGCAAGAATGTTTTGATCTCATCCATTAGATTTTTCATCTGCTGGAATAGGTTATGCATCTTTCGTAACAGATGATCCATCTGTTCCAAGTGATGGGTTATTTGTTGGAATTTTTTTTTGTAACATGGCATATAAAAGTTTATTAAAATTTGTCTTACCTTTTTTTAAAAATTATGTAGACATCAATTGTAATGTATTTTTTGTTTTTCTATTGTTTGTAGTTAAGAGATGTCTCCCAAAAGAAAAGAAACTGAAAGTGAATCAACTTCTGATCACCTAACAAAAAAGGCTAGAGAACAGATGGATTTGGAGGAACTTCCTAAACAATCACATTCAAGGAAAAGTAAAGCTGAGGAAAGTTATGAAAATGATGTTGAGAGAGCTGGAAAAGGGTATGTAGAGGCTGGTGAGGAAAATAAAAGTGAGAAGGAAAAAGAAGATAAACAAAAAGAGGAGGAAGTAGAAAGTGACAAAGAGGATGATGGTCAACATGATGATAATGCTTCACCAATGGAGCGTGAATCAACATCAAAATCCCAGCATGATCCTGTCAAAACTATTAGAATTGACAGGTTTCAAGTTACGATGCCGATAGATGACCCTGCAGAACTAACTGGTGATTTTGTATTTAAATCTCAGTTGGGAAAACCTTTTGATGACTTTAGGAAAACTATGAAGAGGGAAAATATAGACAAACTTTTTGAGAAGTGCTGCTTTGGACAATTTGTTGAGCTGCCTGAGGACAACGATACTCATTTCCAAAGGAGCATGATATATGGTCTTCTCAAGCACAGAATCATGTATGTGGGGGATGATAAAGATTTAAAGGAGGGGGCAAAAAGATGGATGAAATCTGGATTAACTACTGTGGCATGCTGGTTTATTTTGGAATGAAAGAGTTTGCCATAGTGACAGGCTTGAGATATGATCGTCCAAAAGAACTCTCATCAAGGAAACACCCCGTAAAATTTCCAAGGAAAGCAAGACAGTCAAACCACCACCATCAAATAAAGGAAAGGCCTTGTCCAAGTGATCCTCCACAAAAACGAACAAAAGCAAAGAAAAAATAAATGGATTATTGAACATTGTTGGATGTGGCTACAGAGACACAATATTGTTAGAAAATTTCAAGGATAAAACCAAACCAAAGAAGCACAAGGAGAAATTATGCTTAGATTGGTTTTCCCATTCCGTTATATTGGCAAGAGATGCCAACAAAGTCATAAAAGATGATTTGTTGAAGCTTGCTCAGGATTTTGAGAAATTCAACAATTATTTCTGGGGATATGACAGGTTCAAGTTGGCTATGAAATATTTATTAACAAAGCTATCCCCAAAGTCACATTATAATACTTTCCTTATTCTTTCAAGGTAAATTTAATAACTATTTGTTTACTCTTCCATTAATTTATATTGAATAATTATTATGACTTTTTTCGCTTGCTTCCAATTTATATTTTTTAGGCTTGGTCATTTGAAGTCATTCCTCCCCTCCAAAAGTAGGTCAAGGATTACCCAGATGAGGTTTCTCAACTAATGATCCTTAGGTGGTTGGCTGCAAAGAGCAACACAAGAATTAAGGAGGTTGATCTCCTTAACCCTCCAGATAATTCAGTAAGTCTTCTTTCAAGAAAAATAATTTAATTTAAAGAAAGATATTAAAATAGATGGGTAATCTATTGCAATTTATCTTAATAGATAACCCGTCTGGTGCAACAGGTCAATAATTTGTTGTGATAGATGAGTCATTTTTTGCAATAGATTACCTATCTGTTGCTTTGGTTCTCTAAACCTGACTTAATAGATTACCCATCCACTGCAACTTATGGAACAGATGGGTAATCTGATGCAATAAATATTTAATCTGTTGCCACATATGAATTATTTGTTGCACCATAAAGATCATTTATTGCATAAGTTGTCCATGAAAACACATTTCTTAACTAACTGCTTTTATTTAAATGTATCTACCCTTTCTTTTAGGTTGTGCATCCATGGACCGTACCTACTTAAAAAAAGTTGGAGATGACTACTTTTATTACTCTAGGTCTTGTGAATACAATAGCTGACCCAATGGTAGAGTTAATAAAGAAGGAATTGGCTAGAGCAACAACCATAAGAAGAACAGTTAGGCAAGGTCAACCTAATATTGAGGCTCTTAATGACCAACCTGCTGCAACAGATCTGGGTACTGCTTTTGGGGGCGTTGCTGGTGGAGTTGTTCATGTTGGTGGCAGCCATACTAATGCTTATGCCCGCCTTGATGATGAGCATGTTGATGCTCAAGAAAAAATAAATATATTTGAAATCACCCTTACACTAGTCCCTTTCACCCTTACACAGGTCCTTCTTACCCTTATAGTAGTCCCTCTCACCTCTCTTCACCCTCATTTTCTATTTGAAAATACAAAGACTACATGGATAGATAGGATAAACTCTTTGAAAGAATAGATGCTATTGCTAAAGCTATTGAAGAATTGAAATCCATGAGAGGTGTCATACCACCCAAGAAGATGAGAGAGTCACACATTCCTACAGTAGAGGTTAGGAAGAAGTAAAAAGCAATTATACATATACTTTTAAATATGAAACCAAAATAAATTGCAACTCCTCCTCCTCTAAAAGTTGTTAAAGTTCAGGGACCGTTTAAGAAGGTGGACATATATGCGGAACTTGATAGAAATAGAAGGTTGTTATGATAAAGACCATAAATTCCAAGAAACACGCAAACACATTCACCATGAATACCTTTTCCCCCAAGACTTCAAGGAGAAGAAAGATATGGGTCTATGGTACGTGGACACGATAAGTTTACTTTTCTTAACCTAGCCTTCTAATCTACTCCATGAAGAAGAAGCTACAAAACTAATGTGTCATCTGTTGCAATAGATGGGTATTCTGGTACAACTGGTGGTGGTTCTGTTACAATGAATTACCCATCAGTTAGATAAGTTTCATTAGATGGGTAATCGTTAACAAATTTAGAGAACACTATGCAACAAATGGACCCTTTCCACTTTGTTTTTATTTTTTAAAATTACTAACCTATTTAAAAATTATCTTCTTATATCACCGTATATGGATGAAATTCTCTGTCTTATTAAGGGCAAGCAATTAGCATACCCGAAAGCTTATGATGTTGCCGATAGGATAATGGACCTCAACTTCTACAACAATTTCAAGGATAGGTTCGCTGAGCTCATTAAGCTAGCATTAACTCCCAGTGGCTCAAGATTTGATTCATTAGTTTCTGAGTTCTAATGGGATGAAGATATGATTAATAATGTTAGACGAAAGAAACCATATCCATACGGCAAGGACTGGACCAAAGCAAAGAGGACTCTTTCAGTTATGAATGTAGAGGTCAAACCTTTTTTAGCTCTTGAGATATTACTCGAGGGGAGAAAGATAAAGGTTTATGATTGCAATAAACCTATCTTTGACGAGGCTATTTTTTTATGCACATGCAGCCACTGTTGGAGTTGTTCCCTAATTTTTTGAGGTAGAGTAAACTGATGAATCATTTGCCAGTAAAAGTGTTGATGAAGCAAACATGGGATTTTAAAGGTCAAAACAAGGACAAGGACCTTCCAAAAATAAAACTGATGCCGCATGTGGGTCGTATGCGCTTGCACAGATCGAATGTTTGCTGACCAGTACAGAAATGGCTGAGCCAGCGACCTTTTTGTTCAACAACATTGTGGCAAGTATGCAAGATATCTGGGCATATGGGGTACCAACTAAATACTTAGAGCCTGTGTATAAAAAAAGATGTAGAAACACAAACACCATGATAATTTTATTTCATGAAATTTTTTTATATTTGATGAAAATTGAATTTTTTATAATTTAACATATTATCTATTAGTTGTAACAGATAATCTATATGTTTTGACAGATAGTTTATTGTAATGCCTCAAGACTATCCTCTAGATGTTACACGATGCTTAAGACCATAAGTGATCCCAAGCTAACCCTATACTAGCATAACTTATGAGTAACTAAATAAGATACATTAATCTACAAGAAATATGTGGAAGAGAAGTCTTTACTAAGTAGGTTTAATACAAAACTGTGTAAAGCGATTGCAACTCTGGTTATATAAAACAAAACTAAAATCAAATACATCAACTCTACTGACTGTCTAAGAAGCCTGTACTAATATTGACTATAGGTAGCCTGGACATCACCCTCAGCTATCCCTGATCAGTACAACTGAATAAAGAAAACAAAATACTACTTGAACTATAATTGACTCGAGTCCTCGAATCAAAAGAACTCTTCACCTGCTAACTGGAAGCTGTGAACTGTCTGATTATGATTTGTATGCTATAACTGGTACCTATATTATGAGACAATGTAGCACATAGACATATATGTGGGTCAGTACTTCTGGAATATACTGAGTATGTGGGGGTGAATTCATAAGTAAAACAATAGTTGAATATTCACATAAACTTTCAAATAATGCATGCTAAGTATAAATGCTCACCTTGGGCTTGAATAAAACAAAAGTTGTAAAATCATAAATATGAGTAATGAAGCATAAGTATAAACTTTGTGAGCCATAACACTTGGTTCTAAAAGCTTTTCTTCTATTATTTCTTATGGAGGTTCTTTTAACCGACATAAACCATGTGAGCTATCATGGAGTTCAACATCTTACCCACGTTGGGAGAGTTGTCCTACCCTTGCCATAGAAATAGGACCTTAACTAAAGTGATCACTATCTGAACTTCATTCATATTGGAAATAAGCTTAACCTATGTTGGCTTGTAGTTCTGGGATATGTGACATTGGACGCATACCCAACTCGATGCTAAATATTACTCTCCTATTACTTAATGCTCATACTTTATGAAATCTACCTTAAAATAGTATAAGGGTTTATAATGAAAACCAGTTATGCTTCTCTTTGCTTTAAATTATAATCAAGATAAACAAATGTGGATTCAATCTCTTAGCTAAGGATCAAAAGATTAATTTTTGATTTAAATCTTGAAATAAGCTTGTCATAGAATTCTTAAAGCATAATATTCTTGAAATCTCAACACTTAAACTTAGGGCTTAAAATTCATGCTTTAAACTCATGGTAATTCATACCAAAACTTCATGTTCAATATAGTTCTTGAAATACTTCAACTGTTCAATATAACTCTTGAAATACTTCAATAAAAATAAGTCAAGATAGTGCAATCTCATTCATAATATAAATCTTATAAGCTAAAACATAAATGTAAGCACTTCTTGATATACTTAAAACCTTAAATCTCATGATAATCACATACTTCAAGAATATAGAAACTTGGGTATGAACCCTACTTTAAAACAAGTAAATTGAAATCTTAAAATTATGCAATTTGGGCACAAGGGTCTAAAGATACCCTTGTTCATAACCCCACATATCTTAATTAAGAGGATTCTTGAAGAAATCTTGAAATTAAAACTTGAATTTCTTGGGGAAGGAAGCTTGAATTTCTTGATCTTGTAAAGAGAGGCATGAATTTTGGGTGAGGAACCCTAATCTTGATGTTCTTGATATTCTTGAATTTTGAATCTTGAGACTTGGGAGATGATCTTGAAGAAAACCCTAGATGGTTGTTCTCGAGTATAGGAGAGAAAGTAACGTGTTATGTGTTTGAGAATTGAAAAAAATACACTTAATAGAGGATCTTAAGTCATGGGGGAAGAGGGGGAAGGGGGAGGATTTGAGGTGAGGAAAAAAACAAAATACCCCTCTGGAGATGAATAAAATTTTCTAAAATTTTTTAGTTGATGACTTGGTTGTTGGCTTATAAACTTGGTTGATAGTCTATCAACCTAGTCGTCAACTTCCTTTCATATGTTGCCTAAGGTTGATGACTTGGTTGATGGGTCATCAACTTGTTGATGACTTATCATCCTACTCGTCACCTCCTTTAGTACTTCTGCCTAAGGTTGATGACTTGGCTGATGGGTTGTCAACTTGTTGATGACTTATCAGCCTAGTCGTCACCATGATGACAAATAAATATGCTGGGGAAAATGATCATAACTTTCCACTCCGATATCGGATTAAGGTGAAATTAGATGCATTGGAAAGATGACTCTAAGATTTTTCATTTGATATACAGTAGGACACGTGAATCAATATATTCTAGGATATACACTCATCTAAAGTGGACTCTAGCTGGAGCATTTGTCAAACTCTATCGATAGAAAAGTCCTTAACTTGTCTTTGAGTTAGAAGGGTATTATGACCTTGATTAATATAAAAAAATATTCCCACATCATATATTTGATAATCACATATGTATATACATAGAATAATTGGGTTCAAGTTTGTAAACATAGGAACAACGATTTTAATTTTAGTCCAAAAATGTGGGGTGTTACATTTGTCTATTGCAATAGGTTGCTCATCTATTGCATTATATAGATGCTTATATCTAAGTATATCTGTTGCAATATATAGGTCTTCTGTTGGAATAAATCAAAATAGTAGGAAGACCTACTTGATAATTTCCAACAGATGACCTATATGTTGCAACATAAGTCTAAATCTGTTTGATAATTTCCAACAGATATATAGTCTATTGCAACAGATAAATTATCTGTTGCAATATTTGAATCTAGTATTCCCTTTCAATTAATAAGTTCAAATCTAAGGATAACATAGACAAAATAAAATAAATCAAAGCCTTTAGTATAAAATAAATCAACAAATAAATGAAATGTAAAAAAATTGTTATGGGTACAGATGATCTACTCAACAAATAAATCAATAATTTAAGTTTTGGCGCCAACAATTTTTAAGGAGAGGTTATTACTTTGACAATAAATATCTACTCAATATGTTCAAGTTGTTCTTCATCCGGTGCTATGGAATTCGATTTTGATCATCATGGATCTTTTATGTCGCTTGCGTACGGTTTTTGACCTTTCGCTTCTCCGTATTTCCATAAAAGAGTAGCATATATTTTATAGAGTAATTAGACATCAAGTACATCATTTGGTACTTGTAATTCATCATTCATATACTCAGTGTAAGCAGCAACAAAAAGACCACAATCCCTGCATTTGTAAAAATCAGATAATCCATGTCTTGCAATTAATGCAACCATTATGAAATTTATGAAATGAAACTAAATCATGATACTTTATTGATACTTACAGGCTACAAATGGGCTATTGAGCAATTCCTTCAACATATTCTACAGCAAATGGAAATCTGATTTTATCCCGGTATGCTTCAATCATCGATCAATCAGTACAAACTTTGTAGTCCAAAAAGCTTCTTATATCAAGGCAAGTAGGAAAAATTTTGCCTAGCTTTTGTATCTCATACGACGGCCCAGAACGTCTCCTCCCCGACATCAAGTCATAAATTTAGATACATCTCTCTTTTAGAATGATGATAGCCAATACCAAAGGAAATTCATCACCGTAGTTGATTGGGATGTACACTTCATTGAACAAATGCCAAGGTAAGACTACTCTTTTAATGATGTTGATTGAGCATTCCTAATTTTGGGAAACTTCTGGTTGTTGTTGACAATACCTATCGTAGGTATTATTGATGTAAACTTTGTACAAAAAATTATCTGTCATATATTTGTATTGTTATTGTGTTTGTAACTTGACCTTTTTTTGGAGGTAGTAAAAAATGACATTGATGTGCTGAACATATTATCAAACATTTTACATTATGTAATAATAAAATTAATACACAGATACAATTAAATAAAGTATTAATAGTAAGATATATGACATTCAAACCTCATCATTTCAGCAAGTTTGGGACTATGACATCAAATATAACTAATTCTTCATTCTGGGATGTGCAACAACAAAGTCAAACATATCAAAACCAAGACCCGGTACGTTCACTTTGTAGTGTTCGTTGTTTTATTTTCTGCAAAATTTATATGTATTAATGTCATGTTTTTACAACAAGAATTGTATAAATCAATATCTTTAAAGATAATTTATGTACCTGCCGGTATGAAGCTTTAATGGCCCATTGACAATCCATTCTGAATAGTTGTCGATCAACTTTGTTAGCTTTTTTGGAGCCTCTCCCGAGATATTGAACCCTTCAAATAAGTAATTCTTTCATTCTTCCAGACTTACATACTTCACTTTTTCTTTATCTTTGGAGGCAGTTGATGGATTATCAACTGTGATATTATGTTTTTCAGCAGTACCTTCTACTGTGACATCCAACTGGAAAGCCAGAATTATCAATGCTAATAACAAAGATACAAAAAAAGGATAACTCATCTGTTTTACCAAATCAAATAGGTCTTCCTCCTATTTTAAATTATACCAATAGATTACCTATCTGTTATAACAAATACAACATCTGTTGGGATAGATTAAAATAGGAAGAAGACCTATATGATAATTTCCAATAGATGGTCCATTTGTTGCAACATATGATTCATTTGTTTGGACAAACTTAAATAATTAGAAAGTCTTGATTTAATTTGTCCCAACAAATTACCCATTTGCTGCAGTAGATAGGTCATCTGTTGGTACAAATTAAAATAGTAGGACGACGTATTTGATTTGCTAAGACAGACGAGACATATGCTGTAATAGATAATGCATCTGATGCAACAAGCTAGTCAACTATTGCAACAGATGCATATATCTATTTGATAATTTTTAGCAAATGTGTCATATGTTGCAACAAATATGTAGTTTATTTGTTTGTTGAAACATATGATATATATTTACCTTCTTCAGCTCATGCTGATCTCATGTGGTCCTTGTACATTAATCAAAAGTGCAAGACAAAGACAGAGGAGTTATAATTTTGCTTTTCTTGATGCATGATGATGTCTTGGAAATTTATCTCCTCCTCCTCTTAGCCGCCTTAATCTCCAATGGAGTGTATGAATATGAAATCCTCTTTGATGGAATGACACCCCTTTTAGATGTCAATTTCTTTACAAAAGCAGTTAATGCATTAATAGCATTAATCAACCCATCATATTTTGCCTTGCAGTCTTGACATTTACATACAGAACATTCGCCAGTAGGGGTAAAATTTATAAAACCAGTATTCATAATCATAATGGTTTGTTGTTTCAAAAACTACAAGAGAAGCATAGCAGCCCTAGCAGCAGCACCAATACCACTACCAATAGCTCCATCACCATTAACGCCATCAACAAAAACAAGCCAGCCCTAAAATTTTTTTGTTTTTCTTATGATGGTTGTTGCTTCAAGCAATTCCTTTTTTATTCTATCAATAACCTTAGGGTCCGATAGAGTTAGCATAGATCGTAAAGTAAGAAAAAATGACATCTTTAACTCTCGATTGGTCGGAACAAGTTACGGATGCACAATCTAAAATAAATCAGTACATATATTAGAATGATGATTAAATTATTTTAAAAAATTATTAATTAAAATAAAAACTTAATTAGAATTAGACTTACTGCTTCCTTCGGGGGGTGAAGAGATTAAGAAATTTTACATTTTTATTGATTTTTACCGCAACCATCTCAAGATTCTTATTGTCTCAAATAAGGAATGACATCAAATGCCTAAGCCTATAAAATAACGCCAATAAATCAAAAAAATTATTTAATAAAAAATAAATGAATCATAATAAAGAAAATATTTACCATGAAAGCCTATGGAAAGGCATATAAGTTGACTGTCTTTGGCGTTAATGAACTCAACAAATATTTGACAGTCATTTTAAAGTTTTCATAACCCCAAGAATAGTTGTTAAATGCCTCAAGATCCTCGGAGAGCTTTATTAAACCAAGTGGTATGTTGTCGTTAACATCTCTCACCCAAAGAATATTACGTATAAACCAAACCAAGAATAACGATTGTTTGTACTACTGTGAAAGTCTTTTACCTTTCAATGGATTTTTCAGATTTTTGTTTTTGAAGCTTGGACCAACAAGGGACACCAAGTCATCACCATCGCTTGACTTGCCTTTGTCTTTGTTGGGTGTGCAGGATGCTTTTTTGGGTTTAGAATATGTATTACATGAGAAGGAAGTGGACAATAATATTTTAGTCCAGTAACTATGACAAACTCCTTCCAACCAAAACAAACAGGCAAGCCACAGTAATTTATCCACACCTCCATCTTATCTTAATTTTTATACACAAACCTATTCTTGAGAAGATTATATACCATTTTCATTTGGAAAAGAGCATTTTTTTCTTTCGACAAATCAAGATATTTCCCAAAGCAGCTGTCCCTGAAATAAGCATTCAATTTTTTATTTTGAAGTATTTTTATAAAGACGTCAAAAAAATTTCTCATGGATGACTTAACTACGAAATCACCAATTAAATCTGTGGCACCATCGCACTGCATTCTCATAGGATAACTATCAATGTTGAAGGTTTTGATCAACTCTTCAGTGGAAGAGCTATTAGCCTTTGGATCATTTCTTTTGAAAGAGTCCTCTTCCCCCTATTTATTATCTTCTATTGTTGATTGAGATAATGCTTGTAAAGCAAGTTCATAGAGTAGTGGATATAGCCTAGCTGCTTCACTTGTTCCTTTAATTGGATTTGATTCAATTTTTTTATTTTTAGAGCCATATTATCTAAAAAATAACAGGAAAATAAAAAAGATTATAATTAATTAAAGCATCATTAAAAAAGGATAACACTAAATCTATTATGTACAACATAGTAAAATAACAATTGCAACCGATCACACATATGCTGATATACGTGTGTTAACTGTTGCAACATATAACTATCCTGTTGCAATAGTTGAGTAATCTATTGTAAAAAATAAAAATAGTTTCTATAATATTGTGATTTCATTCAATAGATCACTCATTTGTTGGAATATATGAATGGTCAATGTAATAGATCAACTGTCAATATTGTTTAGATTTCTTCTAACAGAAGTGTCATCTATCGCAACAGATGAATTATCTGTTGGGAGGAATTAAAGTCTTAGACATGTCGTCTTATTGGAATAGTTGATAGGATTTCATCCAATAGATTGTTCATCTGTTGTATCAGATGATTCATCTATTGTATCAAATGGTTCAGCTAATACATCAGATAGTTTAGTTGTAGCATCAGATGATTCATCTGTTGCAGGAAAAAAACCAGTAGCAAGATTTTGTTCAATAGAATAATAAAATCACCATTTACTATAAAATACACCATTTTAATATGATCCAAATGGCCATTGTAGCCTTCGATAACATCATGCGAGGCCAACTCATGAAGAATCCGATAGTGGTCACATTAAAGGGAAGAAAGCGTGCATGGAGAGGCCATTTTAAGAATTCCATAAGGTAAAACCGTGCGTGAAAAGTGGCTTGGGATGCTTGAAGAGCCACGACCTTGGAGCATTGAAGAGCACCTTCATTAAGGGTGTTTTAGGCATTTCATATGTCAAAATTACACTCCATGGATTCCTTACCCTTATTAAGGGCATTTTGGATACTTTATGTTGTAATAGGTTATAAATAGGCTCCTTTAGTCTTATTTTTATTAGTTTATAAATGATGAATATTTGAAACATTAAAATTTCTCTCTTTGAGAGTATAACACCTTAGTTGTAGGGCTTGGAAAAGCCATAAAACCAAAATGAGGGCTAATTCAAGTATGGAATCACTTGAGTTGCAACTTGGCTTGAAATGTTGGTTCTAGAGGAGGTAACGTCCCTTTTGTGTCTACGTAAGAGTTAGGTGATTGACATGTGTAGGTGTTAAGGGTCCTTAGATTTGATATATCTTAGGGTTCTTAGGATTTATATCTTTATTTGTCTATCTATCCTTTTAATATATTTTAAAGTGTATGTTTGTGCTTGTCTTCTTGTTTCCATTTTTGGTGTTGTTTGGTCATCTCATGGGTGGACTATTTTGTATCGTATTGTGGGCTGTTTTGAGCCATTTATTTGTTGATTTTGTATTATTTGGTATCAGAGCTAAGAATGTTTTTGTTCCCACAAGGCCAATCTTGGGCTTGGTTAGTTGAAAAATAAAAAAAAGTGTTCTAAGTGTTAGTGTCATGGTTGAAAGGTGTTCTTGTTGTTGTTGTTATGTTTGGCTGAGATTTGTATCTAGATTTAGGTGTGTTTTGCTTGTCTTATTTGTTTCTAGTGTTGGTTTCCTTTTTCACTAATACTCTTAGGGTCTAAATTCAAGTTTTGACCTATTTTCAAAGTTGTTGTTGAAGGTTGTGGACGATTTTGTTGTTGTTATTCTTAATGTTCATCTTGTTGTGGTGAAAAAGTAACTTCAAGAAGGGGGTGTTTGATTTTGAAATAAGAAAGAAGATTGAGACTTTTTGTTTGTCTTGAAAACATTTTCAAGACATCACCCAAAATAGTAAAGGAGCAAAGGACTTCAAAAAAGTCTTGCCACCAAAAAGAAGTAAGTCCACTTTTCAAAAATTGTCCAAAAGAAGAAAGGAGACAAGATTACCAAAAAGGTTGTCTTACCAATAGAGTGAAAGTAGTCAACACTTTGAATCTTGAAAAAAGAGGCCTAAAACCATGTTTGTCTACCTACCAAATTCGAAATTTCCATCCTTCTTGTGAAGATTGAACAACTAAGTTTTGGAACAAACAAATTTTCAACTTCAACAACATTCCAACACCCAATAGTTGACTGCCACTTCATCATAAGCTCAAGAACTTGTAATTCCTAGTTTCTCTTCTTTGCTTTCATTAGTTTAAATCTTTTTGTTTCTCATACTATTTAGTAAACTAGTAAATACCTACTAGGTTGTAAATTAGTTTTTGAATATATTTCTTTGTGTTAGTGTTATTTTGTGCTTTTATTATTTTTAAATTGTAGTATTTCTTGGTTCAAGTTCAGACATTACTTTCTTAAGTCTTCAAGCAAAAAATCCATTCCGACCAAGGAGTAGACTCACCCCTAGACTCATCACAAACTACAAGCTGACTTGCAACACTTGTGAAACCAAGTGTGAGATGATCAAGGCGTGAGAGAGAGTGTGGTGAGGAGTTTGTGAACTAACTATTTTTTTGTTTCGTGAGTTTGTTTTGTTTTTAGGTACAACTGCAATGGAACCCGCGGATTCAACCTCTCCAACCTTGGGCAATGATGTTACAAGTGCCATTTTAGCCCACCTTGACACTATTTCTCGATACTTGGCTATGGCAAATGAAAGGTTGAATTGTATGGTAGGTCAAAGAGAGAACGTGGGCTACCCGGACTCATGTCAAGATGACTGTTGTAGCTCATGTGAGCTACAAGGTAAAAATGCTATCCCATACACTCCTATGAACTTAGAATGTCATGATGTAGCTAGTGGTAACTAAGTAGGTGTAGTTGCGGGTTTACCTAGAGTAGAGGTGTTTGAGTCTTCCTTTTGTGATACTCTTATTGTTAGGTCGCATAAGGACCAAACTCTTGTTGTAGGTATGCAAGCACTAGTAGATCCTTTAGATGACAAAATTGATTCTTCTCGTGAGAATGATTTGTGTCCATCTAACGCTAGGACTTACAACTTGACTAAGGTTCCATTACCAAGTGACAAGAGTATTCACACACTAGTTGACCCTTGTGAAAACCAAGGTGAGTCTACATTGGTATATGAGTTGCCAACAACTAGTGAGGATGTGGATAATGATCAATCGGGTGGAAATGACCTTGATGTGCTTGATTGTTTAGAAAACCCGAATTGTGATTGTCTTGGTAAAGACGGTTTTTCTTGTGATCCCTTTATTGCCCGTGGTGGTTTGTATTGCTCTTTTGAAAGAGGAGGTGATATGAGCTTAGAAATTCCATCCACTTCCTGTTTATATGCTTCTTATGTTGGGCCTACTCCTAGTGGAGGATTTGAAACTAGTAGTAAGTGCATGCATGAGAACCCTATATTTGAAGTTGACTTGTGGAAAACCTTTCTCAAACCTCTTTTTGTTCATGATATTTCCAAAGGTGATATAGAGGGTATGCTTAATTGTGACGACGTCTCCTTAGAGGAAAGTAAGAATGGCCGAGACCTAGGTCTTTCACTACTTCTCCCATTTGACCCCGATAACATCTTTGGATGTAGAGAATGTTATACATCCCCCTTGATGCTTGGTCAAGACAAAAAGCAAGTCTTGATCGTGAGTGTTGGTACCCTTCCCCTTGATGATCGTAGCAACTTGCTTTGTTATATCTCCACTAGGTTTTTCATGTTAAAAACAAAGGATTCATGGTTATATTTCAAGTGTGTACCATCTTGGCATGATGATGTTGTTTGTTTTACTAACCCTAACCCTGATGCGATGAGGATTTTATGCTTGTTTGTCCTTTTCTTGTTTTTGCAAAGTGTAGATTCGAGGTCGAATCCTTTCAAAGAAGGAGAGGATAATACGAGCCAAATGGTCATGTAGCCTTCGATAACATCATTCGACGCCAACTCATGAAGAATTTGATGGTGGTCACATTGAAGGGAAGAGAGCACGCATGGAGAGGCCATTTTGAGCATTCCATAAGGCAAAACCGTGTGTGGAAAGTGGCTTGGGGGATGCTTGAAGATCTATAGCCTTGGATCATTGAAGAACACCTTCATTAAGGGTGTTTTAGGAATTTCACATGTCAAAATTACACTCCATGACCTCCCTACCCTCATTAGGGGAATTTTGGACACTTTATATTGTAATAAGTTATAAATAGGCTCCTTTAGTCTTATTTTTATTAGTTTATGAATGATGAATATTTGAAACATTGAAATTTCTCTCTTTGAGAGTGCAACACCTTAGTTTTAGGGATTGAAAAAGCTACAAAATCGAAATGAGGGCTAATTTATGTGTGGAATCACATGAGTTGCAACTTGACTTGAAACGTTGGTGCTAGAGGAGGTAACGTCCTGCTTGTGTCTACGTAGAAGTTAGGTGATTATCGTGTGTAGGTATTAAGGGTCCTTATATTTGATATATCTTAGGGTTCTTAGAATTTATACCTTTATTTTTCTATCTATCCTTTTAATATATTGCAAATCGTATGTTTGTGCTTGTCTTCTTGTTTCCAATTTTTGTGTTGTTTGGTCATCTCATGAGTGGACTGTTTTGTGTCGTATTGTGGGATGTTTTGTGCCATTTGTTGGTTGATTTTGTATCACATTTTTACCAAGAACAACAACAAATCAAACCAGCAATACCTACACAACACAAACACCAAGAACATCAACAGTGATCAAAAACACCAAAATTGTTGTTTTGTTTGTACAAACACAAACAACAAAAAACAAACTTCAAGAAACTCAAAAGAAACCAACAAATTGAATCAACAGTTTGAAAATAATAACTACAATAACAATAAAAATCATATTTCACTCCGAAAAGAGAAGAGAAGAAATACCAAAAATTAGTTTTTTCTTCAGTCCCCATTTTAAATTGAAAGAGCAAATATTGAAATTGTGAACCAATATTAGAAGATAAGTTGGCTCAAGTTCCTCTTTTTCTTAATAACTAACAGACCCTAATCTTTTACCTATGATAGAATAAAAGGGACGATGAAGAACTCGAAGTTGTTGTCGCCAGAGAGTAATGCTATCACGTCGATTAACGATTGAAAGTTGAAAAGGAACTCGAAGACCAACTATTTATCACCGGGAGGTTGAAGTCATCGGATATTGAAGGAAGAAATTTGCAAAACTATTGGTTGGGAGAAACTTGAGAGACACAGTCGAGATAGAGAGAGGGAAAAAAGGAGAGAGATGGTTGATTTAGAGAGAAGAGAGGCATGCGTTGATTTAGAGAGGAGAGGGGTGTAGGTTGATTTATATTTTTAAAAAGATTAGAAAGTTTTAAAAATATTAATCAAGTCCATAATTAACTTAATTGAGTTTTCTAATTATGTTTGACCCTTTAAGTTGATCAATGACACTAATCATTCATTCAAGACTTAAATGACACCTTTCCTTCAATTTTCTCATGTTGCCTCTGCTTAGCACAAGTTTAAAATTTATATATATTTTTTGGTCTCAATTTATGTGATACATTTTGCTTTTTGATTTGTTCAAAAAGAATGTCATTTTTCTATTTTTAAAAATAATTTATTTTTACATTTTCATTTTATATTTCTAATGAAATGCTTTATGACAATGCACAATCTAAGCTTTATTTAAACCACAAATTTCACAAGAATTCTATTTTTTCTACTTTATGCTTAATCAGATGATGTCACATAAATTGAAATTAAAAAAATAAAAATTAATTCCCTTGCTTACGTATTTTATGTTTTATTTATTTGTACCTAATAAAAATTGAAATTTTGATCATTCAGATCTTAGCTCGTAACTACATATTTAATTTTTTATTTAAATCTAATCATTTAGATCTCAATAAGTGTACTACTCTCATACTTCCTTTTTGACATAGATATTACTATTAAAAGTACTTCATCAAATTATTTTTAATTTATCATTTGTATCTATTTTTTGATTAAGTATTATTTATTTTCTAATATTTAATGACTTATAATAACTAATTAGAAGTGATATAGTAAAATTACTATAAAAGTACTTGCAGAAAAGAATTTAAGTGAACCCCATATAAATCGTCAAGTTAATTTAAAATATCAGAGTTAACTTATCATTTTGTGTCTATTTTACCTTTTTTTTATGAAATATTATTAATTTTTCAATACTAAAATGACTTATAATAATTAATTAGGGGTGATATAGTAAAATTACGACGGAAGCAGCAAAGCAGACATGTCTTAATGACTTATAATAACTAATTAGTAGTAAAACAAGGCAGTCTGGTGCACTAAAGCTACCTCTATGCACGGTGTCCAGGGAAGGGCTCTGCCACAAGGGTGTATTATACGCAGTCTTACCTTACATTTCTGCCAGAGGCTGTTTCTAAGGCTTGAATGTGTGACTTCCTGGTCACATGGCAATAACTTTACCAATTACTCCAAGGCTCCCCTTCAATAACTAATTAACACTGACATATTAAAATTATTATAAAAAATACTTGTAAAAATTTTTTTTTAAGTGAATCCCATATAATACGTCATGTTAATTTAAACATCAAGGGTTAATTTATCATTCCACATCTATTTTATCTTTTTTATTAAATATTATTAATTTTTTAATTTGTAAACCACATAAATCCCATGAAATATGAAAGTAATTACAGAAAATCCCTTTAGGTTTTCTCTCTCCCTAGTTTACCGAATATACTCATACATTCGTAGCTTTATTATACATTATTGTGATGTATGATAAAATTATTTTGCCTACAATTAAGGAAGGAGAAGTCAGAAAATATATTCCTATTCCTTAAATTATGACATTAAATAGCTAATTAAGTAGTGTATGATTTAATATAGGAACTGAAATTTTAAATTAAAAAAAAAGCTCTTAAACATTACCGTTAATATTCATCACTGTTCGAATACGTTTTTGAGGAAAAATAAAGTCAACTTCTTTCTTTCAACACTGTTGAAATGCGTTTTTGAGAAAAAAATTAGTCGGATTCTTTCTTGATTTCTGAAAAAAAAACATGAGCATCCTCATATTGTTGCGTCATTTCGGTGTCTGGAAATCGAAAATCAATTATAAATAATATAAAAGTGATGCCATTATTGTTTCTGAAAGTATTAACTTTCTGAAATTGGTTGCAACGATAGCGATGGAATTGAATGTTGACGATATTTGAAAAAAACTGAAATTAAATACATCGTTGATGGTAATTTTCTTAAACTTTACAGTAAATTCATTTTGGGTTGTTGATTTACGATCTGGGAAAAAATCATTCTTCTACATCGTTCTTCAATTATACAAAAATCAATATGAATATCCTCATATTGTTGTGATATTCTGGATTCTGGGAGTCGGAAATAAGTTATAAATCCTATAAAAGTGATGCAGTTATTGTTTTGGAAAGTATAACTTTCTTGAAATTGATTGCTACGGTAGCAATGGAATTGGATCTTGACAAAGTACGTAAGAAAATTGAAGTAAAATATGTCGTTGAAGGTAATTCTTCTCCAATTGTCATTACGAATGACATTGGAGTGAGAGTTTTCATCGAGTTGAAGAAGCAATTTTTTGGATTGGTTAATTTTTCGCTATGTATTTCCATTTTCAACAAATCGAATGAGAAAATCGAATTTGACAGAGAAACGGGGCTGTAGTATATGTATGGTAATATTTGTATCAGATGTGTTGAACAAGTTCATGTTTTGATTTTGTGTTCTGATGAATGTAATCATAATTTTTCGAATGTATAACATATGATTATATATTCGATTGAATGTATAACATATTATTATACATTCGATTGAATGTATAACATGTCATTATACATTTGAGTCAATGTATAATAAAACTATGACAGGTCCAAATTTTACATTTTTTTCAGAAATTATGATTTTTAGAAATTTTGTATAATGCAATAACTCGGTGTAAAAATATGATGCAACTATGTACTTCATTGTCATAACAAAGACTGTAAGTGGGTGCTGAAGGCGTTTAGTATGAATCATTTGGAAATTTTTGTGATAAAAAGATTTGATTTGGAGCATACTTGCAGTCTTAGCGATAGAGTGCTGAATAACTTGGCTGCGACAATGAAAACAAGCAAACAATAGCAGATGTTCAAGCCTTACTGCAAAATCATAGTCAACCCTGTTGGTCCCTTGACAGTGTCTAGTTTCTGGGCATTTCAAATCCCGCTAGATTACACACTCAAATAGCATACACCAAGAATCATTTAGAATATCATGCCAACATTGAAGTCAGGATGAGGGGACTCAACACTTTCAAATAAGGGGAAGGAGAAGTGCCTATTTCCTACATAAAGTTCATTACTCAAGAAGCAGATGCCTCCACAACACAAATATGCCACTAGCTAAAAAATAACTTAGAGCACCAACACATGAAAGTAACACCAGGAACAACATAAATCTCCAGCAACAATCAAATAAAAACATAACAGCCTAATAAACCAAGTAAATATATACGCATAGTACAAATAGATTTTAAAAAATCTTCTTATTGAACAACCAGCAATTAAAATTTGGGACGCAAAAGTTAAAGAACAACGAAATCTAGAGGTTTCAAAAGCAAACATCCATTGAAAACATATTTACTACTAATAGAAAGTGTTTATAGCATCAGAATACAAACACTTCTTTACTCAAATGCCCAAGCATTCTCTCTCCTAGCCTCCTCCTCCTCTTCAGGTGTAAAGTCATTCTTGATGTTGAAGGTCTTGCGGATCTCCTCTAGAGTCTTTCTTTTGATCATGTCAGCCACAGTCTGACAGGTGAGATCTAGCAGGCTCTGATGTTCAAATAGTTGGCAGCCTAAAAAGTTGTAAGAACAACATCCATTAGAAAGCTAAAACAATTTACTAAAAAAAAATCAAACATTTAAAGATTTTAACTTTACTAGCATGTTATATTAGCATCAGTGATACAGGAACCATATATTAAAATAAACTAATTATTAAAAGATCTAGCCTAACAACAAAAACATCACAACAAGAATCTTTAAAGTTAAAACCTTTCTAATAGGAATAATCATGAAGGCTTTAAAGTTAAAGCCTTCCAAATAGGAATAATCAACGAGAATCTTTTTACAATTAGCAAAGCAGATAACATCAATCACCCAAGATAACAAACAACACATACAACAGATGCAAATATTGTAAGTGCAATGCATAAAAACTGCAATAGTTGATGGAACCTAAACAGTACACAAAAGCATTAAAAATCAACTCAACACAGGTACACAAACAGTGAAACTTAATAGAAAATCAGGCAAATAAGGCGAACACATTATATACACGAATAATAAGAACAAACAGGGGCAAATATTATAAAACTTACCAATGAGTCCTGGACAGAAAATCAGGCAAAATAAACTACCTATCAACCAAATCAGTACCAATTAAATCTAGAAAATTCAACAATACACAACCAATTAAAGCAAGAGAAACATAAACCATTGCCATCATATAAAGGTATAACAGTCCGTGAACAATAAACAGACTTATAATCCAATAATCAAATAATCAAATAAGTACAACAAAAGTATGACAATCAACTTAATTTAGATAATTTATACAAAAAAAAATCAAACTCTAATTACACAACAGTAACACATGTATGATGTTAGCTTATACATTCAAAATATTAAATCAAACACTCATTATACAATAGTTAGACATGTATGAGTGTAATTTATACATTCAATAATTAAACTGCAGTAATGTATAATGTCATGATACACATTTACTACTTAAAAATGTATGACTTATAAGCTTGTTAGAATGTATAATGTCACCTTATACAATATTAGGACTTTATGACTGTTTGGATATTCAGAACTGCCAATGTATAACATATTGAAATATATTTTAGAATACCTATATTATACATTATTTGGGTAAAAATAACTAATGTATAATGTCTTATACTTTACAATTTAAACATCGAGAAAGTACGATGTCTTATGTGCCTATATGTTTGTAATGTAGTCTTATACAAAATACTAATATTATACATTAGTGTTACAAAAAATTAATATGTTCCAATATATTATACATCAATATTCCAAAGTAAGTAAAGTATAAATGTATAATCAATACCTTTGGAAGACGTGGTCGACCGGAATCATCAAACTTCTTCTTACTAGTCATTTTTGAACTTGACTTTTTCAATCTGGAACTGGCCGCGTCCTTCAATTTCTTCATTGTTGTCGGGTCGTTTCGATGCTTTGAACGATTCTCTACAAAATTGGGTTCTTCAAAATCAAATGTACCAAGAACAAACCCAACAGGGATATCTTGTTTTTTTAGAATCTAACTGACTAAGTCCTAAACTAAAGCTAGGACAAGAATCCATTACCAATTTTTACAGTAATTCGATTAACCTAAATCAACTACAAATCAAGAAAATAAAAAATCAAACTTGTATTATATGAAGAAAACCAAAAAAATCAAACTATGAAACTTGAAAATAAGGTAAATTCATATAAATGAATATGCACCATAAAATATACGGGCAAATTCAAAAATAGGTAAAGTTTTTTTTTTTAAAAAAGGAAAAATCTACAAACCAAAAATCGAACTTGTATTATATGAAGAAAACAGAAAAAATCGAACTACGAAACTTGAAAATACTTGTAAAATAAGGTAAAACCAACATGCACCCACAAAATATACAGGCAAATTCAAAAATTGGTAAAGTTGAAAAAAAAAAAAAGAAAAATCAAATAAATCTTCAAAACTTACAAATTTGTAACCCCGAGATACAGTTAACTTGAATTTTGCGGTGAAAAAAATGATTCAAATATGGAGGATATATCGGGTGTGTAGTGGGAACATATGGGGAGTAAAATACGAAAGAGAAAATCATGTTGTGAGATGTATAATATTTAAGAGAGAGAAAGTTGAAAAGAAAGGGATTTATGTAAATACTTTGGAATGTGTGTAAATACTTTACCAAATTGGTATATAATGTAATAAGGTATCTTTAGTTAGTGTATATATTTAAATTTTAGTTTTTTAATACTTAGATGACTTATACTAATAAATTAAGAGTAATATAATAAAATCACGATTGAAGTTACTAAAGCAGGCATATCATAAATGTTTATTTTATTTTTTTGTTAAATATTATTAATTTTTAATATGTAAATGACCTATAATTAATTAAGAATGATATAGTAAAATCACGAATTAAATTAACTAAAGCAGATATGTCAATCATGAGTTGTCTGCTTCACCAACTTCATCCGCACTTATATATTAGTAAACAACTACAACAAATAGAAAAGACAATACTTCAAAGAAATAATTGAAGAGACGACTTCGTTGATAATTATCACCAATCCAAAATTTTAATTGTTTTCATAATTGACTATAACTCCCCTCAAAGAAGAAATAAATATGAAGGGATATCTTTGGATATTTTACTACCTCTTGTCCAACAGTTTTTTAGGGCCACTACCTAGTGTAGAAGTAGGATTTCAGTTCAAATTTTCAAGTTTAGGCCACCACTAGCAGATAACACTAGATGTTAGACATTGAGATGGACCAACCACTCTAGGGTTCTGGTAATTATAGTTATTTACACTCAAGTGTATGGCCTTACAGCCGACTTGAATGAATACCAGTTGGGGACCAACAACAAAAACATATTCAGTGTAATCTCATAAGTGAGGTTTGGAGAGGATCGTATGTACACAACCTTGACCTACCTTATGAAGCTAGAGGGTTGTTCCTGATAGATCCTCGGTTCAAGTAAAGCTGTAATACCTTAGGTTTTGGACTTTGAAATTTTTTGTGTGATTGTGCTCACTTCCGGAATACGGCTAAGGTGATGAGTCATAGGCCCTCTTTACGCGTCGTATAGTTTCAATCATAGCCAAACCAGTGAGGTGGCTTGATGTTTATGTTTGGATCACGACTTGGCCTTCACGAGTCGTAAGGTCTGGTCACGAGTCGTATGGTGTGACTCGTAACTATTCCAGTGAGGTGTCCCTGAGTTTCTTCCCAGGCTACGAGTCGTGGTAACGACTCATGACCAGTGACCACGAGTCGTTACTAACCCGTATCGATTAGGAATAATTTTCTGCACGTTTTAAGTAGGGTTATTTTGGTCTTTTTCTTCCACCTCATTATTTTTCACGACTTAAAACACCCTAAAGAACCCCATAATTCTTCATTTCTCAATCATAAAAATCGTACTCTCTTCTAAATATTCTAAAGAAAGGGAAAATCTAGGGTTTCTAAGGATTAAGCACCTAGGGTTCAATCGGTGGTTTTCTCTTCAAAATTATTCAGTATCCATGCATGTATCTCTTCCCTAAATTAATTTTATACAAAAGCATGTGTTTAATTATTGTCATGTGATTTAATTATTGAGTTTTGAATATGGGTTAGGAATTTGAAATGGTTGTTACATGAATTGATTTTCTTTGATTTCGAATTAGTTGTTTATGCTTTATTCTCATGGTTTTAAACCAAATAAATGTATGAGTATGGGAATTGAAATGGGGAACATGAATTTTCCCAAATCGTATAGTTAATGGTTTGAAATTGGCTTTAACCTCAACCCAACTTGTGAAATTGATTTTGAAAAATGAATATATGCATAATTTAACTCACTTTTGAAATCTCACTTTGCATAAAAGGTTAATGGAGCATAAAATGATTTTGGAAGGTCTTGGTGGCCATTGATTAGGTTTAAATTGAAAACTTTGGAGTCAACTAGATTAATTGATTTTGGAATGGCATAATGAAATTGACTTGCAAGCTTAACTTTATTTGATATGATGATACCAACGGTAAATGCCTAACTAAAAGACTCCTGGATTAAGGGATGAGAATGTGTAAATGATTTTAATTTGTATTTAAAGGGGGGGTTGTGTAGCTCATTGTCGAAGGTGGAGGTCCCAGGTGACCGATACTGAAGACCATATTTGCCGGCGTGAGGTTCTTTATGACCGTGTGTATAGTTCACACTTTTTATATATTTTGAAATATCTAGGGTCGTGAATTCTCTGACCCTTCCTCGGATTTTCCTGGTTCGTGCAGCTAACACGCGCTGGGACCCTTTTAGCAGGGGGAGATGAACCCATATAGCATGTGGGCGTCCTTAAGACGAATTGAGCTACATAGTCCAGGATAATGATTTTGAAATTCATGCATAAACTTTGTTCCCTATCTCGGCATCTTATATGTATGTATATATGAATGTGTACATATGATTTTTGAAAGATTTTGGACTGATTTGATTATGAAATTATTTATCCCCTTCCTGAGTTACATGTTAGTGCTCATCCCACTAACCATCCTTGGACACTGCATCGTTTCATGATGTAGGGTCCTAGGGGTTCTTCGGTTACTTTGTGCAAAGTTAGGTGGTTTGAATTTGTCGGTTAGTCAGCTTGAAGTGGTGAGCCTCCATCTTTCGGAAAGCCGAACATTTCACTGCTATCTTTATGATTTTCAGAAATTCCATCAGTTTCTTTTCATACTTTTGAATTGTCCTTTGGCCATGGTTGGGGGAATGTCCCGACCTAACTTGGTATTTCGATTTAGAGAATTTCGTGGATAAAGTGTGGGTGATTATTGTTTATTGACTCTTAATTCCTATTGAGTTATTTTTCACATTATGTTTGGGTTATTTTTGCTATTATATTTATTATGCTCAGGTGACTAGGCAAAAAGGGTGGTTTTCGGCTGTCAGTGGGCTTGAGATACCCATTACGACTAGGCCCAGAATTGGATCGTAACAAAGGCATACTAAAATCTAAGTATGAAAAGAGATATACATTAGTGAAGCAACATCTAGCATGAACAAGAAATGTTAGGTGATTTCTTTTCATTTGACAAAATTTTCGTCGACAAAGTTGGCTGATATATCTGCTAATGTGAGATAAATCATGGTGGACAAAGTTATCCGATACGTATGCTAGTGAGAGATAACAAATGCTCCGTAAAATAATCACAGTGAGGGGAAGCTGACTCGTATACCATCCTGAGCAAAAGCAAAAAGAACTTTCATTTAGCAAGTAACACACTTGTAAGAGTTTCATCATCATTCTTTTTTTTTCTATTTTTTCTACTAATATAGAAGAGTGGGTAAGCAAGCATCTTAAAATCGACATCTCTGCTTAGTAACATTAAAATATAAATTGAGGGTATTTTTGACTTTTTAACCTATATGAAATCTACGTGTCTCCTAAACTCAATGACACGTTTGCCCATCCTACATCTTCTCGATCTTTTTTCTTTTCACAACAGCTGATTTCTAATTTCCCCAAAATTATCCAATCAGCACTCATAAGGTAGAACTCCAATCTATAACCTTCTCTTTTTTCTTCTTTCTTCTTTTATTTCTTTTAGTTTTTAATGTGGTAATTTCATACGAAGAATTCTTATCTTGGAATGAACTGTCTGATTGAAGATATTTTTCTTTGATAAGTGTTGTGAAATGCCTATACCTGTATGTTAAAATGCATGAATGAACTGTTTAATTTTCTGAAATGCTTATTCGTTATTTGCTTTCATTGGTGATTTTATTAGAGGGTCTGTTGATTCGGTTATTAATTCATCTGGTCAGTGTTCCCTTGAGTTCAATTGGTGTTCCTCCAATTTTGAGTATGATATCAATGACAGTGAGGGTGTCTCTGACCCCGAGTATGGTTTTACCAATAGTACCGGCATATCCTTATGGTTTTCCTAAAACTCTAAGTTTCTATTTATGATATATCTATTTTAGCTACTTCAACCGTAATTTTACTATATCACCCTTAATTAATTATTCTAAGTCATTTATGTATTGAAAAATTAATAATATCCAATTTGTAATGTCGAAACTCCTTCAATTAGTGTTTCTTCAAACTTTGAACTCCCGTTGTGGAAATCCTGACCGAAGATGTGTCGTGATATCTTCACAACAAAGAACACAGTAGTATTTATATGTTTTACTAAATATTGTTACATTCTCCTCAAAGAATGTATCGATATTTATGATATTTATCGTAAATATTCATTGTTCAGAAATGATACATAATAATTCAAACGAACCTTAAACATATTAAATTATGATAGCTTAAAATCTCTTTCAAGATATTGCTACTTCGGGAGCAAAGTGAGGCATACCAGATGATGTGAAGAAAATTTCTCTAACATATCTTATAGGTTATACGAAGTTTCAAACAATTACTGCTTCAGAAGCGATGCAACATCGTAAGATTTAATCACTTTTGTGATTATAAGCATAAACAGATTTAGTTGGTACGAGATTTATGAAATACAAGGAATGTAAAATTCATACCTAAATTTGATGAAGCTATGCAATAGGAAAGTTTTGGATCACCAATAAAGTTAAATAGATCATTTATGGAGTCCACTAAAAGAGTCACCAAAGTGTACCTAAAGGTCTAGGACCTCGCCCATAGGAATCCTGGTGGTGGAATGAGGAGGTACAAAGAGTTATCAAAGCTAAAAAGGAGTGTTACTGGAAATTGGCAAAAGCAGATGATGCAGAAGCCTTTGAAGAATATAAGAGAGCTAAGAGGAAAACCAAGAAGGTTATTAGTAAAGACAGACGAGAAGGACTATACATCTTGTACCAAAAGGTAGGGACACAAGAAGGAGAGAAAGAAATGTTCAAACAAGCACGACTAAGAGAGAAAAAGGGTAAAGATTTAAATCAGGTGAAGTGTATTAAGGATGATTCTTAACAAGTGTTAACATGAGATAATGCGATCAAGGAAAGATGTAGAGACTACATTGATCAATTGTTCAACTCAAACCAAGAGAACAATATTTTAGACCTCCACATGTCTGTGAATGATAGAAACTTTAGTTACACTCGTAGAATTAGGTCGACAGAGGTAAAGAATGCCATGAAAAATATGCGGATCAAAAAGCTTGTGATCCTAATAGTATCTCTATAGAGGCTTGGAAGTATCCTGGAGATTATGAAAACCATATCTTTAAATCACAAAAATAGCTTCAAAACTCTTGTTGGCCGAAAATATGACTCCTGGCGATAATTTAACATTTCAAAACTTGCTCCAAACTTTTGTATTTTATTTAAAAAATGCTCCATCTATTTATGAACCACAACTAACACACATCTACCATTTTCCCTGTTGTTTCTTCGGTTGTGTTTGGGTGAAATTAGGGTCTTGAGTTGAATGATAATGAACGCGTCGATTGTGTTTCGTTGAAAACAAGGGTCTTGAGTTGACTGATAATGAACAATGTCGTTGAAGTTTTTGCATAACAGGATTAGCAAGTATGTTTGTTTGGTAAGGTTGGTTATTCTAGGTAATTTTTAGAACTTTGAGTATAAGCCATGTTTCATGTTTCTCAAAAAAGAAAAAAGAAAAGAAGAGTAAAATATGTTAATTTTATATGTCCAAACACATTTTCAACTTCAAACAAACTTCATCCATATCAGGTTTTTCAAAAAAAAAAATTGGGAATCTATGTCCAAATGCTAGCTTAGGAGCACGACAACAGTGAGAGACAACCAGTTACGATTTATGCTTGGAAATCTACAACAGAAGCTATATGTTTGCAGATTGATGGAAATCTATCACGAAAAGAGAAAAGATCTATTCATGATGTTTATTGATCTCGAGAAAGAGAACGCATGCGAGGTCCAATGGTGGATGAAAGAGAAGAAGGAATACATATTAAATGTATAAATGTCATAAAGGACATGTATGAAGGAGCCGTCACTAGTGTGACAACAGTAGTAGGTGATATTGAGGAGTTTCTTGTAACAGTGGTGTTGCACCAGGGATCGATGCTGACCCCTACTTGTTTACCTTAGTTATGGACAAGCTAACCAAGACAATACAAGATAAGGTCATGTGGTGTATGTCATTTGTTGATGATATTGTGTTAATTGACGAAACCAACGAGGATTCAACCAAAATTTTGAGCTGTGAGAAGCACTTTAGAGATAGGGTTTTAGGATAAGTAAAAGTACGACTAAATACATGCATTGCAGTTTAGTCAACATTAGAAGAGAAGTTGAGGTCAGATTAGATGCTATTGTGATGGAAAAATGCAAACAATTTAGATATCCAGGCTCGTTTTTTCAAGAGAATGGAATGATAGATGAAGATGATACTCATAAGAATAAAATTGGATCGTTGATGCGGAAGAGAGTTTTCGGGGTGTTATATGATAGAAGGATGGCTACCAATGTGAAAAATAAATTCTATAAAAATTGTTAAGAGTGGATCTTGGGCCTAACTCAACCTCAAAGGCTAGCTCATAAGGGGAGGATTGTCCAAGACCATATAAGGAGACCAAGGACCCTTTAACCCATCGATGTAGGACTCCAACACCCCCCTGCACGCCCTGGGCTGGACATCTGGAGCGTGGACAATATAAGACGGGGGCCCAACATCGGAAATAATGAACTGGGTGGGTCTGGCTCTGATACCATGGTAAGAATGAATCTTGGGCAATCCTCCCCTCAGGAGCTAGCTTTTAAGGTTAAGTTAGACCCAAGGTCTATTTATTTATCATGGTATCAGAGCTAGACTCACCCAGTTCATTATTTCCGATGTTGGGCCCCCCGTCTTATATTATTCACGCTCTAGATGTCTAGCCCTAGGCATACAGTGGGGGAGGGGGTGTTGGAGTCCCACATCGGTGGGTTAAAGGGTCATTGGTCTTCTTATATGGTCTTGGACAATCCTCCCCTTATGAGCTAGCTTTTGAGGCTGAGTTAGGCCCAAAGTCCATTTCTTTATCAATTGTTGGTTTTTAGCTTTAAAATTGGAGAAATAAAGAGAAAGAGTTGGAGAAAAATAAAATACGGCAATAGTATTGTCAAAGGAAATTATTAGTTTATTAATAACTTAAAACATATATTTATAGCTAAATTTCTAACTAAACTCCAATTTAAATTGGGATAACTAATTCCTATTCAAATAATAAAGGGACAACTAATTTCTAAGTCACATAGGACTCTAATAATTAAAAACTACTAAAAATATCTATTCCTACTTTTTTTCTGAGACATATTTTCAACACTCCTTGGATCAGAAATTGTCTCGGCTTCGGCTAAATTTGACCTCTTGAATAAATCTGTCAATTCGTCTTTGTTCTTGCATGACTTATGTGCATCTTCTCTGATGGATTAAATAAGAAACTCTTGCCTCTCATATCAATTTGTAAAATCTCAAGATTAGTGGAATCAAAGATTCGACAATAGTTATCTCCAAGTAATAGTTTAAATCCTTCTTCCATTAGTTGATCAACACTTAACAAACTTTTATCAATATTGGACACGTAAAGCATATTTGAAATTATTTTTGTACCTGAAATTGTTTTGATTGCAACATTCCCTTTTTCTTCTACAGGAACATAGTCACCATTCCCAATTCTGATTTTCTTAGTTTCCAAAGGCAAAAACTCTTTAAAAAGAGTTTTGTCATATGTCATATGGTTTGTACAACGACTATCAATTATCCAAAAATCAAATTTCTTGGTTAAAGAATATGTTGCTACAAATAAGTGATCTCCTTCTTGTTTGGTGACTTGGTATCACGACTCGAACCGGGGCCCTGACCGTGACGGACATCCCGAACCATGAAGGTTCGAGAGCCCTTCTAACTTGTAATCATATACACCATTCATATACAAATAGAAAATGCGGAAAA
This sequence comes from Capsicum annuum, assembly GCF_002878395.1. Lineage (NCBI taxonomy): Eukaryota > Viridiplantae > Streptophyta > Magnoliopsida > Solanales > Solanaceae > Capsicum > Capsicum annuum. The sequence continues at coordinate 177,747,118 of NC_061117.1, read as the reverse complement.
ATACATAATGAAGCAGAATCATGGTCATAAGTCTGAATTCAATTTATAATATAGAAAGTAAAGCCCAACAACAACTAGACAATGTCTGAACCAGTCTGTGAAATCTCTACTACATGATCAAATCAAAGCTATCTGAAAACTAGGACAAGGCCCCCAGTAGATCAAAACCATAATAAATGATAAATGACTGAAAACAACTAGGCCTTCTGAAATATAGAAGGCTCACCAACTGAACTCTGCACTTCTGCTGGAAGAAATCTACTGCTTATCAGGGCCCCCAGATTGAGCCTCAGAACCTGGGAGGGTAGGGGGTCAATACAATTGTACTGGTACGCAGAGCAAATCCAAAATAATAATTTATATTCAACATATATGAGAGCAATTTAAAAACATTTCATAAATATATCATATGGTAAGAAATCACATGGACATTTTTTAAAGACTCTGTAAAGTCATTTGAACTCTGTGATACGCTTTGTTTTACTTCTGCGCTAGGTGGTACACCCTACAATTTCACAGCTTTCACCGACTACCTTATCTCGATTGCCACCAAGATAGGAGTACTAGTGAGGGAAGAGCACACAAGATCACACAACAGGGTACCACAACCTCAATCAAGTCATTATGTTGTGGTTGGGCTCAAGATCACAAAGCAGGGCTCCAAACCATAAGTCTTGATTTGGGGTGACAAAATACTAGGTACACAAGATCACATAGCAGGGTACCAAGTTTTCATGTCAGCAAATCACGGTTTCCAACATAGAGTCATTTGACTCGTGCTTCCTTCGGGTAACCACCTAACTCACATTAACCCAGTTTTTAACTCTTTAAAACATGTATTCTCTGAAATCAAACTCTGAAAACTCTAACTCTGTTACGACATATATTTATATGGTATCGTCATACCATTGACTTGCAAGTCACATCTCTGAGCCATTATTAGCATATTAAAATGTCTGTTTTCAAAATATAAGATCGGGACCACCATATCAATAAATCAGTTCAAGAACTCCTCCTTTAAATTCATGTAAATACATGTAAGAAAACTTTCTCTTTGTCAACATTTCAATAATATGTGGTGGTCATGTCAAATTACTCAATCACATGCAATTCTTTCTTTGTAAAACAAGCATATAAGTATAACAAGAGACTCCCTCCCATCATCTCCAAATCATGTCAAATACTATGATATTGAAAAGACCACTTTCAAACCATTAAACATGTATTTCAAATCATTCCCAATAAGTTCATAAACTTAAATTCATCACAAGAGAGGGATTTCATAATTTGTGCTCTCAAACAATCTTCAATCACAATTTTTCATACATATACATATACATATAAATCAATTTAAGGGGATAAGGCCTAAAGGCCAAAACAACAATATCATTAAAACATTCATGATGCATAATTAAAAATCAAGAATTCCAAAACCCTTTTCTAAATTCATGCTTGATAAACTTTAAATCATGTTCTAGTGTTTACAAGCCCATGTAATTTTTAGGATAAATCCCACGTACCTTAAATTAGAAGCTTTTGAATGAACTCTAGCTTTTGGGATACTATACGTACGATTGATGGGTGCTTCTTGTAGCCCTCACAATGGGGATTCCGAAACTTGAAGAAGTAAAGAAAACCCACGGTTAAATCTTGAGATATATTGATCTTTGGGTTGAAACCCTAAGGAATGTTCTTGGTGATTTTAGGAGAAAATAACCTTATTTTGGTGTTTGGGGGATTTAATCCCGTGTTATGGCTGAATAGGGGTGGAAAATACCACTTTTGCCCTTAAAACGCGAAAACAAAACCTGAAAATTGGTTGCGTGCAAGAAAGCGTACGTTGCGCGTGATGCTACTGTCTCAGTCACAAAAATGGCCATAACTTTTTGCTCGGGTATCGAATTTTGGCGAAATTAGTATCGTTGGAAAGCTAATTCGAAGATCTTTCATTTGATATGAGTAGGCGCTCACTCAAACTCGAACGATAGGAAAACTTTCAACTCACTCAAACTCGAACGATAGGAAAACTTTCAACTCGTTCTTAAGTTTGGGGACCTCTATGATCTCAATTCATGCTCAAATAGGTTCCCACACTACATAATTGATTAACATGCCAAATTTGCATAGGGTTTAATTCTTTTGGATCATCTACCCATAGAAATGACGATTTTCGTTCTAGCCCAAAATGCGGGGTGTTACACTTGGGCATCTGCTTCATATTTTTTAAATTTGTTTTTGCAAATCACGGGTTCATGGCCAAATTGATAAAAAATATTGCATTGTGCATCTGGTCTCTTCCAATATTTAAATAGAGGATGATCTATTTTGCCACAGTGCTGGTAAGGTGGGTAATTTTTTCTTGAATTATTACCCTTGCTTTGAGTCTTGTGGTTGACTGTGAAAGCTCTTTTAACCATGCCATCCTGCCTCATAAGCCTCCTTTGCTCTTGCGCCTGCAACGTATTTAACAATTCTGCCAAGGTAATCTTGGATAGGTCTTTTGTGTTTTTCAAGGTAGTTATTGATACTTCGTATCTTTCAGGCACTGTAACAAGAATTTTTTCAACAATTCTTGAATATTTAAATTTTGTGCCAAGCAATCTTACCTTGTTAACAATGCCAAGAAGACGATCTGAGTACTCTTTGACGGTCTCAGATTTCTTCATCTTTTGCAATTCGAATTTCCTGATAAGATTCAATACCTTCATGCCTTGTATTCTTTCATCTCCTGTATATTCTTCCTTTAGATAATCTCAAATTTCTTTTGTTGATTTAAAGGTCATAATTCTCGTGAAAATTGTGGGAGAAACACTAGCAAACAAAGTCGCTTTTGCTTTTGATTTTCTGATTTTCTTTTCCTTTTGGCTTTTGATTTGGGCCACCGTGGGATTATCGGGCAGCGGAACAACATCATAATCCTCCTCCGTGGCCTCCCAAAGATCTAAAGCCTCGAGATAAGTCTCTATTCTTACTGCCCAAAGTTGGTAATTTTCACCATTAAAGATAAGAGGAGCTATTTGGGAAAAGTTGTTTTCAGAATTCATCTCTCACAGATCCCTCAAGAAACTGGATTTGATACTACTTGTTGGGATCGAAATTGAGAGGGCGTAATGCGAAAGCTTAAAGTTTGCAAACTAAGACGGTGATAATTCACATGACAAATAAAAATATACTAATAAAATATATTATTGACATTATTTGGCCAATTGGCCTACACATGAAAACTAATATTAAAGAAAATATAAAACCGTTGGGAGAAAATCTCTCCCGAAATAAAACTCTTAAGTGACTACACTGTGGATGTTATTGTGTTATGGTATGAGAAAAGGGGTCTTCATTTATAAAGTTTCAAAATCTTTCCTCCAAGAAAGCGGTTTGTCAAATATGAAAAAGTTTTATACTTTCCTTCTAGGAAAAGTAAAAGTTATTATGATATTACTTTTATTTTTTTCTAAGAAAAATAAAACTTAAATTTGGTAAGAAAATCAAGGCAAAAACCCTAACAAATCTCCCTTTTTTTGCTTGATTTTCTTCAATTGATCCGCCTTCTTCACATCACATGCATGAACTTCGTTTTCATATAATCTTCATAACTGCTGCTTGCCATAGTTAAAAATAAAGTTTAAAATATCATGATTAAAAATAGGTTAAACAATTAATATTTTGTTTTTATTTTTAAAGATGCAGGGAACAAGAATATTGAAAATATGATTGAAACTTGTTCTCCACGTGTAGTTGGAAAAAAAATCTTCATTATTATCCAATTGATTGCAAATTGGTTAGAACTGTTTTGGACTTGACTTCAACCTCGTTTTACGAAACCACTGGATCTTTGAACTGTAGGCTCTGATACTATGTTAAGAATGGATCTTGGGCCTAACTCAACCTCAAAAGCTAGGTCATGAGAGGAGGATTGCCCAAGACCATATAAGGAGACCAAGGACGTTCTAACCCACCGATGTGGGACTCCAACAAAAATAAAACAACTATAAGAATGACAATGTCATATGGTAGTGATTGTTGGGTTGCTACGTCCAACATATCCACAAGATTAGTGTTGAAGAGATGTGGATACTAAGATGGATGTGTAGTCATACCAAATTAGATAAGATTAAAATTATGCCAGGATCTTTAGGAAAGGATCGAGTATAATTCAACTTGTTAAAGGGAGACTAAAATTTTAGAGTTCAATGAAAAAGAAAACTCCGATCTCTTTAGCTCGTTTAAGAGAGGCTGAAACCTTAAAGTTCAATGAAAGAGAGAACCCAATGAAATACGACTCATTGATTTATTCTTCAAAAAACCCCTTAAATAGGCGTCATATTACATCAATAGTCTAATCCTTATGAAAGTAGGAAAAATAAAACCTTATTCTAGAAAGTCTAATACTTATGAAAGTAGGAAACATAAAACGTTATTCTAAAATAATAAATAAAGCTACTTAAAATATCTCAAATTTTGGGACGTCATCCAGAAAATCTGGAATAGTATTAGCTTAATTATCAAATTCCAACCAGGAAAAGGCATCGTTTCCAACCTAAACTATACCCGAAAAGTCTATGTTACACCTAAACTATACTAGTGACCTATTACACACCTTAACTATAAAAAAGTGATATTATTACCTCCCCGCAACCCCCATTCTAAGGTGCGTGTATTACACTTATTTTAGGCGTGTCCAGCCTATTAAATAACAAAAGTAAACGGCTAAAAACATTAAGGGAAAAATCATTGTTTCCACCCCAAACTATAGTTGAAAAGTCGAATCCACACCTAAACTATTTAAGTGACCTATTACACACCTTAACTATAAAAAAGTGATATTTTTTACTGACGTGTCAGTGTGTGTAAAACACTACACCACATGCAAGTGGTGGTAGCCTGACAGGGTGTAAATGGTTTCACTTTTTTATAGTTTAGGTGTGTAATAGGTCACTAGTATAGTTTAGGTGTGGCTTTGACTTTTCGGGTATAGTTTGGGTTGGAAACGATGCCTTTTCCCAATTCCAACCCTAGCCAACTTTTATTGAAGTTGATATTGATAAATTTCAACTCTATCAGTTTGCTGAAGCGTGACTAATTCACCCATCGGGTTGCTACTTTCAAGAGGTCCAACTCGTCGGAAACAACATTTCTGAAATTATTCCCAACTCATTGGGCCCTTTGCTTGTTTAAGCTGATAATAGCATAATTATGTTTCCCCAAACATGTGAAACCCAACCACTCCCAACTTTCATTGCTGCAATTTTAGAGTCCATTGGGGTTACTATAATCGCATGTTCCTTTTGGAATCTAAAGTTAATCTCATCACCCATTGTGTTAGTCTCTCATACCAAATTGTTATAAACTACTACAACTACTACTGCTGCTATTATTATAATTATTTATTATCATCATTACTATTACTATATATAAAACTTATTTTTCACTTTTATTTTGTTTAGTATGGTGATGATATGAATTAAATAAAGAATTGGAGATCCATTTGACCGTTCTCAACTTGTTTGGAACTGAGGTGTAATTGTTGTTCTAAAGTGTATCAAACTCTTTAAGTTGTTAATCCTTTCATCAAGCCGAAATGAAAATGAATACACAAGCATGAAAAGTAAACAAAGAAGAACACATGCCAGGAAAATGAAAGTGGTGTTATTAGAAACTATCTAATGACAATTCAGAAGTAAATTTCAAAGTTCTAAAAGAATATCATTTTAACCACCTATTATGGGAATGAGCAACTATACTGCAAAGAAAAGAAATGAAAACTACAATTTTTCTATATGACTTACCTCTGCAAGTTCCCCAGCATTCACAGAAAACCTTTGACCAAGAAAAACACCAATCTCTGAACTTCTCCTGTTAAATCTATCAGTACAGAGATACTAAACTTTCAGGACATCAGCAACAATATCATTACAGGGCTTCCATTAATGAAGCTTATTTTACAGTTAGGAAAAAAGAAAGGCATCCTTGTGCACAAAGCATCCGCGTTAGCAGGGTCCACGGAAGGGCCACACCTCAAGGGGTGTGATGTAGACAACCTACCCTAAAGCAAGCATTAGTGGCAGCTTCCACGGCTCGAACCAATCACACAGAGACAACTTCAGCGTTGTTCCAAGGCTCCCTTTCAGTTAGGAAATCCAGATTAAATAAAGGAGAACAATTATTCCTGTGAGTCAAATTAATTTGTTAAATTGAACGATAAATTAAAATACAACCGATTCTCACTAGTGAAAGTCACTCTAAAGGAAATGTGCATTGTGACATGATACTTCTTGTGACTCCTATGCATTTCTATTCAGCCAATAGTCAACTCTCAGAGAAAGCAAAAAGCAACAAATAATCAAAAGGAAGCCCGCTGAAATTCAAGGAAAAATGCTTTTTACTGGACTCTTGTGTGGTTTTTCCACGTTGATACTGTAACTTGCTATACACTAAAGGTAAATCTATTCTTGCACTCCGTTCATGCCTAATTTCTTTCTCAAATGTTCCTTCACAAAAGCTTTAGTTCCCTAGTACTAAATTAGCTACCAGGCAATACATCATAAGTGCTAGAGTTCACCAACATTGATAGGTGCTGAACTCACAGCAACTTCATCCACAGAAGGCATATTCTGCACATGCTCAAGGAGCTGTTTGAGCTCTCTATTGACATAATCAAAACGCTGCTTAGAGATGGATGATTCAGAATATAGACTTCCACATAGAGCATGGAAAACTTGAGAATACTCATTTTTGCTACTTTGAATGACTGAATCATCGAGGGGAGCTAAGGAACTTTCTAGCCTCCATCGAAGTGGAAAATATTTTTCTGGGATTTGAAAGTAGTTCTTAGATACTAGCACTCGAATCGAATGGCGACACATTATGCCAGAGTGCTCGAATTCCTTACAAGAGCAGTGAACTTGCTCATCTTCATGAATCCAAATAACAAGACACTCTGCTTCCATTTTCTTGTAATGCCTCACAAGATATGAGCTATTGGCCATTTCTGTTATTGCATATTGCATAGACAGCATAATCTCATGCTGCATTATATTGAAGGCATAAGGCGTAAGAATGCTCCTGGAATGTTCTTCAACAGGCAGGCAGGTCTTAGCAGGCATATAAAGTTGCTTTTCTTTCTTGTGACTCCCAACGTTGGACGCTGAACCAACCTGTGGTGGTTTAAAATGTGCAGAATTTGTCATCAAATCATGTACTAGACATGTCAATGAAAGCGAAGTCAAGCAGTTATAATTGTTCTGTACCTTCTCAAAGAATAATAGTAAGCTTGATTGAGGGCTCAAGATATTCTTCATGTATGTCTCTACCAATTTCCAATACTCAATCATCATTGTTCGGGCCAGGAAAAAGTTCCGCATGTAAGAACTCGGCCAGGATGCTCGATAGGATAGAAGAAGAGCAATGTGCTTATCTGAACCAAGTCCAAACCGAGCAACCAGTTGATTCCACTGATGCTCAAAGTCCTCTACATTTTCCAGTCGACATAACACATCAAACTCAGATTTAAAATCTGGATACTGTAATCCAAGGGGCAAGGAGAACCAACTAGATAATTTTGAGAGAACTTGCCATATACTTATAACATGCTTAGTGTTAGGCATCTCACTTGCTATAGCATCTCTTAGCCCTGAATCTATATCAGTCACAATTGTCTGCGGTTGTCTTCCTCTCATGAATCGAACAAAGGACTGCATGATGGAAAAACCAACTGATAAGATAAATGCAATCACAGATGCAAAAAAAAAAACAGAAACTATCTTGTCCGAACCTGTAAGGCCCAAGTGAATGACTGTGATGTCTCATCTTGCAGCAGAACGCATCCAAGAAAAAGTACATTCCCATGATTGTCAATTCCAAACCACACACCAAATATCATATTATACGTGATAGAGCGGTATGTGGTGTCAAAAGTGACAACATCACCAAAAAATGAATATGCTTGGCGTGAGTGTCCATACGACCATGCAATGTTTTCCACTCTGCCATTTTCATCAGTAGTAAAACTGTAAACAAACCCCTCATCCTTTTGTTCTGATGCTTTGCAACCCTCAAGAAGATCCAAAAGATCATTTTCCCTTTTCTCTGTGATCAAAGCATCATTCTCCTCAACAGTTTTCTTGCACGTCCTGACAAAATTTCTGACATCTTTTTCTATGAAAGGCAACTGACCTGGTTGAACACCTTTTTCTAATTCCAGCACCTTCACTATTCGATTGACAGGAAACCCAGCTTTGGACAGCAAAAGAATCCGTTCCTGGTCAGCCTCTTGGATTTTTCGGTATGCAGGAAGTAGTCTGACTTGATCATCTTCCAATAATTCATGATTATGAATGTTACTAAACTGAGAAACATACCATTGTGCTACACCATCAGCAATCTCTTTCGTTAAGTACAGCTTCGCATCACATCCACACCGTACTGATTTCCTATCCCTAGGGTGTTCCACATTGGCCTTCTTCCTTGGTTGATTAAATCCAGACCTGTAACACACAAAATCCCTTCTATAAATCCCCAAATTTTGGCTTTCGGTTGAGCGTGCTTTCCTAACAGAAAACCCATTCTTCCTAGCAAAGTTGCTATAATATTCAAATGCTTCATCATCACCTTTAAATATCTGACCAACATATGGAGTAAAAACAATATCTTGAGATGAAGATGACGTTGCTTCACTCTTTGTCGTTTGAGAAACATTTGCTCCTTGCTCATCTCCATCGGCTTTAATGTAACACTTCCAATCTCCGCAAGGGCATTGCTGTCTCCTAATCCAGATGTTATTGAATGGCTTTGCTGCCGTAATCTCCATAACAATACAACACACACAAGCCTTCTAAACCCAGTAAAAGACCCTCAATTCGTCATTCCCAAAACTAAAGCAACTCTTCAAGAAATTTCTAATAACATATTCCAATCATCAAATCAAGAAGAACCAATCACTCCAAAGAATCAGTTCCCACTTCATTTCAAAGAATGTAAGCAACAGAAAAGCCTAGAAATCTCAAAAGCAACTAAACACTAGGTGATTCTTCCCATCTGTCCTGGCCTTAGTGGACACAATTTACTGATATCTGTTGTTGGTGGGAGGTGGCAGGTATCCTGTGGATTAAGTAGAGGTGCGCGAAAGCTGGCCTGCTTATCAGAAAAAAAACACATACAAATTTCAAATGGGATCGAAAATATTGAATTGGGTGTCATTAATCTTAGAATAATTAGATACAAAATGAGCACTATTGAGTACAAGAATCAGTTTTTAATGAAACCTTCAACAGTGGGCTGAAAAGTGAAGATGGGTGAGAATGATCTGCTTACGAACTGTCAAAAAGTTGCAATCTTTGTACATAAAAATGGTATGATGAACACCTATTGAAGAACCCCACTCTTAAGACATTCTTGTTCATTCTTGTAATCGTCCTTTGGATTCACCGTGCTCCAATCTTTCTGCACTAATCTCTTTTTGTTTATCCTTTTTCTTCCTTTCCTTAGTTTTTTGGGGATTTATAGTAGGAAGTCAAAGATATCCTGAAGAACGAAGATGGAAGGGAATTTTTATATTTGATAACTAAATAGCTAATACATTTCATAATATAGGTCTTAACTTGATATTGGAATTCGGGTGACCACCTGTTGGCTGTTACTCTTTTGTTTTGATTTATGTGGTAAAGATAAATTTGAAAAGTTGATAATATTTTTTTTATATTTTATGTTATTATTTATAAATTTACAATATTTTTACATAATTTTGGGATATTATATGTTATTTTTTTGTGTCAATTTATGTGACACTGATTGAATATTTGAGAAAGCCAATCAAATTTGTTAGGTAGTTTTAGATATTTTAAGTTGTTAATTATATTATGATTTATATGATTTTCAACGTAATTTTCAAGTAATATCCCTCCACCGCAATTTATGACATCGATAGAATTTGAAAAATCAAGCAAATTTTTTATACATCTTTCAAATATTTTGGATTGATAATTATTGTGATTTATATTATTTTTCATGAAATTGTCAAATAACTTATCTCAATTAATGTTACATTATTGTGATTTATATTACTATTTATGAAATTTTTAAATGATATCTCAATTTATGTTGCACTGATGAAATTTTGAGTCAACTAAAATTTTTTATGTGTCTCCAAAAAATTTAAATTATTAATTATTATAATTTTAATATTTTTACACAATTTCAAATATATAACACGATAAAACCAAAACTAAAATAATTAAATTAAAATTTAGATAATCAATTATATTTTTAATAGGCTTTTAGATTTTTTAAGCTATTAACTTTGTAATTTATAATATTTTTTGGCATTGTAATTTCATATTTTAAGCAGTTAGCTATTATAATTTTAGTGATTTATAATACTCTCGTTGTTCAAACTTTTGTGGCATTAATAGTCAATTATATTTTAAAAATAGCTGAAGTTTTTAATTATTGTGATTTATAATACTTTTTCTTCTATTCCAATTTAAGCGATATTGATATAATTTAGAAAGTCAATCAAATATTACGATTGAAGTAGTGAAGCAAACATATTTAAATGACTCATAATAACTAATTAGAAGTGATATAGCAAAGTGAATTTTTTTCAGTGGGTTTCATATAAGATGCCAAATTAATTAAAAACATCAATAATTAATTTATCATTTTATTTCTATTTTATTTTTTATTAAATATTATTAATTTTTTAATACTTAAATGACTTATAATAATTAATTAGGGGTGATATAGTAAAAATACTTATTGAAGCAGCTGAAGCAGATGTGTCATAAATATTATTTTATTTTTTATTAAATATTATTAATTTTTTAATATGTAAATGACATATAATAATTAGTTAAGGGTGATATAATAAAATTACAAAGCAAGCAGATAGTTAGAAGCCGGCATAATTACCGCCAGCTGAAATATGGTAAAACTTCTTGCAAAATAAGATAAAAGAGTAACAATTTGATGTGAGAAAATAGATCAGAGATAAAGAGCTTTCTGTTATAAAACAAGAAAGAATAAATAAGAAGAGTAGAGAGAGAAGAGAGAGTAATTCTTATTACTTCTTGAGGAATGAGAGATCATAAGATTATAAATACAATGAACAAAACCCCTTTATTTATAGGGAAAATTTACTCCTAATCTGAGTAAAAGACGGATGTTTCAAATCCTAATAGATATCAAAGTAAATCTTGATAGACATTCACTATAATGTAAATACATTTATAACAGTCCCTCTTGAATATCTAATTGGTAGATAATGTGCCTCGTTAAAACATTACTAGAAAAAAGATAGTAGAAAAAAAAATCTAGTGAAGAAAAAAGAGTACACATCTCTAATAATACGCATTTTGGCTGCCTCATTAAAAATCCTACAATGAAAATCTAGTGGGACAAAACCTCGTAAGGGAAAAAGAGTACAACGCGTATTAACTCCCCCTAATGAGAACATCCTTGAACCTTTTCATCCCGATCTTGAGCATCATTTTCTTAAAAGTTGTAAGTGGAGAAGACTTGGTGAATAAATCAGTCACATTGTCAGTTGAACGAATTTGTTGCACGTTAATATCATCATTCTTTTGTAGCTTATGTATGTAGAAAAGCTTTGGCAAAATATACTTCGTTCTATCTCCATTTATGAATCCTCCCTTAAGATATGCTATGTATGTTGAATTATCTGTGTATAACATTGTAGGTAGATTGTCATATTTCACACCACATTTTTCTCGAATGAGATGTATCATGGATCTCAACCATACTCATTCTTGACTTGCTTCATGAATAGTTATTATCTCATCATGGTTCGATGAAGTGGCTACGATAGACTGCTTTGTATATCTCTAAGATATGACAGTATCCCCATATGTGAACACATTGTATGTTTGAGACCGAGATTTATGCGGGTTAAATGAGTACCCAACATCAGCATGACCAGTAAGATCAAGACTGCAATCTTTAGAATAAAATAAACTCATGTATCTTATCCCATTTCGATGTCTCCTAGTAGGAGTAGAAATATACCTTGCTAACAAATTGAGCAAAAGGCTATATTGGGTCTTGTAGTTTTTATAAGATACGTGAGCGCACCAATTGTACTAAGATATGGTACTTCATAACCAATCCAAATTGATATATTTCTCATTTCAGCAAATAATCTTAATGCTTTTGAAAACTCTCCAAGAGTTTCAATAATTTTCAAGTTATAAGCTTAAACAATATAAGGATTATCAATAAATTTCCCAGAAACTTTTATATTTTGAATCCTTAAAGAAGTTTTCATATAAATTTTGTCAAAGTGACAATATTCAACATTTTATGTGTGATATCTTCAAGTGTCTGGATTGTAAATCAAATAAGTTTTTACTTGATTTCAACATACATCCTTTCATGTCACTTGATAAATGTTTCTACGTCAGCATACTTAAATTAACGTAGAATTTAGATCCTCGTAATCTTTCACAATATTACGTCAATATTGTGTCAAAGATATTGATGATATATCATTTTCTATCGGTTCACAATGCGATATAACATTTGAGATCTCATCACTTCATTATTTTCAGGTACATGAACCTCTCATAAGGTTTCATGAAGTGGTATGTCGTAGGCTCTTCAAGAGCTCATTGCCTTCTTATTATAATTATTTTCTCCTTATTTTTCAAAGACTATTTCATTTGGAACCGATCAGTCTACCACGCTTCACGTATGCATAGACGAACACAAAATAAGAGCGTTTGCGCTTAATTTGAGATGCTTTCAGCATTTGACTTGAATTATCTTTTGAATAAGGATATGGTGATAATTCCTAACATATTTCATAGCGCTTATAATCTCCCTCTTATGTTAGGAAAACTAACATACATCCTCTACTTCTCTGAGGAATCCATCTTTGTACATCATAGTATATTCATTAATCGTATACCGCACATCAAAACTATTAGATGAAATAGTTGGTTCATGACCTTGAATTAATTGAGGGGGAAGAAATAATCATAATTTATTGGTCTAATGCATACAAATGTTATTGTATGCAACATATCATATTTCAGACCAACACATGAAGCTTTGTTCTCATTAGCGATGGTTTAGCTATTTATCGAAGGCATTCAATGTCAAACCATCATCATCAAGATAACTTTCTTGATTGAACAATCTGAAAATTATTTTCTTAACTCAATTTTATTGAGCAAGCAACTTTATAAATGTCAAACTGCAGGTTGACAATGAATGTACATGTGATCATCTTATTGATGCATCTTTTCAACATATCACATGATAGGTGAACGATCCCTTATTCGCCTTTTATATTTTTCAGATTTAAGAAATTCAATCCCAACATTAGTTGGTCCAACCAACTTATCATGAGAACAAATGACATAAACAATTTTCGAAGAATCTTCTAGTTCTTCAATACGTCTAATATTTAATATGCACATCTTCGAGATGTCACAATAGTTCATATCAATTTATGAACTTTTATTCTAGTAAACTCCAAGTTTACCATGACATGTACTTTTTTCTTCTTTAGTAAATTTCAGATTTACTATTACATGAATAAATTTTAGATTTACTACTTTAGAAGTAGATTTCGAAACAAGTATTCTCAGTTATTCTACCTTATTCGGAGGTGAGTTGTGATACCATCACAATCAAGTACACGTTTGTATCAATAAGCTTCTAATTCCCCAGGAATGAAATATAATCGTGTCTTAAACTTATCAAATTATGATAGCTTATAACCTCTTTCAAGATTTTGATACTTCAGAAGCAAATCGAGGCATACATATGATGTAAAGAATTTTTCTCTATCATATCTTATGATCATAATATGCGTGTGAAAATATTATCACTTTTTCTGTTCATAATCATATTGTCCCTCCACACGTATATTCGTGCATTTAATCACTTATCTTCTTTCAGACATATTATTCACTGCCACCACATACACCTCAAGAATAAAGTAAGTTGTCATATTTCAGACTTATCATATATTGCTTTCATATTCACTTCATGGAATGGAGCATATTCAATGGGTCGAATTTCAAACTTTTCATCAACACCCATTATTTTGCCTTAGCCATCAGAATATCATCAATATGGTGTATTGAGATTCAAACTCAATATTTGATCCATATAAAGGTGTCTTAGGCATAAATTGATAGGACTTGAACCCAACATATTATCATCCTTTTTGATAATATTGTTCTTGAGGAATAAATTTAAAATATAAATGGTTTCAAACCAATTATTTTTTCTCAAATCCAACAATAATTATATCATTAATAGAAAAATACAAATAACATAAGAAATTACTAACCTTGACCTTTAGATTTATAATCTCACCTTATTTGGCAGAGTCTCGTGCTGATAACGTGTTATAAAATAAGAAAGAATAAAGAAGATCTTGATAGATCTTGATAGATCGTGATAGACATTCACTATAATGTAAATACATTTCTAACACTTTCTTAATTTTTCAATTATCTATATCTATAATATAATCTGCTTTTATAATTTATAATTTATAATCTATAATCTATATCCATAATCTATATCTATATCTATATCTATATCTATATCTATAATATATTAAAAGTATGGAGGACCTTAGAAATGTTGTTTGAACTTTTCGTCCTTTATTAAAAGTCCTTTCATTAGATAAAATCGTCTTTTCACTATTTTTTTTTTAATATTTAAGAGTTAACAATAATTCTAAATTTTTCCTTTCATTATTAGAAGTGATTAAAATCAATTACAGTTGATATTTTTTTCATAGTTTAAGAATTCTACATCAACGAAATTTGATTTTAAAAAGATTTGATATATCTGGAAATAACTATAAAACTATAAAATAAAAAAAATTTAGAAGTACCAGATTTTTAAAAATTTTGAAGTACGTAATAAGAACGTAATAAGTGATTTGTAAAGATTTGACTTTAAAAATAAGAAAAAAATTTAAATGTAAAAAAATAAAAATAATTGGAACGCAAATATGGTTCAAGTTGTTGCGTCTCTCTTAGCATGTGACAACAAGAAAAAAAGGCACTATATGACTAACGCAAAAGTAATGATCCATCAATCACTTAAATTTTTTGGTGGTAAAACATATATGTGTATATGTTTATATTTACATTTTTATATTAAAGTGTGAAAGATTTTGAAAAGTGATTTGAACTTTTACACTTTATTAAAAATCTCTGCATTAGGCAAAATTATTTAATTTTAAATAATCAAACACTACATGTACGAGGCACGTGCAGTGAGACTAGTATTTATAAAAAGGATGTGAATTTATTTACATTTCACGGGATCGTTTTATAAAAAAATAAATGAAAGATCACTTTTACCTTTTATCAATTGTTATATTCTCTCTTTTCCCAATAATAATATTATCAATTAATTTAATTATATTGTCAAACTTGTTACCAAAATTGTAAAATTTGGAAACCATGCTTAACAAAATTGGTATCAATCAAATGAGAGAGAACACTTTTTTAATAAACTAAAATTTGTGCTTTCTAATAACAAATAGGTTTCATTTCTACTGCACAATACATGTATATATGTATGTATTTATATATATATATATACACACACACATACATACACTAGTTTAGATGTATGCGCCTCACGTATGTACCTTGATTTAATGAGTTCAAATGTTACACTAAATACACTAGTTGTTTAAGTAATAAAAATACATACAATAATTAAATTCAACATTTTTTGAACCTGTAAAGATGGAGAGTTTATTTAATTAGTTATGTAGTATTTTTAAATATCTAAAAGGCAAATAAAATAGGTGAAGTATATTGACAGTCCCTTAAATTACACTTGGTGTCTTCAGTAAGCTAATGATTAGTACTGGATAATTCATAAAACTGAACAATTTGACTTGGTTCCATCCTAAAAGTGTGAAATTTGGCCTGGAGAATCCATGTCACTTCAATCCCTCTTCTTGATTAAGTAGTCAATATATCTTTTTTACCACTTCAAATATAGTCACTCTCTTTCTCCTACAATTCTAAAATTTAGATTGTATCATGAATTAAGAGAAACAATAAAAATAGTGTAATGACAATCCAGGTCATTTTCTGCGTTTCCGTACCATTTTATCATTTAGACCTTTCTCATAGCTTCTCAAAGTCATTTATGACTTGCTGGAGTTGACAGTTCGATTATCGGACAGTTCGTTTAATTAGAGCCAATTTCTTAATATGAAGTTTTCGTTGTTGAAAATGAGGTAATAGGTTTAAACTTTAGGTTAATGACCTCGTATCCATCAGCTCTGGAACATCGATTTTATGTTGGGGGACCTTTGGTTTGGGTCCAGAGGTTTCCGAACTTGTTTTGAGCTATAGAGTGGATTTTGGTTAAAATAACTAATTGGGTGCGGGATCCACATTTCATCAAAAATGATCTCGGATGAAAATTTTGATGATTTCATTTTGCCCAAAATATCGAATTTGGTAGGGTAGCATAGTGCTTTTGTATTCACAAGATTTCAAAAGAATCTCGAGGGCCCGATTGAAGATTTGACACTTAGCCAAATTTGCCGATGCAAGATTCAGCTCGTGCATGCCAAGGTAAATGGTTATCGCGATCAGGGTAACCTTGGCCGTATTCACAAAGGACAAGGTCATTTTCTATCATGATCGTGGGATGGACTTCGCATTCGCAAAGGATAAATTGGCCCAGGCATCGCGTTCGCGATAGGGTTTTTGTGATCATAAAGAAGGGACCCCTGACAATATTAAATATTGCGGAACCCAATTTTCTCTCAATTATTTCAAGTTTCAAGTCCATAAAATCGTAGTAGACTTAGAGAATTATGGATTTTGGTCATTGAGTGTTTCGGGTGAGTTAAAGAATACATTGGTGGTATTTCCTCGTCTATGGGACGTTCTGAGGAGTTCTTCACTTCTTTCACTCATTTCGAGCTAAGATTCTGAGTTGGTTTATAGAATATTTCTTTGAATTCACTCTTTCGCAGATGGATAGGACACGTGCTACCGCTGCACCAGATGAAGTCTCTAGACCGAGCCTAGGGATCCTACACATGTTCGTAGATGACCTAGAAGTAATGGACAACCTAGAGATGTGTCCCAAGCTAGGTCCAGGATAGGGCATCTTTCCTATACCCTATTCCTGCTCTTAAGCCAGATATTCTTATGCCCTAGCCAGCAGTGACCAGGGACCATCCCAGGCTCCACCAGGGTTTATTTCTTCTGCAGTGCTCAGAGATGCATTGGTTTAGTTTTCGGGGTTTGTTTATGGTGTGTCATATAATGGTACACAATCTATAGATCCGAGTAATGTTGAGGCAGAGGTGTAGCCTACAACTGTGACTCCTAGAGTTGAGGTTCCTCCTGCACAATGGTTTCTTAAGTAGTAGTTGCTCAATCAGTGATTGCCTAGGCTACTATTCTGTTGAGGAGCAGAAGATGTTGGGTAGATTCTTGAGATTGGCTCTGCCTAGGTTTTTGGTGCACTATGAGATGATGCGTATGAGTTCTTGATTGCTTTTGAGGATAGACTCCATAATTTAGGCCTTGTTGAGACTCATGGTGTGGATTACACCATATTTTCGTTGGACTTAAGTGCTCGTCATTGGTGGAGAGATTATATGGATTCTACACCAGCTGGATCTTCTCCTTTGACATGGACTTAGTTCTCAGAGATGTTTTTGGAGAAGTACATGCCTCCCAGCTTGAGGGATCGACTGAGATATTAGTTTATGAGATTAGAGCAGGGCTCCATGACAGTTGTTGAGTATAAGGCTCATTTTCACGAGTTGGCTAGGCGTGCTACTTCTATTCTAACTTTTGAGTATGAGAGACTGATTTGCTTTGTTAGAGAGTTGAGACTTCCCATTCATATATCTACTCAGAGTTTAGTTACTGTGGGTAGGTCTTTTGCTGAGGTGTCTGATCACACTCGAGTGATAGAGGAAATGCATCATAAGGGATATGAGGATAGTGATAAGAGGCCTAGGTTTCAGGGTAGATTCAGTGGTATCCGTTGTATCCGGGTATATTCAGTGGTATCCATCGTAGTTCTCTATCTAGAGCTAGTAGTTTTCGGAGTGGATATTCTCCGCGCCCATCGTATTTGTAATACCCCACATTTTGGACTAGAATAAAAATCCGTCGTTCCTATGCGTGGATGTTTCAAATGCCTCAAATCCTATATAAATTTAGTGTGTTAATCAATTATGTAGTGTGGTAATCTATTTGAGCATGAATTTAGATCATAGAGGTCCCCTAACTCAAGTACAAGTTGAAAGCTTTCCTATCGTTCAAGTTTTAGTGAGCGTCAAAATTGGGTCAACTTCAATCGATCATAACTCGTTGTATATGACGAACTGGGTGGTTTACTATATATCAAATGAAAGCTCTTTGAATTTTCTTTCCAACAATACCAATTTTGCCTAAATCCAATATCGTAGCAAAGAATTATGCCTATTTTACTCCAGTATATCAGGCTGGAAATAGTGTGACGACATTCGTGATAGCTTATCACATTTGTGACGCCCTATCATGAAGGTCGTCAGCCTTAGGCAGAAACCAGCTCCTAAGTGACGACATTTGTGATAGCTTATCACATTTGTGATGCCCTATCACGAAGGTCATCAGCCTTTGCCAGAAACCAGCTCCTAAGTGACGACATTCGTGATAGCTTATCACAATTGTGATGCCCTATGACGAAGGTCATCAGCTATGATTTTTCAGCAACTGGGAAATTACTTCGTAAGGGTATTTTGGTCTTTTTCTTGACCTTCCACGACTTATAACCCTAAAGAGGCATAATTTTTCCCATTTTTCTTCAGTTAGGCATCTTAAAAACCCTCTCTTACACTCTCAACCACAAGATTACGGTTTCCATCAAACTCATCTCTCAAAAGCAAGATTCAAGCCTTTTTCCAAGATAATCAAGAATTAAGTTTCCCAATCCAAGAACTCTCCAATAAATCATTAAGGTTTTCTTTCTAAGGTATGCGTGTGTTCATTCATGGACTCCTTTCGTCCATGAAGTTCAAGAACCCTTTTTTTTTTTCTAAAACTATATATTATTGTTTTCATGTTATGAATGGATTATTGATCATGTCTATGTGTTGAATGATTCCAAGATAGAATCTTTATGTGTTATTATGAATCTATGACATCATATGAGTTGAAAACATGTAAGTTTGATTATTTATGATGAGTAATTATATGATTTGCACCTATGCCTAAGTTATGCATGTAAGGTGTTTGATAAAATACCTAAGAGACTAGAAATCATGCATTAAAGCTAAATTGTGACTAAGGGAAAGATTCATGATAGGCCTCTATGATTCAATGTCATCCATGCTGATAATGTGTCTTGTGAACACTGTTGGATTACTCATGAACTAGTCTTATGAAATTATGCTATGCTTACTTGCAAAACCCACTCATGTACAAGATGTAGAATAACCATGTTCTTCATGAAATTCCCCAAGTTATGATATCATGGATTGTGGTTATAATATGTAATGAGCATGATATTGAAAGCTATGCAAGTATGTACATGTTGTATGAAATTCCCTTCCATGAAATAGATTGTTGAGAAACATACTTAGTATGAAGTCCCATATTTATGATATGGTGAATTGTGGACTCTATTCTTATGATCAAGTCAGTCATGTGTGTCAGTTTCCTTCCATCGAGTCCTGGGGGTATTTGTACCTAAAAAATATAGCTGTGTACCTATAGCCATGTCATGTTATCATGATTCTCTCAGTTAAGCCATGATCTATAGAATTCAGTTAGCCATATGACTTAGGAAAACTCAGAAATCTCAGTAGTCTCAGTAGTTTAGTAATCACAGGGATCTCAGTGCTCAGTCTGTAATTTCAGTATTCACAGTCAATCTCAGTAACTTTAGTACTCTTAATCAGTCCTTAGAACTCATTATATTTTGTTAGTCATTGGAATTCAGTAAGATTAGTTTAGTTCTGCTAAACAATACCACTAGTATCAGTTTAGCTAATCACTTTAGTTCAGTTATTCAGTTCATCTCTGTTATTCAGTTTAGTGTATTTCAGATGGGAGTAGGATTCAGCACCGAGTGAGCCTAGGGATGGGGACTCACCTATTAGAATAGGACTGAGATCCCTAGAAGCAATCCCTAAGTTCCAGAACTACGTAGCTATCATAGGTATAATATGGCACCCATTAAATAGGACTGACATACTCAGGGGTCACCCGTTAGCATATTTATATGTATAGGACTGATCCCAGGAGTCACCCACTAGATTAGGGCTAACTCTATAGCAGATGTCTTTACTGGTGGCGCGGTACTGACACCCTTCCAGTTATGGCAGAGATTAGACCCCAGTCAGCTTAGCTTGGGGCATTTCGGTTAGATGAACACATCCCACAGTTTTAGTTATAGATTTAGGACTATCAAATACAGTCAACTCAGTTCAGTAGTACAGATTCAGTACTATTAGAGACAATCAATCCTTATCATTATAAATAGACTTCAAGATCACCCATTAGACATAACTGATCTCAACTATAGTTAAATAGTATCAGAATCATCAGATTTAAAGATCACCCGCTAGATAAGACTGATCTCAGACTAAGTCAAATCATCCTTATTATCAGTATACTCATGATCACCCACTAGATAGGACTGATCTCAGATTTAGTTACTCCAAGTAGAACGGAACTCAGATAGTTCCATCAGAACATAGACTGTTAGATACAGTTGTTCAGTATCGATTAGTCCAATCATTACATTTATATCAGCTATATCAGTTGTCATAGCTAACGTTACCAGTATTCAGTTTCAGGACTATTAGACACAGTCATTCAAACCAGTTCTTCATAATTTAAACTATCAAAAATAGTCAATAATCTATTCAGTACCTCAGTAAGAGTAAAGTTATGTCGTTATTATTCAGACTCAGTAGTTAGGTTTCCTGAACTCATGTATCAGTCATATCAGTTATCAAAATTCATGATATCAGTATTCATCTTCAGGACTGTCAGAAATAGTCAACTAGACCAGTTCTTCATAATTCAAACTATAAGAAATAGTCATTCATCTATTCAGTATCTTAGTATCAGTACACTCATGTTATCAGTATTCAAAATCAGTAGTCAGCATCATCACGAGTTCAGTTATAGTTGTTTATGCATGTATGTATTCTCATATTCATATTAGTTAGCATTGTTCATGAATATAACCCTTTGCATTTAGCCCACCTCACTCGTATACTTAGTATATGCAGATGTACTGATACATTTGCACTATGGTGCTTTCTCTTATGTTACACAATAGGTTTAGAGGCACGAGCTCCAGATCAACAGTAGCATTCCAGTGTTCAGAGTTTGCAGTGAGTCCTTCTCATTTGAGGATGATATGATTATTGCTACATTTACTATTCAGTTGCTAGATGGAGTTATTTGGAGACATGTTCCTTCAACTCCTTATTCAGTTCAGTTAGAGGCTTTCAGACTAGATGCCAGATTAGATATTCAGATCTCATTATTTTCAGCACTTATGACTTGTTTTGGTATTTTTATACCTTTTTCAGACATTTTATTATCATACGTTTATTCAATTCAAAACTTATAGCCTTCATGTTCATGTTTCCACATTTTATGTATATGATACAGTATATAGGTACAGATATCAGTCATGGGTTAGCTTGTGGTCCTTCGGGGTCATGAGCACCGTGTAGCATATCGGTTCAGAAAATTAGAGTGTTACAGTATTAGTCTCAGATTCATACCAGTAGACCTGTTTAGGCAACATTTTAGATTACTGACGAAAGTCAATCTAATGCTAGAGACCGCCCTATTTAGGATAGCAATATGTCTTCAGAAAGTGCATCTTCTGGTAATTTTAGTCATAGTGGTCACTTTGAGTCAACAAAATCTATTAGTTTTGGTTCTTCTCTTCTGACATGTTATAGTTGTAGGGGTCGTGGACAATATGATTGAGAGTTTTCTCTTCGTGGGGTGATTGTTGCTTCAACTTAGAGTGTTTCCTTTATTAGAGCAGTTTTTTTCTTAGCTAGAGATGGTTCTTAGGGTCGTAGGGGTGGTTCCCAAGGTACTCAAGGAGGTTCTCAGGTAGTTAGGGTAAAAGGCCGATCAAGAGCCCAGCCAGGTGGTGGGCGTGGACAGTTGTATGCAGTATTTGCTATGCCCGAGGCTAAGTCTTCAAATTTTATTATTACAGGTATGATTTTGGTGTGCTGCTAATCGACCCTTGCTTTATTTGATTTGGGATCTACTATTTTTATATAACTACTTATTATGACCCACAGTTAGAGTTATCTTGGGAATTATTATCTTTGCAATTGAGCATATCAACTCCCATGGGTGATTCCTTAGTTATGGATTGATTTTTTGGATCATATGTTGTGATTGTTAGAGATGTTGATACTTATGCTGATCTTATTATTCTAGATATGGTGGATTGTGATATGATTTTGGTCATAGACTGGTTATCTCACTATCATTTAGTCATGGATTATTTTGCCAAGACTATTACCTTAGCTATGCTTGGTATACCCCTAGTCATATGGCGTGGAGTGGTTAGCCTCTAGCTGATGGGGATTATTTCATATGTTTGTGCTAGGAGGCTTATTTCAAGGGGTTACAAGTCTAATCTTGCTTATATTTATGATACTAGTGTGGATAGTCCGTCGCTTGACTATGTTTTTGTAGTTTGTGAGTTTCCTGATGTGTTCCCTACCAACCTGTCTGGTATTCCCCCTGTTCGTGAGATTGAGTTTGCTATTATTCATGATTCTGGAACTTGACCTATTTTTATGGCGCCTTACCGTATGGCTTCTACTGAGCTTACGGAGGTAAATTCTCAGCTTTATTATCTTCTTGGTAAGGGTTTTATTAGACTTAGTATGTATCTTTGGGGATCTCCTGTATTGTTTATGAAGAAGAAAAATGGCTCTATGCGTATGTGTATTGATTATAGGCAGCTTAATAAGGTGACAATGAAGAACCGTTATCCTACACCTTGCATTGATGATTTGTTTGACCAACTTCAAGGCGTGGTAGTATTTTCTAAGATTGATTTGAGATTCGGTTACCATTAGTTGAGGATTTGGGTGAGGATATCCTGAAGGAAGCCTTAAGGACCTGTTATGGTCATTATGAGTTATTGGTGAAGTCATTTTCTTGACTAATGCCCCAACCGTGTTCATAGATTTGATGAATCGACTGTTATGGCCTTATATATATTTCTTTCTGATTATATTCATCGATGACATCCTTGTGTATTCGAAAAGTAGAGAGGAGCATGAACAATATTTGAGGATTGTGCTCTAGACCTTGAGGGATCATTTTTTTTAGCTAAGTTCTCCAAGTGTGTATTAAGGATTGAGTCGGTGACCTTCCTTAGATATGTGGTGTTTAAAGATGGTATTATGATAGACCCAACTAAGATTAAGGCAATTTTTGATTGGGATAGACCTACATCTCCAACTGAGATTTATAGCTTTATTGGTTTGGCCAGTTATTATAGATGCTTTTTTAAGGGTTTTGCTATTGTTTTAGTTCTTATAGCCATATTGACTCTGCAGGATGTTCCTTTTTGAAGGTCTGAGGAGTATGAGTTGAACTTCAGAAAGCTCAAGGATTTTCTCACTTCAGCTTCTATTCTAGCTCTTCCTGTTGAGGGTGAGGGATTCACCATATTTTGTGATGCTACTGGTGTTAGTTTGGGTTTTGAATTTATACATCAGGGTCGTGTTATAGCATATACTTCAAGATAGCTTAAGGTGCATGAGTGCAACTACCCCGCTCATGATTTGGTGTTGGCGGTGGTAGTTTTTATGCTTAAGGTTTAGAGGCATTATCTTTATGGCATGCATTGTGAGATTTTTGCCGATCATCATAATCTTTAGCTTCTTATAACCCAGAGGGAGCTTAATTCTAAGCAGCTTAGATAGATGGAGTCACTTAAGGATGATGATATCTCTTTCTTGTATCATCTTAGTAAGACCAATGTGGTAGTAGATGCCTTGAGTCGGAAGATAGCGAACATGAGTAGCTTGTCTTGTATTTTAGTTTCTCAAAGGCCGTTGGCATGTGACATTTAGTCCTTATCTAACTCAATGGTCCATCTTGATATTTCATATCCTAGGAGGATTTTGGCTAGTGTGAAGGCGAGGTCTTCACTATTTGAGCATATTAGAGATAGTTAGTTTGAGGATAATAAGCTTTACTTTCTTTATGATTAGGTGTCGAGTGGTGAGTCTGAGAGGGTCACCAGAGATTCTCAGGGTATCTTGAGATTTGATAGCCGAATATGTGTTTTGAGGATCGATGACTTGATTTAGTTGATTTTGCATAAGGCTCGTAGCTCTAAATATTCCATTCACCCAGGCAAAGTGAAGATGTATGTGATTTGAGACAACACTATTGGTGGAGAGGCATGAAAAGAGATGTGC
The DNA here is from genome assembly GCF_002878395.1 of Capsicum annuum. NCBI lineage: Eukaryota > Viridiplantae > Streptophyta > Magnoliopsida > Solanales > Solanaceae > Capsicum > Capsicum annuum. The sequence continues at coordinate 177,722,667 of NC_061117.1, read as the reverse complement.
TGGATTTTGTAGCTCGTTACCTCTGTTATTAACAGGTAATAGCCGAGCATCAACAACTTGGTGGATTGATTCAGAGTTTGCCCATTCGCGAGTGGAAATAGGAGTAGATTACCATTGATTTTGTTAGTGGTTTGCCTTGCACTTCCAGTGGTTCATATGGTATTTGGGTCATTGTGGATAAGTTGAACAAGTTAGCAAATTTCATTCCTATTCAAATGTCCTTCAGTGCTGAGATGTTAGCCAATATCTATGTTCAGGAGATAGTCCGTCTGCATGGTATGCCTATTTCTATTATTTTAAACTGAGGTTCAGTGTTTACTTCTAGATTTTGGAGAGCTTTTCAGGAGGAGTTGGGCACTCAGGTGGATCTCTGTATAGCTTTTCATCCGTAGATGAATGGTCAGTCGGAGCAGACTATTCTATTTTTTGAGGATATGCTCCGAGCCTATGTTATGGATTTTGGAGGCCAGTAGCAGTAACACTTAGCCTTGGCAGCGTTCACATATAATAATAGTTATCATTTGAGTATTGAGATGGTACCTTTTAAGGCTTTGTATAGTAGAAGATATTGTTCCTTGATTGGATGGTTTGAGACTTTCGAGGTTTGACCCATGGTACAGATTGGCTTCACGAGTCGTTGGATAGAGTTAGGGTGATTCAGGATAGGTTAAGAGCTTTGTGCCTTGAGATTTGTAGTGAGTGATCAAGTATTCCTCTATGTATCGCCCATGAATGGTGTGATGAAGTTCGGGAGAAAAGGCTAGCTCAGTTCCAGATATATTAGACCTTTTGAGATTCTTCGTACAGTTGGCGAGGTCGCTTATGAGTTAGATTTACCTCCAGATTTTGTCGCTATTCATCCAGTTTTTCATGTCACTATGTATCGATGATATATCCCTGGTCTATCTCATGTACTTAGATGGGATTCAGTCCAGTTAGACAAGTAAGTGACCTGTAGAGGAGTCTGTGCTATTTTGGCTAGTGATAGGGAGACTTCTATAGTTAAGGTTCAGTGGAGGCACCACCCAGTGGAGGAGGCCACTTGGGAGATTGAGAGCGAGATACGGGCTTAGTATCCTCACCTGTTTGATACTTTCGGTATTCCAAAGCCTTAACTTTCACGGACAAAAGTTCCTTTAGTAGTGGATATTGTAATGACCCTTCAGGTTATTTTTCCATATTTCCGCTTATTTTCGTCGTTAAAGCTTTTCCATAGCAGCCCCAATTCATTTATGACTTGTTGGAACTGACAGTTTGTTATCGAGTGGTTCAACAGCCAATTCTCTATTTTAAAGTCTTTGCTAGTTCTAAATTACCACTAGATGAAAACTTTAGTAAAATAATCTCGTATGCAAATTTTGACTATTCTAGCAGCTCCAAAATGTTGATTTTAGGCTAAAAGGACTCTTAGTTTGGGTCTCGAGGCACTCGAGCTTATTTTGACCTATAGGTCAAAAAGTTAATAAATAAAATATACTTGTAGGACCCATGTTAGGTCAAAAATACCTTGGATGGAAATTTTGACTGCGCCATTGAGTTTGGAATGTTGAATTTGGTAGGGTGACATAGTCCATTAGCGTATACAGGATTTCAAATGAATCCTGAAGACTTGGCGAAGACTTTCCAAGTCTCAACTGTATCCAGTGCATCACTATTGTGGTTCCAAGGGTCATGATCATGATACCCTTGAAAGTCACCAAGTACCACAATCGCGGTAGATATGTCCTATCACGACTATCCTAATCAGCTACAAGATGTGGTGATCATGAGACTCTAGTCATGATAG
>NC_061117.1:177586645-177717881 GCF_002878395.1 Capsicum annuum | reverse complement strand
GATAGCGATACTGAGAACATGGTATGGGTATAAATATACCTTTTTTGCCCAATTTTTCCCATTCTTCATCCATTTATTAAGAGCTAAAACCCTAAATAGTGAGATAAATAGGGATTGAGGCTTGTGGGTGATTTGGGAAGCCTGATTAACACTTATTTCTTGATTCTCCTTCGGATTTAAGGTAAGATTCCTCTACATTCTTAGTTGATTTTCCCATTTCTCAACCAAAACCCCAAAACCTTGGGTCTTGATTTTAGTCCCAATATAGCTCGGATTTCACCCATTGTTGAGGGTAATGACTCTTTGAGTATGTGATAATGTTAGATTGGCCTCGAAAATGCATTTTTCTTAAATTGACCCACATGGGGATTTTACTGTTATTTTTGAACCCGCAGCATAATGGTGCAATATATTATTATTTTTGTATTGATGAGTAGAATCTGATTTTGATAGCTTGGCATCTTTATAAGGCTTTTTGAAAAGGAAAAAGATAATTTAGTGGATCGTTTGAGTTTTGTTTGACGCCCAAGTAGGCTAGGCTTCCCCTCTGCATAGCTGAGCTAGTTCAAAGTATGGTTATGATATTGTGTTGTATTTGGTATGTTTTTTGGGTGTTGTTTGATGAAATTAAAGATTTGGGCCAGTTGGGCCGTTAAGGCTATTGTGAAATCGTAGACTTGAAACGCGTAGCTTATTCCTTGTGCCTTAGGTAGATTGGACTCCATGGCTCATGTTTAGAATTAGGATGCTCTAGATTACTCAAGTTAGGTAAGAGTGCCTTATTCACTCATGCTTAGGGTATGATTGACCTTAGTTTCTTACATTAATGGAGGTTGCTTTAGTCCCTACTTTGATTAAGTTCTTGTGCGTGGGAAGAACCTCTACCTTAGGGTTATTTGTGGCTTACTCAACATCTAAGAAGTGGATTTATATACCTTAGCATAGTCTGGGGTAGAACTTGCCTTGGAATGTATTTTGGGGATTTAGAAGTAGGCTCTTTGACCCACCTTAGGCCAAGATTGATGCTTGTTCCTTAAAACCCTTATACGCTTGTTATACACCTAGGAAGTGCTCGTTGAAGCAATATTGAAGAAACTTGGCACTTGATGGTTATGGTAGGATGACATTGGAAGTAATGTTCATGGGCTAATTGATTAGATTATTGTTTATGCTATGATAAGATATTGAATGTGTTATGATAAACTATTGATTATGCCATGTAAAGCTTTGGATTAAGGTCAACAAGCATGCTAATAATTACACTATCGGTCGTACTAATAATAATGCTAGTAACCATGGCTATTGCCTATTATAGTGATCATGCTATTGATTATATTAATGACTATGTTTATTGATATACTAGAGATTACACCATTGTTCATGGTAAGGATCTTACTTGTTTCCTACTTTGGCAACTATGCTATTGCTTATGATTATGCTCATTCTAGTAATCATGCTAGAAAACATTCTCATTGATGATATTAGTGATTTTTCTATTGATTATGCTAGAAATCTTGATTACAGATTATATTAGAGGTTGTGCTATTAATTATGCTAGAAATCTTAATGATTGACTATATTGGTAATTTATGCTATTGATTATGCCATTGGTTATGATGATGAAATGTTTATCGGTTCGAGTTCGGATATTGATGATTATTATATTTACCTGGCAAGGACGGAGGATGCTTATGATATATACTAGGCAATGCTGGATGATGCTTATGATATATACTTGACAAGGCCGGGGGATGATTTGATATATACCCACCAAGGCAGAAGGATGATTATGATATATACCCGACAAGGCCGGAGAATGCTTATGATATATACCCGGCAAGGTCAGAGGATGATTATGATAATGTGCATTTGTGTACATTTACTGATTCGAGTACAACTATTCTCTATGATATGATCTCTCTCTCTATATACATGTACATAGTTGGTTATGATGCCGATATTAGGAGTGTCGATTATAGTCCAAAAGTGGTAAAAGATCATAAGGTGGTATAAATAATGATTAATGGGCATATGATGATTAGTTAATAATGATTATTAGTTTATAAATAAGGATTAGTTGATAATTATCACTAATTGATAAACTATGATTAATGATTAGTTAATAAATGATATTAGCTGATGAAAGATGGTTAGTTAATTAATGGTGATTAGTGCTTAAATTATGGTAAGCTTGTTGAATGCTTGTAAGTTGTGGAATGATAGTTAAATGAAAATGATTGTTAGTTGTATACGGTGAATGATTAGATTAGATTATATTATTCTATCTTTGAATGTCCTCTGTAGGTTGATGGGGGCCTGTGCTGAGTTATTTACTTTTCCATGCTAATTTTTGTTTGGGAGCCAGTTTTATAGTTATTAATGCTTGTGTTGATGCTTTGTTATATGTTATTATCTCAGTTTATTTACTTATTTATGCACATCGATATTAGAGGTGTTTCAGGTTAGTTTCTGTACCTTGACTTAGTTATGATATCTTGTATTTTATCATACTTATATCATGATTTAGCTTAGTCGATTGATGATGAATACTGAGTACCCGTGGTTTTGGTACTCATACTATACTTCGTTACTCTTTTGGGGCAGATTCGAGTACTAGTTGCCACCATTGATCGATGTTCGTGCTGTGTCGATATCCAGAGATAGGGCGAGCTCTTGGAGTTAGTATCGCCTATTTTCCTTTGTCTTATATGTTCAGTCTTTTGTTTTGATATAGATTTTATTAACTATTCTAGACATTTGAGTTGTATTATTATTATTATTAGATGCTCTGGTATTAGTTCTACTAGGTTATGGTATAGTATCTTTGTATTAACTATCTCTTATCTATTTAGAATACCTTACTTATTTATGAGGTGTATTATTAATTTCCACCTATGATGGTCATTTTCTACCAAGTTAACCCATTGTATTTAGCTCTGGGTTACGGTTTGACTTACTTACTGGCGGGATAAATTAGGTACTATCATGACTCATAAATCAGCTACATTGTGCCCACAATACAGAGTATTCAGCCGATTTGGAAAGTACCACCACCAGCTAGACAAGGTATGCAGGGGGTCATAGAGGTATTACTTAAGGTTCTCAAAGAGGTCCTCAGGCAGGTAGGACAGGTGGTTGGTCAGGCGCCAGCCAAGTGGCAGGCAAGATCATATGTATATTGTACCTAGTTGGCCGATGCCAGAGTCTTCAAATATTATTATTGCAGTACGATTTTATTGTGCCATCAGCCAACTATTGTTTTATTTGATTTGGGATCTATCTATTCATATGTGTCTGCTTATTATTCACTATGATTAGAGTCATCTTGGGAGTCTTTATCTGTGCCATTATGCGTATCTATTCCTGTTGGTAATTCTTAAGTAGTGGATCAGGTTCATAAACCATGTGTTGTGACCATTTGATAGTTTGATACTCAGGCTAATCTTATTGTATTACATATGGTGGACTTTGATATGATTCTGGGAATGGACTGTTTATCCCCTTATCGTGCTGTCTTGGATTGTTTTACCATGACCATTAACTTAGCCATACTTGGCATAACCTTGATTGTGTGGTAGGGTTATATTAGCCGCACGCTAATAAGGATTATTTCTTATGTTTGGGTTAGGAGACTGATATCAAGGTGTTACAAGTCTTATCTTGCTTATACGTGATGTTAGTGTAGAGATTCCCTTACTTGATTCTGTTACTGTAGATTATGATTTTTTTATGGTTTTCCTACAGATCTATCTATCCTTTCTCCTAAGAATGATATTGAGTTCGTTATTGATCTTGAGTCAGGCACCCAACTATTTCTAGGGCACTTTATCACATGGGTCCTGTCGAGTTTAAGGAACTGAATTCTTAGCTTCAGGGTTTTTGGGTGGTTTTATTAGGCTGAGTGTAACACCTTGGATACTCCCATCTTGTTTGTGAAGAAGAAAGATAGTTCTATGTATATGTGTATTGGCTATATGCAATTGAATAAGGTGATAGTAATAAAGAATAAGTATCTTATGCCTCATCTCGATGACTTATTTGACTAACTTTAGGGAGCAAAAATGTTCTCTAAGATTGACTTGAGATTCTATTACCATCAGTTGAGGATTTGGATTGAGGACGTCCCTAAGACCGCCTTCTATACTCCCTATAGCCATTGTGAGTTCTTGGTGATGTCTTTTTTGTTGACCAACGTCCTAACCACATTCATGGATTTGATGAACCATGTTTTCATGCCTTATTTGGATTCTCATTCGTGATCATTTTCATTAAAATATCCTTGTGTATTCGAAGAGTAAAGAGGAAAATGAGCAATGTTAAAGGATTGTGCTCTGGATTTTGAGAGATCATAGGATTTATGCCACATTCTTAAAATATGAGTTTTGGATCGATTCCATTACATTCCTAGGACATATGGTATCTAAGAATGGGATTATGGTGGATGCAGAGAAGATTGAGGCTATTTGTGGTTAGTACAAACCTATATCTCCACTAAGGTTCATAGCTTTATTGGTTTGGCAGGTTCCTACGGGTAGTTCGTTGAGGTTTCTATTACTATTGCAACACTAATGACTAGGTTGACTAGAAAGGAAGTTCCTTTTCAGTGGTCCAAGAAGTGTGAGTCAAGATTTCTATAGCTTAAAGGCTTGATCACTTCAGCCCCTACTTTGACTATTCCTGTTGAGAGCCAGGGATTTATCATATATTATGATGCTTTTAGTGTTGGTTTGGGTTATGATCTAATGCACTAGGGTTGAGTTATTTCTTATACATCAAGGAAGATGAAGGTCCATAAGTTTAACTACCCCACTTATGACTTGGAGTTAGCGGTGGTAGTATTTGCACTCAAGATTTAGAGGCACACCTTATATAGTGTTTGTTATGAGATCTATTTTGACCATCTTAGTGTTTAGTACATTATGACTTAGAGGGATATTAATTCGAGATAATGTAGATCAATTGAGTTGTTGAAGGACTATGATATCTATATTCTAGACCATCTAGGCAATGCAAATATAACAGTGGATGCCTTGAGTCAAAAATTAGTAAGTTTGGGTAGCTTGGCCCTCATTTTAATGTCAAAGAGGCCATTGGCTTGGAACATTCAGTTTTCGACTTGACATTTCAGGCTCCAGGAGGATCCTTGCTATTGTTGAGGCTAGGTCTACCTTGTTTGAGCAGATTTAGAATAATTAGTTAGAGAATAGTAGACTTTGTGGCATTCGTTATTAGATTATGTGAGGTGAGTTCAGGAGTGCTACATTTCATCTAAAGGGTATTTTGGGATATGATGACAACATCTATGTTTTGAGGGTAGGATACTTGATTCAGTTGATATTGTGGTAGCCTCACAACTCTAGATATCCTATTCACCCTTACAACTAAGACATATAGGGATTTGAGGCATCGTTACTGCTGGAATGGAATAAAACAAAATATAAGGGACTTTGTAGCTTGTTACCTATGTTGTCAGCAGGTAAAAGTAGAGCATTATAGACCTGGTGGCTTGATTCAAAGATTACCTATTCTCGAATGAATTTTGGAGCGTATCACTATGGACTTCATTTGTGGTTTGCCTTACATTTCCCATGGTTCCAATGATATTTGGGTCATTGTAGATAGGTTGATAAAGTCGGCCAGTTTCCTCCCAATTCAAATGTCTTTCAGTGCTGAAAGGTTTGCCCGTATCTATGTTCATAAGATAGTTTGCCTATATGGAGTACCCATATCTATTATTTCAAACAGATTCTCAGTGTTCACTTCTATTTTTTGGAGGACTTTTTAGGAGGAGTTGGGTACTTAGGTTGACCTTAACACCACTTTTCACCCTCAGATCAACGGGCAGTTGGATAGGATTATTTAGGTCCTTGAGGATATGCTCCGAATATGTATTATGGACTTTGGAGGTCAGTGAGAGTAGTACTTAGCCTTACCGGAGTTTGCTTATAATAATAGCTACCATTTGAGTATTGAGATGGCACCATTTAAGGCATTATATGGTAGGCATTGTCGATCTCTGATAGGTTGGTCTGACACCTCCTAGGTTAGTCCTCATGATACTTACTTACTTCGCGAGTCATTGGATAGTGTCCAAGTGATTCAGGATAGGTTGAGGGTAGCTTAGAGTAAGCAGAAGATTTATATTGATCGTAGACTTTGTGCCTTGAAGTTGGAGTTGGTGACCGAGTTTTCCTTTGAGTATCACCCATGAAGTCCGTGATGAGATTTGGGAGGAGGGGCAAGCTCATCCCCAGGTATATTGTGCCATTTGAGATACTTTAGAAAGTTGGAGAGGTAGATTATGAGTTGGCTTTGATCCCAGATTTTTCAACTGTTCACCCAGTTTTCCATCTCTCTATGTTACAGTGTTATATTCCGAATGAGTCTCACATCCTTTGGTGGGGACTCAGTTCAATTACATGAGAGGTTGTCTCTTGTTGAGAAGCCAGTTCTCATATTAGATAGAGATGTCAGTTGATTGTACTCTAGAGAGATCGCCGTGGTTAAGGTTTAGTGGGGACACTGCCCAGTCAATGAAGAAAGCCCCTTTATTCATAGGGAAAATTCCACCTACTTTCTCTCCAAAGATAGATATTCATATCTTGATAGATAATCATGAAATCTTGATAGATACTATCTATATTCTTGATAGAAATTCACTACAAAATAATATACATCAAAATCATAACACCCCCTTGAATGTTTAACAGATAATGTGTCTCGTTAAAACCTTGCTAGAAAAAAAAACTCAAAATAGAAAAACTCTAGTGAAGGAAAAAGAGTATAAATATTTAATAATACACATATAGGCTGCTTCATTAGAAACATTACAAGGAAATCCAGTGTTACAAAACCTTGTGGGGAAAAAAGAGTACAACGCATGTTAACTCCCCCTAATAAGAACATCCTTAAACCTTTGCATCCCAATCGTGTGCACCTTCTTCTTGAAAGTTACAACTGGAAGAATTTGATGGATAAATCAGCCACATTATCACTTGAATGGATCTGTTGCACATTAATATCACCATTCTTTATAGCTCATATTTATAGAAAAGCTTTGGCGAAATATGCTTCGCTCTATCACCTTTCATGAATTCCCCCTTAAGTTGTGATACGCATACTGTAGTATCTTCATATAAAATTGTGGGTACTTTGTCACATTTCAAACAATATTTTTCTCTAGTGAGATGTATCATGGATGACAAGACCCAAACTAGGGCCTTGTCGTAATAGGCATCTCAAGTCGAACCAGGACCGGGCACCACCTCCGTTACCCAACCCAACCTCCAAATACACATACCCTGAGTCGGATAAATTCCGACCGTATAATACGATAACGTTGATTACAATTCTAGACTCTGGGATAGGACTATAACTGTGACCAACCCAAATAAGTACAACCATCCAATACCAACCAATAACCATAACCAAACAAATATTAAAAGCGAGTTCCTATCCATAACATAACAAAATAAAAAGGATGGAACAATCATAAGTTTAGTCAAACGGTATCAAACCCAATACCAATGCCAATACTAAGGCTGACACCATTACCGACACCTCCCATTCCAACCAATAGTAGTTCCACAAAGCTTCTAACCAAAGGAAAAACAATATCAGGTTGGGACATGCCCCAAACAATAGCAAAAAACAATATCCATAAAGTAGCAAAGTATGTAAAGACATCCATGATGTGAAATGGAGCCTTCATGAATATGAAAACTCACTACTTCAATCCAATAACTGATCCCAAATCCGATCACTAAGAAGGAGGAGTAGAATGTCACTTCCTACATCACATGGGGATACAGTTGCCCAAAGACAAGTTAGTGGGTGAACGCTAGCAAGTACTCAGGATAAGCACAAAATAATGCCATCCTTTAAAACCAAGTAAACTAACCATATTCATTCATAACCATACATACATACAAATATATATATATATACATATACATAACCATGCTGGGAAGAGAGAATTGGGTTTATCATGGATTTAAAATCATTAACCTGGGTATGTGTAGTTTAACCATCCTAGAACCATCCATAGACTATATGGGTCCAGTGTAACCCCCTGAACACGCCTCGATGCATGTAACCGCATAAATCGGAGATACCATAGGAGTAGGGGATTCCTAAGTACCCTTCTCTTTCCATGATACATATATATGAGTGTAACTTAGGGGATTCCCATGTAACCCATATGGTTATCATGACTAAATCCACATGCCGGCAAACATGAGTTTCCAGTGTACTTCCATCGAACTCACACCTTCGCGGTTAGCTATCACACCTCGCCATTATTGCCCAATTAAAACCATTAACACATAACCAAGACCACTATTCCATTTTTTATTAACCAAGGCTATTAGTAGTGGATCATCATACCGACTATAACTTGCAAGCAATGCCCTTATCAACCTTTCAAAGATTATGGGACTCCCTTGTACCCATAGGTTTCATTATCAAGTTCACTTGGGGGAGTCCCGTGTACCCCACAAGTAGTTCATTTTTAGGTTCACTTGGGGGATTCCCTTGTACCCTAAAAGGAATGTTTAATCAACCATAACCATTAGAACCAAGACCTTACCATTTAACCATTCCAAACCATTTATTCCATTTAGGGATCCATTACCAAGTTATACCATGTAATAGTTCCATTAAAAGTCTAATAATATTGTAAAAGTGTTCTCATAGGCATTTTATCAAACATGTTGGGGGCATAGTGTTTCCAAAACTAAAACCAATTACCAATTAAACATTACCATGAAACCAATTGTCTAGACCACCATTAAAGTATGTAAATCCATAATTAAAACATGAGAAAATCGTAACCAAGAATTTATAACCAAAACCCCCAATATATGATTGAAAACCCAAAACCATACAACAATTATGCCATGAAGACAATTCATAAAATGTGCCTTTAGCTGGAACTAACAATGAGGGAGAAGTATCTTGCCTTTGATTACAAAGATGAAGGAGAGAAATTACCCGTACAATCCCTAAATTGATCCTCTAGATGAAACCCTAGCCTTCCTTTACCAAAGACCCTTAGATAGAGTTTCTAAGTGTTTAAGATTAGAATATTAGGGTAAATATTGTCCAAAAAGAGTTATAAGTCATGGGGACTTAAGAGGTTAAGTGTAGATATGTCCAAATTACACCCACTTAAATGTATAAAAATCCCACAGAAGGGTACGACCACCCCATACCAGTCGTACCCCACCATACAAGTGGTACCCAACACTCGTACCCTATGCCTCTCCTTGAACCCCAACATTATCAAAACATACAACCATCCAATCCAAGTTGTATTCGATTATACGACCTGTGACCATGACTCGTACCCACCGCAAAATAGAAATAAAAGAGGATTTGGACACCGTCCACTATACAAGTCAATGGTATGAGTCATGCATGCCCTATCTTATGGCGTATGATTGGCCACTCATACTCAGATCTAAGTTAAGACACCAAGTCTTAGATTAAGTGATGGAAAAACCAAACCATATTAACCGTGACCCACTATACGACTCGTTCCTAATGTGTGAGCCTACGCTAACACATTTGAGGCTTTTATCTCTAAATAATTGTAAGGTCTTGAGAAACTTTGGTTGTTTTTGATTAGTTTACTTTGATTTTCTTAGTAAATGTTGAGATGTAGGAGAACTAAAAATAATGGAAGTAAAAAGGCTGAAAAGTGAAGCAAAATAAAGAACAAGTGTAGCTGACGATGTTCATGATAAGTCGTCAGCCTGGTGATAATCTATCAAGGATGCCATCAGCCTTAAACAGAGAATAGGATTTGAAGACATTTTTGTGATGATATTTGTGATAAGCCGTCAGGTTGGTGATAAGGCGTCAATGTCGTCGTCAGCCTTAGGCAATAAGAGCCAAAATTACAGAGGAGCTGACGACATCAGTGATAAGCCATCAGGTTGGTGATAAGGTGTCAATTTCATTGTCAGCATTAGACAGAAGAATCCAAAAGTGAAGAAGAACTGGCGACATTCGTGATATGCCGTCAGACACCTGATAAGCTATCATGGATGTCGTCGTCTATTCCGAGAAAAAATTGCAACTTTAATTTTATTTTCTTATTTAGGTTGAACTATTTGAAGCTTTATTTTAGGGTTTTCTGAATTATTATTAATTCATTCATCATCATCATTATTCTGAAGACAGTTCGGTACTTTAAGTCTTGGAGAATATTTTTCGATATTTCTTTCTCTATCTTTTTGAATTCGAACAATACAACTATTTTTTGGATTTTCCTTTGTGATCTTAATCTATGATTCACTAATTATTATTCATCTCTGTAAGTTAATCTTCTTAATTATGAATTCAATTATGTGTTTCATTCTTTACATTATGAGTGGATAAACTCCGTTAACCTGAATTATGGGATCTAGGGTTAGGTCGTGATGATGTGCTAAATACTTAAGGTTTAATAAGTGTTAGGATTTCTTGATAATTCTGAGATTTTAATTAACGTCTGCTGGTTGCAAATAGTAGACACACCTACTTTGATTTTTTTGAGAAAGAAATCATATACAGTAGGAAGTGAATTATCAACAGGGACTCAGAAATACTTCATTTAATAATCAACGTTGTAACAAGGTTGATTAAGCTAAGGTAAAATCTGGGCAGTGAATAGTGATGTCCTAAGTCTAAGAGAATTAGGAAATTGGATGCTTAAATAGGTCGAGAGGTATTTGAGCATATCATCGATAAAGATAGCTTGTTATCGTAACTACTGTGAGAATCTTGAGTCACCTTTAGCATCTGTCATGTACCGTAAGCCCTAGTGAACATAATTCTGGTTATTTCATAAAATGTTGATTACAAACATCAAAATTAAAGTGACAAACAATCATTTGTGAAACTTAAACCCCTATTTCAGGAAACATTAAACTATCAGTGAATTAAATTGCAAACAACTTGAGTTCACACCATATTCCCTGTGGGATTCGACCCCAACCTAGTTGGGTTTTATATTGATAATGATCGCTTACACCCATTCAAGAGTGTATTTTGAGCGTTATAAAAAATGGCACCGTTGCCAGGGAATACAGTTGTAAACTGAAAGTTGTGTGCACTTATTGATTGTTAGTTAGGTTTCCTAGATTTACGTTTATTTGTTGTTTTGTTTATTCCAGGTTCCTTGTTTTTTATGCCAAAAACAAGAAGTTTTGAAGAACTGTTATTACCAATTAATCCAAAACCTTAGCTGATTGGAAGAATGACAGAACAGCAAGAGGCTGACAGACTGGCAGCCTTGGCCAGGGCTCAGGTGAACGTACAGAACCAGGGTTAACACGTATGTCACTCGAACCCTGATAATAAAGACTTGGGTGATGAGGAATTGCTGAATCCTCAAAACCCAAGGCGAGCTGTGCAAATTGCTGCACTAGTGCAGTGAAATTTCAATAGAAACTGTCCAGTCAGAGAAAGGTATGGTCAATATTCTGTACATTATGAGGTTGATGATGATGATGAAGGAATGGATGGAGTAGGTGCAATGGGTGCTATCATTCTACCACTGTTGGCACCTGGTGCAAAATTCAGCATAACAAGTACCATAATCCAACTCGTGAATCTGAACGGGTTGTTTGGAGGCTTTCCTGGTGATGATTCGAACATGCACTTGGTGAACTTTATCACCATTTGCAAATCTTTTAATAATCCAGGAGTCAGCCAAAATATGATCCGGTTGAGATTGTTTCCACTATCTCTGTCTAGGGAGGCAACAATATAGTTAAATAAGCTGGAGCCCGATCTATAGCTAATTGGAGATAGTTGAAAGAGGCATTCCTAGAACTGTTCTTTTCACTCTCTAGGAGGGTACAGTTAAGGGACAAAATTAGTAACTTCAGGCAGCTCCTGACTGAAGTATTGCATGAAACTTGGGAGAGATTTAAGAAAAAGATGGCACAATGTCCAAACCACAACATGACGTACTTGCACTTGATAGATACTTTGTACAAAGCTTTTAAATCTATGACAAAGCCAATTATAGATAATGCTGCAGGTGGTTCGTTCATTAACCTTTCTTTTCAAGATACTTCATACATGATGAATAGAATGACCAAACAGAGTTGGGCTTGGCATACCAGGGATTCTGTGGTAGCTAGCCTGACTATTTATGGAGGCATAACTATGGAGCAGCGCAGAAGGGATGAGGAGCGAGACCAAGACATGGCCTACTTAAAGACTCAGATGGGCTTGCTGTCAGGCAACACTAAAAAGGTTAAGGATATGGAATCTCAGTGCACTATTGCTTTTGATATAGATGAAGAGTCAAATTATGTTAATAATCAGGGGGTTTCCAAGGCAATAGCCAAGGGAATCAAGGTCGGAACTTTTATGACAAGACTGATTATAAAGATAGGGAGCAAGGAAACTAGAGAAGCAATAATGATAGGAGTGGCTTGTATGTTCCTTCTGCAAGCTGGGATATTGCACTAACTAGATCTGGCAAGATGTCCATGGAGGACATGATGGAAAAATTATTGAAGGGAGTTGAGGCTACCAACTCGGGGGTAACCATTATGAAGAATGAATTCTCTACACTGAGTCAGTTAGTTAGTTAATACTTCACTTTTATTAAGAAATTGGGGCAGCAGATGAGACAACTTTCTGCAACCCTGAACTAGAGAAAAAGTGGTACTTTACCTAGTGATATGGTTCAGAATTAGCAGAATGATGGCTTATGTATGGTAATTACCACTAGGAGTGGTAAGATCTTACCTGGCCCTTCTATGGGCAAATCTATAGATGGTGAGGTAGTTGTTGATGAATCCAGAGAAAGCAAACTAGTGGAGTCTGAGAAGCTGGATAGTTCTGTTGATACTTTGGAGAAAGAAAAAGAGAAGGAAGAGGAAGTGGTGTTGAAATCTATCCTAAGACCACTACCTCCCTTTCCTCAACGATTGAAGAAAAAGGCTGATGATGTAAAATTCAGCAAACTCATGGCCATGCTCAAGCAATTGACAATTAAGTGCCTTTGGTTGAGGCACTTGAGAAAATGCCAGGCTATGCGAAGTTCATGAAAGACCTTGTAACCAAGAAGTAGAAGGTTATCCATGAGCTGAAGGAAAATCTTCTCCATTGTGGCGCTATCTCTATAAGGTCTTTAGTGCATAAAAAGGCAGATCCGGGAGCGTTTACCATCCCGTGTACTATTGACTTGCTAAAGTTCACAAAAGCACTATGCAATATGGAAGCCATTATAAATTTAATGCCACTGGCTGTGTACAAGAAATTGGGTTTGGGGGATACTACCCCAACAAATATATGGTTTGTAATGGCAGATAGATCTATGAAGCTGCCTGTGGGCATACTACATGATGTTTTGGTAAAGGTAGCCGATTTTGTTATTCTTGTTGATTTTGTAGTCCTAGATTGTGAAGTAGATTTTGAAGTGCCCATCATCTTAGGTAGGACACTACTTGCAACTGGGAGAGTTCTAGTAGACATGGAGTTGAACAAGCTAAAGTTCAGGTTCAATGACAAAGAAACACGCTTCAAAACATACTCATGCATGACTCAACAACATGAGATGAGTGTTTTCTCAATCGTTGACGTCTTTTATGATGATGGTAAAGGGGTATCAACAGGTTGTCTATGCTAAGTCTAAGTAGTCAAGACAACCAAGTAATGCCGCGATAGTAAATCAAGCGCTATTGAGAGGCAATCTAAAGTTTTTATGGTTATGTAAGTGTTTTTACTTTTATAATTAGGATTTAGTATAGATAAGGTAAAAAATGAGGAAGTCAGCCAAAAGGCCATGATGACATCTCTGATAAGCCGTCATAACTGTGATAAGCTATCAAAAATATTGTCATCTAGGCCAAATTTGAGGAAACCTCAGGGGTGAAGAAGTTTGTGATAGGCTGTCACACTTGTGGTAATCCGTCACAAGTCGCCGTCATCCCAAACCCTCAAAAGCTAAATTCTGGGTTCAGTTTAAATCAAATTTAACCCGGCCCAGCACAGGAAACTTTTCAAATTTTTGCTAGTTCTAATTCTTTTCCTTTAGTTTATTTCTTTCCTTAGTTAGCTTATTTCCTTCTCTTTGTAAAACACTTCAAGAAAATAGGTTCCCTTGTGTGTGGGTTTGCAATTCACAATCAAGAGATTCTTCCTACTTCCTACTTCCTTTTGTATGTGTAATCAGATTAAGGGCCCCTATCAGGTATACTCTAACTTTAATTCTTCTTTTATTGTGGTAAGTGATTAATAGATGACAACCCAAGTCCCCAAGATGCTTGAACCAAGTTCAGCTTGGAAAGGAGCTAAAAATTGCACCTAGGGTCTGCTGTACTGGCCCAAGGTTTAAAAAGATTGCTCACACTCAGAATTCAAGTGGATTTTGAGAAATAATGAGGACCAAAAATTAAGTTAAAATCAAAAGTGGGTTCTAATAAGAGCTGACGACATTAATGTTAGGCTATCACAATTGTGATGGATTATTACGAATGTCATCAAAGGCTGACAAGAATAAAGTGGTTTCTGTTTAGAGTTGACAATATTCGTGATAGGCTATCACAATTGTGACGGCTTATCAAGGATGTCGTCACAAGTTGTTAAAATTTTGAAGGTGCTGACTAAGGTTGATGACCGTTGTGATAAGCTATCATAGTCGTGATGGCTTATCAAGAATTATCGTCACACCTGGAACTTGAAACATGAATAAGCCAAAATGATTAATGTGTTTGTGGACTAACCAATGGTTTTTCTACTGCTACAGGAACCTTAAATTGGCACCAAAATCCCCAAAGAACAAAAGAAAGTGACCAAAGAAAGTGTACGTCGTAAACTCATCGACGGGGAATCTAATTACGAGGAGGAGGAACCCCTGCTCAGGAAGCAAAAAGAGAAGCAAATTCTGAAGAAACCTTCACCACCTCCACCTATTAAAGTGGAGAATAGTGATGATAATGAGGCTATAAAACCATTAGAAAGTATAGCTTCTGAACATACTGTAACTGAGAAAGAGGGTTCTGAACAACACGAGTCTGACTATGCTGAATTTGAAGAAGAGTAACAGGAAGGGTCTGAGGAGTCTGAGTATGAGGGAATAGTATCTGGATCCCTATCCACTAAACAACAAGATGATGAAGAGTCTCCATCTCGGGGAACACTTATCAAATATAAGAACCCCAAAGTTTGAGATAATGCTAGGTGGCAAATTCCCAGTGTAGAGAGCATTTTCATCGCTGGATTTTACATTTTCAAAAGGAGAAAGTTCATTTTGCCCTGCTATGGTTTGGGAGTTCTATGTGAACTACCAGGCTTAGTTGGAAAACATGTATAGGCCAAGTGAAAGAGTAGCAGACCAGCCCCTGTTGGATAGAGTGCAGGTAAGGGGCGTAAGGGTTGATATCTCAATCAGAACCATCAATAGGTTCTTGAATGGTCCCAAATTCACTCCCTAGGCCACTGCACAATCAATCTATGCTCGGATAAGGAACCAGGAGAAACAACGTCCGTGGTTGGCCAACATCATAGCTGAAGGAGAACCAGCATGGGTAATAAACCCAAATAAAAGAATCTATAAGTCTTTTTTGACTCAAGAGGAAAAGTTTTAGTGGGGTATAGTGCGTATCTGGATGATGCGCACTGATGGAGAAAACATTCTGGGTGATGACCGAGCTATTCTAGTGGCAGCATGGTGCAGAACCTTTCCCTAAATTTTGGGGAAATCATTCCTGATGAGATGAAGATTAGAATGTCGAGAACCAACATTGCTTACCCTTTCCCTTGTCGTATCATAGAGTTGTGCCGACTGCTAATGTACCAAATATTGTAGGGTTGATGATGACATTCCTGCTCGAAAGACTCACAACCCTATATGGTATGATAAAAATCAGTTAGGATTGAGACTTGATAGAGGTGCAGAGGTAGCAACAGATACTATAGTTACAGATACCGGTACAGCACCTTATATGGAAGTACAAGATTCTGAGGCTGTGCAGCCAACTTCTTTAGCACAGGCAGGATTAATGCCTAAGACTGAAGCCAATCCTTCAGTTTTTATAGCAGCAGCAAGTTTTGCATTTCATCCGGTCGATATCCTAAAATTGGCTTAACAAGCCAAGTGGTGTAGGACATAGCTACATGCTTTTGGCAAATAGTTTGCTGCTGCAGTGGACAAGAGAATCAAGGCAGCCCTTGAGCCTTTTGTGACTTTGCCTGAGAAGGTTACAGATTTAGAGAACCGATTCAATATGCAGGCAAAAAAAATGTCAGGGCCAGATTTTGCTAGATTTAGAGCGACATTGGACAAGGTAAAGGCAGATGTAGGGATATTGTAGCAACACCAATTTATAATGCCAACAGGTCAGGCCATGAATAAATCTGAGAAAGAAATTCCAATGCTTGACCTCACTGGAGACTCACCAAAGAAAAAGAAGAAGAAAAGTAAGAATAAAGGTAAGGGAAAGAGAGAGAGGCCTGACAATGATGAAGAGCAAAAAGTAGAGAAGAGGGCAAGAAAGAAGAAGGAGAAGGAATAGATGAAAAGGGCAGAAATTGAGTCCTTTGTTGATAATAAGAAATGTGAGAAAGCCATCCGAGCTAGGGCTGTAGGTGCCTCATCTAGCAAGGCTCCAGCTACTGTAAAGCCAGATACTCCCAATGGAGAGAAGACAACAGATGATGCAGTAGCAGGGTCGGAGACCCAGGATCCATGTGCTTGATTTCTTTCAGGTATACCCTAACCCTTGGAGCAATTTATTTTTGATTTTAAGTTGAGGGTGTAGGGTAGGTTGTTTTTGTAGCATATTTTATAGATAATCAGGTGTAATACAAGTACTTGAGGCAGTTAACTTATTTTGTGATTTTTGAGTACTTTTCCAGTGGTCTGATATATTGTCTACTGTGTGAATTACATCCATTTGTAACCACTGTGCATCTTTTTATAGCATTAGTCTGGCAACTGAATAACCTTTGTTAAACAAGTACATGAACCAGCTAAGTAGTAATATGAAAGATACTTGTGTGCCATGTGTGTGTAAAGTCTTACTCAATTCCCGTTATGTGTTGAATCAAGAAATTGACCGGTTAGTTTTGCCATGGTCATAAGATAGGAGGTAGGAAAAGATCATAGGCCGTTTTTGATGATTAGTCCACTTTTAGCCTAAATAATCTTCCCTATATGAAGAATATCCCTTGATCCCTGTTAGAGCCTAATTAGCCTATTTCTTTCTACGATACCTCTCACTTTCCCATTTACATCACAACGAATCTATTTTGGCCCTGTTCCTCCTTGGATACTGTGCATCTTGACTTAGGCAAACAACCTAAGTTGAGGGTGGATATCATAGGGGTACGTGATACAAAATGAGTATAAAGAGAGGAAAAATAAAATAAAAGAATAAAAATTTAGGTGTGGTGAAAAAGGAATAAGAAATAAGAAAGCTATGTAAAAGATGATAAAAAAATAATGTGATAATTGAAAAGACCGCATCCATCTTGAGCATGTGTGATCAATAAAAGAGAGGAAGAAAAGAAGGTTGAGAGTTGAAACCCCAAGAGTTTAGTATAGTGTCAAGGAGGCATAGTCACTCTAAAATATCCATGAATATCATACTAGCCTCTGGCCTACGTTAAAAGTTTAAGAAAATCCCTGTAGTAATCCTAACTGACCTTTCTAAAAACTTAGGTACTAACTATAAGTGCAAGCCTATGGCATTTGACATGCAATGTTTGGAACTTCCTTCTGAGAGTGAGTCTTGTTTTATCCCTCTATTTTTGTATTTGAATTCTGATATGAGTGAAAAAGAGCCTTCTTTGTTGTGAGGGCACACTGTGTATGATGCTAGTCACTGACTTTTTTGGATGAGTGTGATCTTGGTATGACATGGTTTTTATTGCTGAATTTTTGCCGTATCTTGATTCTTGTGAGTTGCATGGTTGTTTTTCAAAACATAAATAGTGAGCTTTAAAATTTACTGACCTTGGAGATGGTGAATGTATTTTGAACTAGTATAAGTAGTTAGCTTCCAAATTATACTTTGTATTCTCTTAGTTATGTTATGGTTTCTTGAGGACAATCAATTGTTTAAGTTAAGGGTGTTGATGTGTTAGCCTACGCTAACACATTCGAGGCTTTTAACTCTAAATAATTGTAAGGGCTTGAACAAATTTAGTTGTTTTTTATTAGTTCACTTTGATTTTTGTACTAAATGTTGATATGTAGGAGAACTAAAAATAATGGAAGCAAAAAGGCTGAAAAGTAAAGCAAAATAAAGGACTAGTGTGGCTGACGATGTTCATGATAAGTCGTCATCCTGGTGATAAGCTGTCAAGGATGCCGTCAGCCTTAAATAGAGAATGGGTGTTGAAGATATTTTTGTGATGACGTTCGTGATAAGCCGTTAGGTTGGTGATAAGGCGTCAACGTCGTCGTCATCCTTAGGTAGCAAGATCCAAAATGGCAGAGGAGCTAACGACATCAGTGATAAGCCGTCAGGTTGGTGATAAGGCATCAACGTCGTTGTCAGCATTAGACAGCAGAGGCCAAAAGTGCAGAGGAGTTGACGACATCCGTGATAAGCCATCAAACTCCTGATAAGCTGTCACAGATGTCGTCATCTATTTCGAGAAAAAGCTGCAACTTTAATTTTATTTCATTTTTTAAGTTGAACTATTTAAATCTTTGTTTTAGGTTTTTCTGAATTATTATTGATTCATTCATCATCATCATTATTCTGAAGAGAGTTCGATACTTTGATTCTTAGAGAATATTTTCTGATATTTCTTTCTCTATCTTTTTGAATTCGAACAATACAACTATTTTGGGGATTTTCCTTTGTGATCTAATCTACGATTCACTAATTATTATTCATCTCTGTAAGTTAATCTTGTCAATTATGAATTCAATTATGTGTTTCGTTCTTTGCATCATGGGTGGCTAAACTCCGTTAACCTGAATTATGGGATCTAGGATTAGGTCGTGATGAGGTGCTAAATACTGAAAGTTTAATAGGTGTTAGGATTTCTTGATAATTCTGAGATTTTAATTAACGTCGATTGGTCGCAAACAGTAGACACACCTACTTTGATTTTCTTGAGAAAGAAATCATATACAGTAGGAAGTGAATTATCAACAGTGACTCGAAAATACTTCGTTTAATAATTTACGTTGTAACAAGGCTGATTAACCTGAGGTAAAATTTGGGCAGTGAATAGCGATTTCCTAAGTCTGAGAGGATTTGGAAATTAGACACTTAAATAGGTCGAGAGACATTTGAGAATATCATTGATAAAGATCGCTTGTTATCCTAACCACCATGAGAATCTTAAGTCACCTTGAGCATCTGTCATGTACCGTAAGCCCTAGTGAACATAATTCTGGTTATTTCATAAAATATTTGTTACAAACATCAAAATTAAAGTGACAAACAATCATTTGTGAAACTTAAACCCCCATTTCAGGAAATGTTAAACTATCAATGAATTAAATCGCAAACAACTTGAGTTCACACCATATTTCCTGTGGGATTTGACCCTAACAAAGTTGGGTTTTTTATTAACAACGATCGCTTACAACCATTCAAGAGTGTAGTTTGAGCGTTATTAGTTCTCACCCAAGTCATACCCACACCAGAAACTAATCCAACCCACCAACCAATACTGGTTAGAATACGATCAAGACCATACCAATCATTCCCCATCATACGACTAGTACCCCTAGTTGTATGATGTCTAGAAACCAAAAATCCTGTAAGTTTTCTAAGGTTCCAAAACCTAGGATGTTTCTATCTCCCCCACTAGGATCATTGATGAGTGGAGAGTTTACCACTCATTCACACTCATTATTCATGCACATTACCTTGTTTTGAATGAATAAATGATACAAAATCCATGAATATATGTACTAATATCCACTCTTTGTAGGCATAAAGTTGAGGAGACCAAAAGATGTGGATTGGAGATAAAAATGATAAAAAGGGAGCAAAAAAGAGTGTAGTTAAAGACCTGGACTACGTCAGCATCAGTTACCACGACCACGGTCCTCTATCCGTTGTCGTAGTCAATCAAGACAGTTAGAGTAACGCAGTAATGGAACATAACCGCGGTCGCAGATAGCAGTACGCGACCGTGGTCAAGGGGAATATGCCCAGGGAAAGATCTGTAAAGACACTCAAATGCATCCCACGCCATTTTTAAGCAAAAACCCCTTCCTCTTTAGGATATCTTAGCTCATAAGATATTTTGGTATTCAAGACTTGAAACCCTAATCTTGGGCAAGTGTGTAATTAACTTTGAAGGCTGAATTTCTTAGACTTTCTGTAAAGAATGAATGTGTAGGATAATCCTTATGGTATATCTCTCTTTACTTTCTTCATGAGTAGCTAAATAATTTTGTCTTGGGATTATGTTGAACTAGGGTGCAATTGTGTGTGGGTGTTGCTGTGTTTGCATGGATTTTAGTTGTTGAGTATGGATTCCACCATTGCTTGAGCTTACGGGTTAAAATTTAATGGGTGAAAGCCCCAAATCTCCAAATGGGTTTGATAGGTAAAATACCCAAACTCTAGAAACCCTTTGTCATCCTCAAAAGAGGGATGAAGATGAATATTAGGTAACCCATAGCATCCTTGAAAGAGGGTTATAAGGGGACAAAGCAATGGTGGACAATTGAGCCTATGGTTTACTACCTTTTGCAATCTTAGAAATAAGGGTATTAGGAGTATAAATCATTTCAAGAGAACCATCCTAGAAATAAGGATGCTTGATAGAGGTCTTGGGTGGTTATGAAAATGCGTACACTTGTTAGGTGCTTGAAAGAGCCAATAGGTGAAATCGTTGTGGTTTTGTTGAAAGATTCACCTCAATGAACTTCGACCTAGCCTATCCCTTAGTTAATAACTAGACTTAATGACAAGCCAACATCAACCCATTTACATTACCTCTAGGTAGACATAATCTTAAGATTTTCCTAAAATCTTGAATTCTTAGTATAAGTTTAATTTACCAAGTTCTAGTTAAAGTTGCTAGTGAACAATTCTCAAGATAATCCCCTATTTTATTTCAAATGTCATTTTTATTAATATTTTGGGTAATCTCTTAGTAATTTGATCACCCATAGGGTTTGAAGTCTATAGTTCACTTCTCGAGATTCGGCCCCAATTCAATTTGGGTTACTTGACAATGACCGGTTCACCCCTAATTATGGGAGTGAGTTGAGCATTATCAATCATTCATCCCCGAATAATGGGTACGGTAAGCACAAGCATGAGTCATTTCATTATCAAACATCAATCTAGCCTTTAACCAAGTTAGAAAACAAAGATGTGATCAAGAGCACATACCTTCGGCACGAATATTCAAATCAGAAAACAAATGCGGATACTTGGACTTCATACCCCTTCCGCTTCCCAAGTAGCCTCTTCCACTTTATGGTTCCTCCATATAACCTTAATCGAGGCCAAATCCTTGGTCTACAACCAACGAACCTGTCAATAAAAGATCTCAATCGGGATATCTTAATAAGATAGAGAATCTGAGATACCCAATCCTTCCAAAATAACAACTGAAGATAGATCACCAATACATTTTCTATACATAGAGACATGAAATACCGGATGAATGGAGTTCAAACTAGAAAGAAACTACAATTCATAAGCCACATTACTAACCCTTTGCAAAATCACATAACGACCAATATATTTGGACCGAGATTCCCTTTTTTTACCAAACCGCATTACTCCCTTCATGGGAGACACCTTTAGGAACACCCTATCCCCAACCTCAAACTCTAAGTCCTTCTGCCTTGTATCTGCATAGAACTTTTGGCAACTCTGGGAATCCTTAAACCTATATCCAATCACCTTTACCTTCTCCATGGCCTGATAAACCAAATCCAGGCCAAACATATCCACCTCGCTAAGCTCGAACCATCCAATAGGAGACCTACACCTCCTACCATACAATGCCTCAAAAAGGGTTATTCCAATGCTAGAATAATTGCTATTATAGTAAGTAAACTTTACAATAGGTAAATGCTCAACCCAATTACAGTAGGTAGATGCTCAACCCAATTACCACAATAATCAATCACACATGCACAAAGTATATCTTCCAATGTCTTAATAGTCCTTCCTTCTTGCCCATACGACTATGGGTGAAAAGCAGTACTCAGACTAACCTTAGTACCCAAACCCTTCTGAAACGACCACTAAAAGTGAGATGAAAATTGCGTACCATGATCAGAGATAATTGAAATAGGTACTCCATGTAGCTTCACAATCTCATGAAGATACAATCTCGCATAATCCTCAGCCAAAAAGTTATTCCTTACTGGCAAGAAGTGAGTTGACTTTTTCATCCTATCCATGATGACCTAAATCGAATCAAATTGGTTCTGAGATCGAGAACCGATAATGAAATCCATATTGATCACCTCCCATTTCCATTCTAGAAAATCTATTTCCTGATATAACCCACTAGGCCTTATGTGCTCAACTTTTACTTGTTGACACACTAAGCACTTAGCTATAAAATTAGACACATCCTTCTTCATACCATTCCACCAATACATATCCTTGAGATCATAATACATTTTTGTCGAACCAAGATGAACAATATAGTGCGATACATGCGCCTTAGTCAATACCCTTTCTCGCAAACCATCGAGGTCAGAAACACATAACCTCCCTTGTTATCTTTCCTAGAGCGGTGCTCAACCCAAGAAGCAGCCTTGAATGGAGCGAGGCTATAGCCAGGGCGGTGACCTCTCCACTCTAAGGCTTAATAACTGAATGTTTCCAACTCCAAAATGGACTTGGCTTGCTCCTATACTATAAATACATGTTATATCACATTTTTACATACTTTTGGACATTTTAGAGCATTGGAGGCTACTAAAACTTCTCTTTAGGTTTTATCACTCTTTAATTTAGTTTACTTATGGTTTGTATCATCAATCCAAGGGATTGGATGATGAATATTTCCATTAAAGGCTAAAACTCCATTTTCGGGGTTGAGGCCAAGACTATGATTATTTTATTTTGAATTAAGTTTGTTGATTTTTTATCATTATGGTTGTTTATTTAACCTTGTTATAACTATTTTAAGGATTCATAGACCTTAGAATATATTTATTATCAAACTTGTGATCTCAGGAGATGGAATAAGAAGATAGAACTGGGGTAGATAGAGCAAGCTTCTTATTCCTTTATAAAATAAGGAATTTGAATTAGCATCTAGGATAGGGATATACCTAGAAGCCTTATTTGGTTCACATGTAGGATGATATCTTGAAACACTTAATTAGACTATTACGTCTTCGCTCAATGATATAGTTATAATGTTCAAGTTAGGTATACGGTTAGAGGTCGAGAGACCATAACCCTACAATTAACCTTATGAATTAGCAATCAAGATAAGCAATTTTATGAATGAAGTTCAATAACATAGTATGATTGTTCGTAAGCCTTAACCCTGGGCTTCTATCTATTGATTGTCCTAAGTCATTACTTTTTCATATTAGTTTAGTTTATTTTTAGTTTACAATTTTAAAACTTTCATGTTTACTTTTTCTCAATCGTTAAACTAGAACGGGGTATTTGTTTAACACAAGTCCTTGTGGAATTGATATTCAGCTTTCTTTAAGGCCACTTTACTACTTGGTAGACCACGTACACTTGTGTGTGCACTTGGGCGCTGTCAAGTAGTTGGCCCCATTGTCGGGACTTGTAACTAGGCAACTATCTTATTTTTAGTTTTTCTATATTGAGTTGTAAATAGTTTTTGTTTAGTTTTTTTTTTATTTCTCTTTATATCACACTTCTTGATATGTGAGCCTAAGATAGATGGTTTTCTAGTGATGACGATTCTTGTTGTTTTTGTAGGGGACCACATCACGGGGCTTATTGTCCAGATTTTGTTGAAAGTGCATGGATAGGACCTACACAATATGATGTGGATACTTTTCTATCCGTGGAGCAGATTGCAACTTGGTGTTTGGTTTATGGTCAAAATGGTCATACTGCAGCTATGTGTGCCATCAATCTTGATTTCGAATTATTTGTGGGCTATGCTGAATGGCAAAATTATATAAACAACTATAATCAAACGGTGCAGAATCATCCATAAATTCAGTCATAGAACAACCAGTAGCATTTTCAGCGTCAACAACCAAACATGTAGTCCACGATTCAAGCGAGAAATTTGGAAGAGCTGATGAAATAACTTTTAGTGTCTTAAGTACAGTTGCTGGTAGACAGGAAGAACTATCAGGAGGCTGCAAAGCAATTGTATAATTAGCTAGAGGTAGATGCAGAGTTGACTTCCGAATCAGTTGCAGACAAAGTTGCTAATAATTCAAGAAAGTCTGAGTACTCAAAAGCTAAATCTGTTGAATAGGTTGAGGAGATACAACCACCAACACAAGATCGCCACCACTAGATTGTCATCTTTCTTTTGAGACTGAAATTATGGAAGTGAATATAAGTGAGGGTGTTGAGGATAGTGTAAATTTTGAAGTGGGATTTGTTGGGCCTCACTTCAAGCACTTTTCTACATTATGTTTAGATGAAGTCTTGTCTGTGGAATCATCTGAAGTAGTGGAAGAGTGTGAAGATGAGGAACAAGAATCCTATATTCTAAATTTTACACCGGTTAAGCAATATAAAAATACACCTCATTTGAAGGCCGAGTGGTTTACCATGCATATTCCATTACTCGGTTCCTTAATCTTTGTACCACCACCCTATGAGCGAGGCAAAAAGATGGATGCAAAGTTGGGGGTGCAATTCATAGCTCAAAGTGGAGGAAAAAGTTGATATAGGTCGTGCCGCGACATTAAATTAGGCGCTTCTTGGGAGGAAACACAAGTTAAGTAGATATGTTTTATTTTTAGTTTTCAGTTTTTTTTTACTTTACGTAGTTTTTGTTTTTATTGAGTCAAAGGTTGAGGGAAAGTCTGAGTACCGAAAACTTGAGCTAAGAAGCATGACAAAAATTGAGTGTGGGGTCCCATAGACCTCCTTTATGTGTAAAGATGCTACTAGCTAGGCCTAGAGGCCTCAGGGAGTATTTCTATCTCTTACTTTTTAAATTCACTTTGGGGACAAAGTAGATTTTTAAGTGTGGGGTGAGGAAATTCCTAAATTTTGGATCAATTAAAATTTTTTGGGGGGTAAGATATTCTTGTTGGTGCTATTTTTATTACATGGTGCAAGTATTTTTTTGGTAAAAGCATGTGGAATGAGTGAATTGCTACTTTTAAAACTCTTATGCTCATTTTTGTGACTCTTGTACTTTTTGACTTAAATTTGAATTTATGCTATTGTTTGGTTAAGAGTCTATGATGATCCTGTTGAGTTGAGAATGTTCCATTTGTGATGTGTGTTTTGTATGTTCCTTGTTGCATGTGATATCTAGAACTTTCCCGGTGTGTGTGTAAAGAAAAATAAAGAGTGTGAGTTTAGGAGATGATTTAGGCATTTCTTTGATAGCCTTGTTTTATACCTTCTATTTGTCCTACCCTTTGTGCATTATCCTAGTTAACCTCCATTGAGCCTTTAGCCTTTTCTTTGGAAGCCGCATAAGTATCCTAATCCCTTTTTTGATAGACTGTAATTTGATCAAAAAAGCTCCTAAGTGCTTCATTAAAAAATTGATTTAGTAAGGAGTTTAAGAAATTAAAGAAGAAAAAGGTGAAATTGATGCCTCAAGGTAATAGTTATTGGTGTTTATAATTGATGTATGGTGGTTAGGAGTAATATAAATGGTGTTAGAAATATTTCCATGGTTGTAGAAAATGAGAAAAATTGAATCTTGAAGGAATAAACAATACTCCTTCCAAGTGTTTGTGAAAATGCTTAAAAGAGATGGGGCAAAAATAAAGGTTATGGATGGATGAAAGAGTATAATTTGGTATTTGGAGATTGGTTTTAAATGTATAATGTATTATATTAAAGAGCTTAGAGAGGTTAGTCACTATTCCTAAATAGTTCTTACCTGTCCCTTAGCCTACATTACAACCTAGAAAAGACCTATTTGATCCTAAATTTCACATTCTAATATTAGTGGAGTATGAAACTAAGGGAGATCCTATGATTCATTATGTGTAACTTGTGAATTCTTTGTGAGAGTGAGTGTAGTTTGATTCTTATACCCATCATCTTATCAATTTCTTAATTATGAGTGATTATGGGTAACTTTCTTTTTGTGAGGGGCACATGTTTGATGAATGTGGGTTATTTGTATGATGTTTTCTATAGATAAATATGCATGAGTTTGCCATGTATTGAGTAACTCTTGAGGCTAGGATGTTTTGGAGTAGGATTCTTGAGCTTTCAATTGTGTATAACATGCGTAGTGTTGTAAACTTGCATTCCATGTAGTCATTGTAGTACTAGCTTGAGTTTCTTGCATGTAGTAAAAGTGTGAACTCACTTCATCTCATGATGCTTATATTTAATAATTGTTCGAGGACGAACAAGGCTTTAAGTGTGGGGTGGTGATGTTGGGTGTATTTATGCATTCTAGCCTTGCTATGTTAGCCTTTTTAGCCTTGTTTTGAGGATAATTCATGTGCTTAATGTGTTGATACTGATATAAATAAGCATATAAGTGTCCAAGTATGTGTTTACAATGTTAATGGTGTTTATAAAGAAGTTTTGATTCAAATTGATCATTTAGAATTCAACTGAGAAAACTAGTGTGACTAGCTTGAGCTAGGTGTTTGTCTAGTCTATCACGTTGGGTTCTAATGTATTTAATGAGTTCTTAAGGTTGTTATTGTGTATTTATATGTGAAAAAACTTGATTATAATGTTCAATAGTCACTTGGATCAAAACAAGAGTCAAAACAATGAGCTAAAGATCAAAGTGAATGAAGCCTAGTCTTAGCTCGTGTTTATAGTTCATCGTGTTGGATGTTGTATTGTTTTAAGCTTTAAATTGTTTTGTTTAATTCTATAGGATTCTTTGTGAATGGATTATAATGATATATTAAGGATATAAAAGCTTCAAATTAAGTGGAAGAAACTCAAAAAGGCTTGGAATGGATCACGGAAGCACAATACGCAACTTAACGCAAATTTGGACACGTGAAATATCCAGGGAGAATGAGGACGCGTGGGAAGCCTTTTTGGTGCGTGCAATATTCCAAATGGTTTATAAGGCAACAAAATAGTGAACAAAGGAAATATGGAGGCGATGACTTTCCTGGAGCAGCACTCAACCCAGGGCACAACCTTGCCTGGAGCGGGGCTATAGCCAGGGCGGTGCCCTTTCCACTCCCGGGCTCAATAAATGAACATTTCCAACTCCAATACGGACTTGTCTTGCTCCTATAATATAAATAGATGTCATATCACATTTTTTACATACATTTGGACATCTTGGAGCATTGGAGGCTACCACAACTTCTTTTTAGGTTTTATCATTCTTTAATTTAGTTTCTTTATGGTTTGTATCATCAATCCAAGAGATTGGATGATGAATATTTCAATTAAAGGATAAAACTCCCTTTCCGGGGTTGAGGCCAAGATCATAATTATTTTGTTTTGAATTAAGTTTGTTGATTTGCTTATCATTATGGCTGTTTATTTACCCTTTTAATAACTATATTAAGGATTCATGACGCTTAGAATATATTTATTGTCGACCTTGTGATCTCGGGAAGGGGAATAGAAAGATAGAATGTGGGGTATATAGAACAAGGTTGTTGTTCCTTTGATAACATAAGGAATTAGAATTAGCATCTACGATAGGGATATACATAGAAGCCTTGTTTGGTTCACATGTAGGATGATAGCTTAAAACACTTAATTGGACTATTACATCCTCGCTCAACGACGTAGTTGTAATGTTCAAGTTAGGTAAATGGTTAGAGGTCGAGAGACCATGACCCTATAATTAACCCTACAAATAAACAACCAAGATAAGCAATTTAATGAATGAAGTTGAAAAACGTAGTATGATTGTTCGTAATCCTTAACCCTGGGCTTCTATCCATTGATTGTCCTAAGTCATTACTTTTCCTCATTAGTTTAGTTTCTTTTTAGTTTACAATTCTAAAACTTTCCTGTTTACTTTTCTCAATCGTTAAACTTGAATTGGGTAGTTGTTTAACACAAGTCCCTGTGAGATCGATATTCATATTTCTGTAAGGCCACTTTACTACTTGGTTGACCACGTACACTTACGTGTGCGCTTGGGCGCTGTCAATCCACATAAGCTAAACTCCCCATGGATAACCTACTAAGAGCATCAACAACAACATTAGCCTTACTTGGATGATAGTGAAGACTCATGTCATAGTCCTTAAGAATCTCAAGCCATCTCCTCTGCCTGAGATTAAGCTATTTCTGAGTGCACACATATTGTAGACTCTTATTATCAAAATAGATATCCATGTGCACTCCATACAAATAGTGCTGCCATATTTTTAATGTAAACATCATGAATAGCAATTCCAAATCATGAGAAGGATAATTCCTCTCATGCACTTTCAGGTTCCTAGAGGCATAGGCAATCACCTTACCATGCTATATCAAAACACAACCAAGTCCCACCCGGGACGCATCGCAGTAAACCACAAACCCCTCATTATCTTTAGGAGAAGTCAAAACTAGAGCTGAACCTAGCTTATCCTTCAACTTCTCAAAACTACCCTCACAAGCATCCGACCAAGAGAATTTTACCCTTTTTTGGGTCAACTTAGTTAATGGGGCAGCTATCGTCGAGAAACTTTCCATAAACCTCCTATATTACCCAGCAAAACCCAAGAAGCTCCGAATGTTAGTTGGAGTCGTGGGTCTAGGTCACTTTTTAACCACGCCAACTTTTGTGGATCCACTATGATCCCCTCACTATAAATAATATGACCATGAAAAGTAATAATATTCAAACAGAATTCACATTTGGAGAATTTGGCATACTACTACTACTTTTTCAAGGTTTGTAACACCACACGGAGGTGATTGGCATTATCCACCTCGCTCTTAGAATATACCAGGATGTCATCAATAAACACAATGACAAAAATATCTAGAAATTTATGGAATACCCTACTCATCAAATCCATGAATGCCATCGGGGCATTGGTCAAACCAAATGACATAACCAGGAACTCAAAGTGCTCATATCGAGAATGGAAAGATGTCAGGGATATGTATCCCCTAATCTTAATATGATGATACCCAGACCGAAGATCTATCTTAGAAAAAAATTTGGCACCTTGCAACTGATCAAACAAGTCATCTATCCTTGGAAGAGGATACTTGTTCTTAACTGTCACCTCATTAAACTGTCGATAGTAAATGCACACCCGAAGGGAACCATCCTTCTTATGCACAAATAACACCGGTGCACCCCAAGGGGACACATTAGCATGGATGAAACCCTTATCCAAGAGATCCTTAAGTTGCTCCTTGAGTTCCCTTAACTCAGCTAGAGCCATTCTATAAGGAGGAATAGATAATTAACGAGTGTACGGAACCAATTCAATCCCAAACTCAATCTCCCTTCCAGGAGAAATAGCAGGAAGATAATTTTGAAAGATCTCAGGAAACTCATTCACCACCAGAACTGAATGCAAAAAAGGATCTTCCAAGTTAGAATCTTTAATCTGAATCAAATGATAGAGACACCCTTTAGAGATTAACCTCTAAGCTCTAAGATATGAAATAAACCCCTCTTAGGAGCTAGGAAACCACCCTCCCACTCAAAAACTGGTTCACTAGGGAACTTAAATACAACCCTACATGTTCGATAATCTAAGGACACGTAGCATGAGTGTAAGCCAGCCATCCTAAGAATAATATCAAAATCTGTTATATCTAATTCGAACAAATCCATCAAAGTCTCCTTACTACCACCAGATACCATACACACCCTATAGACTCTTTTAGCAACCACAGAGTCACCTACCGAGGTAGAAATAGAATAAAGATCCAAAATAACCTCTGGATCAAAACCAAAATACATAACCAAAAAAGAGTGGGCCCCAGATCAAGACATAAAAAAGAGTGGACCCCGAATCAAGTAAATAATAACATCCCAAGAAAAGAGTTGTAACATACTAGTCCCGACATCAAGAAATTCCTCAGATTCTTGCTGAGTAGCAAGGGCGTACATCCTATTTTGGCCTATGCTGATACCAAAAGAAAAACAAATGCAGAAGCAGCACCCTTTGGTGCAGGAGTAGAAAAAGAGGCGACCGGGACTCTATTTGCTCCCATAGCTACCTTACCAACCGGACAGTTTCTAAGCATTAGGCCTGGCTAACCATATTTGAAACATTTGTCCCTCCCCTCATCAAAGAATCCCTGATGTAATCGACCACAGAACTGGTAACGAGGACGTAATAAAGATGATTGTTCCCCATTTTCCTGAGATTAGGCACCCTATGACCTGAAGTTGTCATCACCTTGCTGGCGCCTATCACCCGACTGCTTCAGGTATGGAGCTCTAGCTTTGGAGAAGGAACCAGAACTCCCCCACTTCTTTTTTGGAAACTTACCACCATCCTGACCACTTTGCTATTAACCACCACCTTGATCAGAGATTCTAAATCTCTTATCCTGCCGTTCACCTATCTCAGTCTGCTTCCTCTTTTTTTTCTCCACCTGTTGCATATGGACAACCAACCTAGAAATATTTATGTCCTTGATTAGCAATGTAGTCTTGCTTTCAAGGATCAAATCCTGAGATATTCCTGAAGCAAACTTTCTTATCCTGGCCCCATATTAGACAACAATTCCGGAGCATACCTAGACAACTTGTGGAATGTCAAGACATACTCCCTGACCGATATCTTCCCTTGTTTCGCATTAACAAACTCCTCCGCTTTTAATTCTCTCAATTCCTGAGGAAAGAAGTGGTCCAAGAATGATTGCAGAAAGTCCCCCATAAGGATGATTCCTCAACATTATCCCTTGCCCTATCTCATTCCTCGTACCATTAGTGTGCCACATTTTTGAGCTGATAAGCCATAAACTCCACCCTTCCACATTTGTAGCATGCATAATCTTAAAAATCTTTTCTATCTTATCCAGAAAACCATGAGGATCCTCATCCACCTTAACACCAATAAAGGTTGGAGGATTCAAATTTATGAACTAGCCAACCCTTGTGGCCTCAAACGTGTAATACCAGATATAGTAAGATCATCTTGAGAAGCTACCAACTAAGAAATCATATAAATTGATCGACGAAACTTAGTATTCATCATATTAGCCTGAGAAAGACTAGAAGGAATCGATGAAACTCCAAAAATATCAGGAACTGGACCCCTAGATCGAGTATGGATTCCATGAGTAGACCGTGTCCCCTAAACATCATCCTCAGTTGGGACAAAGAAGTTTCTGTGAACTGATCATCGAGATATGATCTAAAGAGCAAAAATAAAATGGAATTAGAGAAGATTCCAAGGCTCAAGCCCCAAGCTTGAAAATAAAACACAAAGGAGAGAAATATTTTCAAAATGCCTTCTAACCTCTCCCTTATGAGTGTGGCGTGCTACATACCCTTAAAAGAGACTCTACATGACATGACTTTGTGGACTCCCAATTGACCATGAACCTAAAGCTCTGATACCAACTTGACACGATCCAAACCATGGCCGTGTTGTACTGGACATCCCAAGCCTAACCAGGACCAGGGACCACCCTTGTTACCCAACCCAACCTCCAAATATGCATACACTAAATTGGATAAATTCCAACCGTATAGCATGATAGTGTTGATTACAATTCCAGACACTGGGATGGGTCTATAACCGTGACAAACCCAAACAAGTCCAACCACCCAATACCAACCAATAGCCATAACCAAACTAATATAAAAACTGATTTCCTGACCATAACATAACATAACATAACATAACGTAACGTAATGTAACATAACGTAACATAGCATAGCATAACATAGCATAGCGTAACGTAACGTAACGTAGCATAGCATAACGTAACGTAGCGTAGCATAATGTAACGTAACATAGCGTAACGTAACATAACATAACATAATGTAACATAGTATAGCATAACGTAACATAGTGTAACGTAGCGTAGCATAGCGTAACATAACGTAATGTAGCGTAACATAACGTTACATAGTGTAACATAACATAACATAGCGTATGTAACGTAATGTAACGTAACGTAATGTAATGTAACGTAACATAATGTAACGTAATGTAACGTAACGTAACGCAATGTAACGTAACATAACGTAACATAACGTAACGTAACGTAACAGAACACAACGTAATGTAACACAACACAACACAACACAACATAGCACAATATAACGTAAAAGCATGGAACAATCATAAATTCAGTCAAACGGTATCAGCCCCAATACTAGTGCCAATACTAAGGCTGACACCAATACCGACACCGTGCATTCCAACCCATAGTAGTTCTACAAATTCTCTAACCAAAGGAAAAATAATATTCGATTTGGACATGCCCCCAACCATAGCCAAAACCAATATCCATAAAATGACTAAAGTATGTAAAGATATCCACGATGTGAAATGGAGCCTTCTAGAATATAGAAGCTCACCACTTCAACCCAATGATTGATCCCGAATTTGATCACTAAGCAGGAGGAGTAGAATAGCCGATTCCTGCATCACGTGGGGATACAGCCTCCCAAAGACGAGTTAGAAGGTGAACGCTAGCAAGTACTCATGATAAGCATAAAATAATGCCAACCTTTAAAACCAAGTAAAACAACCATATGCATTTACAATCATACATACACACATGGACACACATTCACACACACACACATATATATATAACCATACTGAAAATAGGGAGCCAGGTTTAGAATGCATTTAAAACCATGAACCTGGGTATGTATAGCTTAATCATCCTAGAACCACCCATGCTCTACATGGGTCCAGTGTAACCCCCTGAATAGGCCTCAATGCGTGTAGCCTCATAAACTAGAGATATCATAGGAGTAGGGGATTCCCAAGTACCCTTCGCTCTCCATAATACATATATACAAGTGTAACTTAAGGGATTCCCATGTACCCTATATGGTCATCATGCCAAATCCTTATGTCTATAAACATGAGTTTCCAGTGTCCGTCCATTAGACTTACACCTTCACGGTTAGCTATCACACCTCACCATTATTGCCTAATTAAAACCATTACCATATAACCAAGACTACTATTTCATTTGTTATTAACCAAGGCTAGAAGTAGTGGTATCACTATACCGACTATAGCTTGCAAGCAGTGTCCTTAGCCAACCTTTCAAAGATTAAGGGATTCCCTTATACCCATATGTTTTATTATGAAGTTTACTTGGGGCATTCCTATGTACCCCACAAGTAGTTCATTATTAGGTTCACTTTGGGGATTCCCTTGTACCCCATAAAGAATATTTAATTAACTATAACCATTACCACCAAGACCTTAACATTTAACCATTCTAAACCATTTAAACCATTTATTCTATTTAGGATTCCATTACCAAATTATACTATGTAATAGTTCCATTAAAAGTCCAATAATATAGTAAAAGTGTTCTCATAGGAATTTTATCAAACATGTTAGGGGCATAGTATTTCCAAAACTAAAACCAATTACCAATTAACCATTCCCGTGAAACCAATTATTCAGACCACCATTAAAGTATATAAATTCATAGTTAAAACATCGGAAAATCGTAATCAAGCATTTATAACCAAAACCCCCAACATATGATTGAAAACCCAAAACCATGCAATAATTATTCCATGAAAACAATTTATAAACCATGCAACAATTATGCCATGAAAACATATGAGGGAGAAGTATCTTTCCTTAGATTAAAAAGATGATAGAGAGAAATTACTCGTACAAGCCCCAAATTGATTCTCTAGATGAAACCTTAGCCTTTCTTTACCCAAGAGCCTTAGAGAGAATTTGAGATAGTTTCTAAGTGTTTAAGATAAGAATATCAGGGTAAATAATATCCCAAAAAAGTTATAATTAGTCGGGTCTTAAGAGGTTAAGTGGGGAAATATACAGATTACCCCTACTTAAATATATAAAAATCACACAGAAGGGTACGACCACCCCATACCAGTCATACTCGACCATACGAGTGGTACCCACCACTCGTACCCTAGGCCTCTCATTAGACCCCAACATCGTCTAACATACGACCATCCAATCCAAGTCATATCTGATCATTTGACCTGTACCCTTAACCCGTACCGACCACAAATAGAAATCAAAGAGGATTTGTACACTGTCCACCATACAAGTCAATGGTATGAGTTGTACCCTATCTTATGGCTTATAGTGAGCCACTTGTACTTGGATCCAAGTTGAGTCACCAAGTTTCAAATTATTTGATGGAAAAACCAAACCATACGAATTGTCACCCACTATACAACTCATACCTACCCATGTCGTACCCACACTAGAAACTAATCCAACCCACTATCTAACACTGGTTAAAATACAACCAAGACTATACTAAATATACACCATCATACGACTAGTCTCGTATGATGTCTAAAAACTAAATTATAAAGTTCCAAAACCCAGGGTGTTTCAATGAACTTCAACCACACACATTCTCATCTTGCTTCATGAGTAGCTATTATCTCAGCATGGTTTGATAAAGTGGTTATGATAGGATTGCTTTGTAGATCTTCAAGATATGTCAATAACCCCACATATGAACACATAGCCTATTTGAGCTGAGCTTTATGTGGATCAGATAACTACCCAACATCAGCATAACCAATAAGATTAGGACTGTAATTATTTCAATAAAATAAGCTCATATCGATAATCCCTTTTAGGTACCATAATATGTGTTTGATCCCATTCCAATGTGTCCTAGTAGGAGCAGAATTGTATCTTACTAATAAATTAACCAAAAAGGCTATATCAAGCCTCGTAGTATTTTCAAGATACATCTTGTACTAAGATATGGTACTTCAGGACCAAGGAGTTCCTCATTCTTTTCTTTTCTTAAGATCAGAATGGATTCTTAATCACACCAAGTGATCGAAAAACCATCAGAGTACTTAATAGATGTGCTCCATCCACATAAAATCTTTTTAATTTCTTTTGCTTGACAAATTAATGGACAAAGACATTATTTGTCAAATGCTCAATTTGAAAACCAAGGCATAATTTTGTATTTCCAAGATCTTTCATCTAAATTTTTTTCTCTAAATAATCAATTGCCTTTTGAAGCTTTATTAAAGTTCCACTAATGTTTATGTCAACGACATAGACAACAAGTACAATAAACTCTGATACTATTTTTTTATAAAAATATATGGGCAAATTTCATCATTTGTACAACCTTTCTTAGGTATATACTCACTAAGATGGTTATACCACATGCGTCCAGATTAGTTCAAACCTTACAATGATCTCTGCAATATAATGGAATATATTTCCCAAGGCTTTGAACTATATGCTTCAGGCATCTTAAATCCTTTGGAAACTTTCATGTATATCCCATTATCAAGTGATCCATATAAATATGTTGTAACCATATCCATTAGATTCATTTCAAGTCTCTTATGGGTAATGAAACTAATAAGATAACTCAATGTTATTGTATCCATAAATAGTGATTATGTCTCTCCATACTCGACATTAGGTCGTTGTGAAAATCCTTATGTAACAAGGCATGCCTTATACCTTTGTATTTCATTTTTCTCATTTATTTTTTGCATGAAGACCCATTTATAGCTAACAAGTTTAATACCATTAGGTGTTTGTGTTGTAGGTCCAAGAACTTCATGTTTGACGAGTAAATTCAACTCTGATTGTATTGCTTTTTTGCCATTTTTCTAATCATTTCTTTTTCGATATTCTATGAAAAATTGAGATTAAATATCCTTACTATCTTGCATGATTTTTGTTGCAACATTATATGAAAAGAGATAAACTACTACTATTTCAGATTGATTTCGATTAGTTCTAACATTAATTAAATTTATGGATAGTTTCTCATTTTCTTGATTCACAGGATCATTGATTCTTTTAAGGATATTGCTCTAATCTTGAACTCCATATGAGGATCTTTTGTACTTTCATCTTCACAATTTATTTTTTTAGGATTTCGATGATTAGAACCTAATGGTCTATCACACTTTGCGTGTGTTTTGGACTAATTAGCTATTTCACTAATGGATGGTCCTTTAGGGACATCAATTAGAATTAGGACATTCTCTGCAGGAATATGTGATTTGGTGATCCTTTCCAAATTTGTAAATACATTTGGCATTTGATTTAATTTTTTTTGTAGATGAATAATCTTTTGTACTTCTTGCTCACAAATAGAATCACGTGGATCAAGATGAGATAGTGATGGATTTTTATAAAAATTTCTCTTTTGATATCAGTATTTTCTCCTCCTAGTTTTGGGAAAACTATCTCATCAAGCCAATAATCTATAAATCAAAAAGTTAACATATCTCCTATTAATGGTTTAAGATAGCTAATAACGGAGGGTGATTCAAACCCAACATAAATTTCTAACCTTCTTTAGGGACCTATCTTTGTGCGATTTGGTGGTGCTATAAGGAACATATACATCACACACAGAAATTCTCAGATGAGATATATAATACTCTTAACCAAAAACAAATTAGAACAAATAAAATTTATGATAATTTATTGATTTGAGATGAACAAGTGTTGCAACATGCAAAATTAAATGACCCCAAATAGAAATGGGCAACTTAGTTTTTATAAGTAATGGTCTTGCTATCAACTAAAAATGTTTAATTAATGACTCAACCATGCCATTTGGATATTCTACTCTTACCCTGATTGATAAGTAATAATCAGTAAATGCTTGGGATGAAAATTCTGCAGCATTGTTAGGATGAATAAGCTTAGTCTGATTATAAGAAAATTGTGCCCATAATTGTATTATTTATGCTAACAATTTTGCAAATTTCAAGTTGTGGGATAACAATAGGCACAAATGAGATCATCTAGAAGAAGCATCTATTAGGACCATAAAGTATTTAAACGACCTACTAGGTCGATGAATAGGTCCACAAATATCCCCATGTATGCGTTCCAAGAACTCAGGGGACTCAATCCCAACTTTTATTGGTGATGACCTCACAATTACTTGCCCTGATAATAAGAATTATAGGAAAATTCACCATTTGAAAGAACCTTCAAGTTCTTTAATGTATACCCATTTGAATTTTCTATAATTCATCTCATCATTATTGATCCAGCATGTCCCTGACGATCATGGCAAAGTAAAAAAGTATGGGAATTAGTAAACTTCTTCTTTACTTTAGATTGTGCCTCAATTGCACTAATCTTTGTCCAATACATGCCAAAAGAGAAAGCTAGAAACCTTTCTATAACATATGTATGCCCAGACACATTCTTGGTGATACTAAGATATCAAGTTTCATCTCATCAATTGTCTTGATATTATACCCATTTTCACGGATATAATTAAATATATGAAATAATATATTAACTGGTTTAAATACTGTAAAAACTTATCATTTTATAAGTATGGATTTTTTTCTTTATTTAAATGTTAAACACCAAAAGATGCAATAATAAGTCATATTGTCATGACCCAAATGGCTATTAGTGGCACCCACAGTAATCATTCAGTGAGAGAATCATTTAGCTCAAACCATTACCCAATCATTTAGTTAGTGTTAAGACGAGGTTATAAAAAAACAGACTTGTAATAATAAATTCAAAACTAATCATTAATAACTAATCATTAATAATGTAGAAAATAAAACAAACTACCTACTAGAATCCCCAAGACCCAAAAGTCATCGTAGTGAACTTCTAAAACAAAAACCAGCTCTAAAAAAATATACAAAATAACTAAAGATAGAAAGTGTCTCGTTGCCTGAAAGAAGGGCAAGAACTGATGTGATGATCCATGGTAGCCTGGATATGGAGTACTGCCCTTGCATCGAGATCAGCTATTAAGTGCTAGAGATAAGATCATATCTTAGCCTGTGAAACACTTTCTACACTCAACAAAAGAAGAGTACAGGATAGTATCTATACAAGACAATATGTACTAGTAGGTATCATAGTCCAACTCAATATAATATCATGTATACAACGTAAATCAAATAACAACTAGAAATGTATCAACACATAGCAAGTGATTCAATAAATCAGTAAATGCATCAACGACCGACCAAAAATGCTTATAAACAAGCCACGTAACCATCACCATATCATAAACAACCATGAAATCAATAATAATACCATAATTAATAGCTATGCCTTTGTCATGACCCAAAAATGGGTCATGATGGCACTTATTAAGGCCCGACCTTGATAAGTAAGTCAATCACCCAAACCAATAAAGGAAAAAATGAGAACAACAATAATATAAACCAAGGCGAGACTTCTAGAATGAAATAAACCCATATAAAAATATAAACAAAATAAAATGAGATTTGGAACCCAGCCTGAATACTAGAATGATCCAATACCTCAAATAACACCAATTAACTACACAAACTCAACCTCTGCATGTTGTACTCGAGCTAGGTTTGCACCAAAAGGGAACAATAGGGGTGAGTGTGGTTCACTTGTACTTAGTAGGTATCATAGGCCGACTGAGCAAAGCAGAAAATAAGATAAGTAAAATAACACTTAAGTAAAATAACACTATGAGCACGTAACTTGCATATAGAAAAGTCCCAAATGAGCTCGCAGCTCTTGAGTAGGACCCATGAAGGGGGAAGAGGGGTTAAAATCCATACACTATATCTTATATCCCAATCTCAGCTCACCTCTCTAGCTCGTGTTCACAAAAAGGATTTTCATAAAAGTGTCTTATTTTCTTTCAAAAGAGTATTTCTCTGTGGTACTAGTATCTAATGAATATATATGTATGAAATAATGAGGTAATGCTCACAATCAACTTAACATGATAATATCCAATCCACCTAACATATATATATATATATATATATATATATATGTATATATAAGTGAGCCCACAAATCAACTCATTCGGTCCATAATTCATGATCATCCACTATGATTAGACACCATCATAATAAATATGTATGTAAGACATCACTAATATCATACAACCCCTTAATTCGGGTATTTCTAAATGATAAGAAAATCAATGCTCAATTAAGGCCTATATTAGCAAAATAAGCCCTTACACGAGCATTATATCAAGAATAAAGGCATTAAATACACAAATAAGACCAATGAT
Source organism: Capsicum annuum (assembly GCF_002878395.1). NCBI lineage: Eukaryota > Viridiplantae > Streptophyta > Magnoliopsida > Solanales > Solanaceae > Capsicum > Capsicum annuum. Next base: position 177,678,693 of record NC_061117.1, on the reverse strand, counting down.
GTCAAATAAAGCTCCCATATGAGCATTATATCTAAAATAAAGACATTAAATACACAAATAAGACCAATGATGTCAAATAAAGCTTCCACATAGGCAACACAAAACATTAGATATCACAAGTCAACAATAACAGAATATAAGTCCCCATACAGGCACACGACAGTAATAATATTCTTAAAATATAAATCCCATAGTTATCTTTCCCAACCCATAGCATGCTTTAGTTATATATTAAAACCAAACTCAATGTGAAAGAAGTTAAGACATAACCTACCTTGAAATGATGAAATCTCTACCTAAATTGCTTTAACATGTAGCCTTCCTCTTATGGACAGCCTCAAAATCAACTACAACATTCCAATATAGCATCTACGTGTTAAAAGGAAGTTAATGATACCCATATAGCCTATATTAGGAATGGGTCTAAAATGGATTCAAAAAATAAGTTTGAAAATGAAAGGAACGAACTAGAATTGTTTTTTAAAACTACATTTCCTAATGTTATAAGAATCTATAGGTGAAAATCCATGTGAAAATGGGTTTAAAACAAGATCCGAATAGAAGAAAATCCCTTTTTAATATTTACTAATAAACCCATAAATTTTTCTTTTTGAAATCATGATTTAAACGTATTTTTGATGATATAATTGATGAAAATAATTGGAATAAGGTTTTTGAAGCTTGCCCAAGCTCAAATCCTCAGGAATCCCTCAAACCCAAGGCTTAAAGGTCTAAAAATGAAGGAAAAATGTGAAAATAAGACTTTTATACTATCCAGTAAATAGTACCACATGATCGGGGACCTCTACCTCATGATCTTAAGGGTCAACATTGACCGACAATTAAGCTGATTATCATAGTCACATAGCTGGGCCTCACGATTGCAATGAGTCAATTGAAACTAGTCCACCGATTAACCTATTGCGACCAGAATACCACCACCACACAATTGTGATGAATTTTATCATTGAAGCTCATATTTGTAACATGTGTCCACGTGATAGTGATGGATGACCTAATGCACCACAAAATACTGCGCAACAAATTTTCTAAGTAATGAAATATCTCCGAACGAACCCTCAAGATTTGTTTGAGACCTGGCAGAAATAAACCATATATGCTAACTAGGCCAATATCAATGTTCTAGACTTAATGACAACGTCAGATTTTTAAACAATGATTGTTTTTATTGAATTGACCCCTGACTCCTTTTTTACTATTTTCCAAATGAAGGGACAAAATAAGCTATAAAGGTCTCAAACACAAACCAACTTCGCTACTAACCCAAATTCCACATTTCAAATCTACTGGTGTAGTTTAAATTTTCATTTGATACTCAAAATAATAAATGTTGACCAAAGCCAACTATATGGTTCTCAAGTTTCTAAAAAACTACAAACTCACACAAATTATTTTTTGTTGTATCGGGAACTATGCCAACCATCTCCAAACCCTAAAATCAACATATAGAAACTAAAAGGCGGGAAAAATGGTCAAAACAAATAAACATAGAAATTTGTAAGTTTAGGTCATTATAACATCCAACACTAAAACTCTAGTTCATTCTCAAACTAAAAGGCAAACAAATATCTAAATTAGTAAAAAGCTGAGGGTAACTTTTATGAATATCAGAATCGACCTCCTAAGTTGCCTCTTCAGTCGAACAGTGTCTCCACTAGACCTTAACCAAAGAAATATCTCTAAAATGCAACCGCCTGCCATTCTTAGCTAAATAGAGACTAAATTCTCTGCAACAGTCAACCTCTTATCCAACTAAATTGAATCTTAATAAAACACATAACACTCATCTAGAATATAGCATCAGATCATAGATACATGAAAATACTGGATTAATGCATGATAAATATGGAGTTAAGACCAACTTATATGCAACCTCCTCTATTGTTCAAAGAATCTCAAAAGGTCTAATGTACCTTGGTCTATGCTTTCCCCTTTTCCACATACTCATCACACCCTTCATGGGCAACATAAAAAGAAAAACTAGATCTTCAATCCTAAATTTTAAGGCACAAAGCCTACAATCAACATAACTCTTTTGCCTACTCTGGGCTGCCTAAAGCCTATCCTAAATCACTCAAACCCTATCCAAATAATCATGTAGCAAGTTGGTAACATAGGGTCTAATCTGTGAAGTATCAAACCAAAAAATAAGAGATTGACAATGCCTACCATAAATGTCCTTAAAAGGGGACATCTCAATACTATAGTGGTTTCTATTATTATAAGCAAACTTTACCAAGGCCAAATGTTGTTCTCACTAACCCCCAAAGTCCATAAATATGCATAGAGAATATCTCCCAAAACATGAATAGTCCGCTTAGATTGACCACAGGTTTGGGGGTGGAAAGTTGTGCTAAAGGCAACGTGATTACCTAACTTCTCCTAAAAAGTTTTCCAAAAGCTAAAAGTAAGCACTAAGCCTCTATTTGAAATAATAGACATGGGTACTCCATGAATATGAACTATCTCATGAACATAGATATGGGTCAACCTCTTGAAATTAAAGGAAGTCTAAATAGGTAAAAAATGGGATGTGATGACCCAAATAATGTCAGAACCATAGAAAGTACTAGGATACCCACTCACGATATCCATAGTGATCCATTCTTACTTCCATTCAGGAATAGGTAATTTCTAAAGAAAACCACATAGTCTTTGATGCTCGACCTCACCTATTGACAACATAAGCAATGAACTACAAAATCCACAACATCCTTTTTCATACCACCCCACTTGTAAAGTTGCTTCAAATTGTGATACATCTTAGTCAAACTTGGATGAATTGAATATCTAAAAAAATATGCCTTCTCTAAAATCAATCTCACCTATCCACCAACTCTTAACATGCAAACTCGTCCCCAAATCCTTAAAACTCCATCAAAATCAAGAGATGTTGCCCTAGCTTCACCACTAAACACCTTATCTCGAATCACTGTCAAACTCTCATTATCAAATTGGTGAGCTTTAATATGCTCCACCAAAGAAGATCTAGCATCACCAAAGGCTAAAATATGCTTGAGTGACAAAATATCAAGTCAACCACCAAGTTAGCTAAAGAATAAACCTCCAAGGTCTCCTGGGTCAAGAGATATGCTAAACATCCCATACTAGTCTTCTAACTTAAGGTATCTGCAACCACATTAGCCTTACCTAGATGGTATAAAATATTGGGTCCTAATCCTTAAGAAACTCAATCTAACATTGCTGCCTCATATTAAGATCTCGCTATCTGAAGATGTATTGAAGGCTATGATAGTTTGAGAAAATCTCACAAGGAACCCTATACAAGTGATGCCACCATAATTTCAACCCAAACACTACGACTACCAACTGTAAATCATGGGTAGGGTAATTTCTCTTATGAGGCTTCAACTGACAAGAGGCATAGGAAATCACCTTACCCTCCCACATCAATACCACTCCCAAACTAACACCATAAGCATCATAAAATAAGGTAAAACCCATACCTTCCTAGGGAAAATTTAAAATAGGTGTTAAAGTCAACAACTCTTTGAGCTTTTTGAAGATCTTCTCATGTCATGACCCAATTTTTGAGTCATGATGGCACATACTTTATCCCATCAGTAGGTTAGCCAAACCATAGCTTGAAGTTATAAGTAATGGGCTAATTTGGTAGAAAATAGTATAAATACAAGAAATATGTAAGAAAAAGGCCTACAAGTACTAAATTATGGAATAATAATAAAATAGAAGATAAATAATAGAAATAACAATATCCCATGACCTAGTAATATCGGTACAAGAGCCACTAATCCAAAAGAATACGAGTACTATCAGAGTAAAATATACATCAATCTTAAAATAGAAAGACTAAGCAAAATATAGAAGATGGAGAAAAGGTCAACTCTGACTCTGAGAGCTTACCCTATCTTCAAACTCCAGATTACATGGTCATAGTGTTAATGATGATAACTAGTACTCAGATCTACACAAAAAAAGGTATAGAAGTATAGTATGAGTACCAAAGCCACGAGTACTCAGTAGGCATTATCAGACAACTGAGCTAAATCATAATATCAATATAATAAAATGTGAGATGAATAAGCTAAATCAAGTGTGAAGGAAAACTTGGAATAATGCTCCAAACACTATAAGTAAATAACTAGAATAATAACTTTAAAGCAAACATAGGTATCACTATATAACTGGCCTCGTTAGCCAAAAATTACAAAAGTAAAAACCCAATGCGGGCCCTTATAAGCCCAGTACAATCAAGAGAAGTAATAATTAAAATTATACTAATTTTCCATATCTCAAAATCATAATCGCAGATCCTTCCATGCCATATACACTAGACTCAAACTGGTTCCATAGCTATCATAAACAACCACTCAATGCCATACTTGAATTAGAACTCATATCATCATTTGTCGGACTTGAACCAAAACTCATATCATGGATAATGCTAGAATTGAACTGGTTTTAATATCATAAAACAGTCAGACTTGAATAAAAACTAACATCATTTCTCAAATATCAATCTAGCATATAGCATTATGAATATAATCCTCCTCAAGCTCTAGCATATAAATTTAGATGATATACTCATCTTTAAAGTTTACAAAGAGCTAGTAGTAGTTTTGGCTTAAGGTGGGCAGGAGGGGTCCATTTTTAATCCTTAAAATCTATTCTAAGAAAAATTCTACTCTGAAATAGGATGAGGTATATATGCCACTACTAGATATTAAATAAGCCACATTTTAGTCCTAAGATAGTAATTCAACCTAACAAACAAGTAGCCAAGTCAATTATGCCTAATTATAGCTTCTAATCATCTAAATAATCCAATTCATGCTAAAAGTAACTCCAAGTCCTAATTCTTAACCCACGTCTAGCATACTATCATAAATATACTACAATTCAGCCCAATCTATGAGAAGGGTAACCTAGCTTACCTGGACACTGAAGAAAGACATGTGAAATTAGATAAATCATTGATTTACCCTCCTGAGAAGCTTTTGCATAGTTCTAGACTATCAAAATAGTAATATACTAATGAATACAAGAACAACAATACCCATATTGCATTTTATGCTTTGAGTCCAACATTAAATAAAAATCTCATGTGGAACCCACTTTTGGAATTGCACTTTCAAAACCATCAGTGAATCCCTCTATGCTCAAGAAATATTTACCCTCAAGAATGGGTAAATTCTAAGCTCAAATGTTGCCTTAATATTGTAACACCCTGTATTTTTGGGCTAGTCTTTGAACCGTCATTCCTATCTATATAAGCTATAATACAAATGATTACCATGTGAATATAAGTTTCATGATCTTTACCTTGTCTTTGATGTGCTTTCAATGTGAAAAATATTCATAAGAATCGCTTAGAACAAAATTGAGCTAAGAGCCTTTGATTCATCCAAAGTTTGATATTTGATTCTACAATCATCAACTTTGAATGTGTATAACTATTTATATACTAATAATTTTTCATCTAAATACCCACCAAATTATAGAAATTGATTTAGCTTTCTAACGATACTAATTTCTCCTTAATCCGATACCCAAGCAAAAAGTTATAGCATTTTTCATATGAGGCTGTATACCGACGCGATTAGGATACAGCGCGATGATTTCTTGATATGATAAGTGATTCGATGCATCACTCTCCCAATGTAATATATGACACGATGCGGAGCGTATTCCCCCTCTGTTTCAGCTCCTTAAGGATCTAGGGGACTTTGGTCACTTACCCTCACCCAAATCCATCCATAATGGAGCATTATCTGCCCCTTTATTCATAATTTTTCTCTAAGAAAGCCTCCCTTTCTCAAGAACAAACCCTAACCTCTAACCATGAACTTCAAATTCAAGTTACATTTTCTTCAAGATAAATAAGAATTTAAGTTCTCTAGTTTAAGAATTTTTAGAAAAGCTTTCAAGATCATCTCCAAGGGTTTTAAAATCAAGCTTTATACATCAAATCAAGTCTATTAAGGTATATGGGAGTTAATCCATGGGTCCCCTTTAACCCATGGATACTAAAACTCCGCCTTTTAACTAAAGAATGGATTTTTTTATTCTTATTATGGAATTTTTTATGTTCAAAAAAGATTTAATTTCATGCTTTCATGGTGTTCTTAATTCAATTTAATCCATGTGTGATTCCATGCAAAATTTTGAATTCCTCATGCCATGAATTTTAGGTTTCCATGCTTTATTCAAGTGAATTCCATGATAGATCCTAAATTCATGACTTTTAGAAATATTCCCATGTTTTAAATTATCGCTTCCTATATGTTTGATAAAATTCCCATATCATGTTCAATTAATTTCAGGATGAACCCCAAGTCATGAATCTAGCCATTTTATTCTATTGTTTTCCTATGTTTAAGATATTCCCATGTTCAAGTTCATGATCCACATGTGTTTGATTTCAAGTTAAGAGTACATGTGTTTTTCGAGTGGAATGAGCCAATACATATTTTGAATGTTATGATCTTTATACCAAATCCCTAAGTTGTGAATTGATTCGTGAAACCATAATATTTTCACATGCTTTCTCTTTCCCATGCATAAGTTTATGGTCCCTATGTGTTTGATGAAATGGCCAAGTGATGGGTTTATGAATAATGTATTTTCATTATGGTTTCAAAGTGTTTATGTGTCCCTATTGTTATTGCTATTAAGTCCTGGGGGTTATGAATACGCAAAAAATTAGCTATGTACTTAGTCTTAATATTTTCAAAATAGTTTTAGATATGTTACAAGTAGTATCACTTCAGTCAGCTATTATAATCAGTTAAACTTAGATCAATTCAGTTATCTGAGTCAGTTCAGTTAAGAGTAGGATTCAACATCGAGCTAACTCAGGGATAGGGGAATTCCTACCAGCATAGGGTTTGACCCTTAGTAGTAATCTTTAAGTTACAAAACTACGTAGCCAGTGTAGGTTAATATGTCTTCCTGCCAGTTTAGGGTTGACTTATATCTCATAAGTTTCCTGCCAGTTTAGGGTTACTCTTTAGTTCTTTAGGACACCAGTTTAGTGGATCCATAAAGCCATTGTCAGTACTCGTGGCACGACACTAACACCCTTCTAACTGGGGTTATAGGTTGGACCTCGATTAGCTTATAATAGGACATGTCGGTTAGATTATACCTCCTACAGTCACAGTTCAGTATTAAGTTCAGAGTTAAGTTTCAGGTTTACTTAACCATAGTATGCAATTATTAGTTATTCAGTTATCGATATTTTAGTATCTCAGTTTACAGACTATATCAAAAATATGCTTATACTTGGTCTTACATTCTCAGATTTTATAGTTTTCATGCATTTATGCTCAACTATCTTATGTTTTTCAGTAGTCCATATTCATATATTAGATACTCAGTATGTATACGTTAGTTATCTCTTTTTCTTATATTTCACTCATTCAATCACCCAGGCATCAGCTATTCAGTTAATCAGATTAGTTTAGTACATATATGCTATTTTTGAACATTCATGTATTTATGTTTTACCGTATCCTAGCTTCAGTTCTACTTATATTATAAAAGAAAAGTTTTAAGAAACTAAGTGTAGTGATTTGCCAGCTTATCAAAGTATGTTTGTTACTCATATTTTAAGATATTCCAGTTTTCAGTCTATTTCAGTCTCTTGGTGAGTCTACTTACACCTAGTCATGCATGTTTTAAGATTGTGTATGAAACTAGTTTTACTTACTGCATTCACCCCTGCTTACTTAATGTATTCCAGAAGTACTGTTCTATATATACGTCTGTATTACTACATTATTTCATAATGTAGTTACCATTTGCAACCCACACATTATGATCAGATAGTTGCAGTTTCCAGTCAACAGGTGATGAGTTCTCTTGTTTTGAGAACTTCAAACAGTTTAAGTTTATGTATAGTTCATTTATTTTTCATATGTATTGATTAGTATTAGTTGGAGGCATGTCCCAGCTATCTATAGTCTATATAGTTGAGGCTTTATAGATGTCAGTCAAAGTCAGTCTTAAAATTTAAGTTTTTTCCTTAATTTGGTCAAAGTGTAAGCTTTATCAGTATTGTATTTATTCAAATTATGCCATAATTATGTTTTTCATAGTAAACTCAGTTATTTTATACATATTAAATCAGTTGCTTAATAGTATGCCATTTTATGGGTTAGATTGGGATCACTTGTGGTCCCAAGCACCGTGTTACGACTAGGGGGTAGTCTGGGGTTGTGACAAACTTGGTATCAGAGTGGAAGGTTCAAGTGTCCTAGGCTGTCTATGAAGCCGTGTATAGTAGAGTCTTGTGGAATGGTACGGAGATTTCTACACTTTTTTCAAGAGGCTACAGGGCATTTGGAATTATTTCCCTTCTTTCATGTCTCAGATCATGCTATAGAAAGGTTCTTTATGAAACTTATACTGATTCTCATATCGCTCCATTCATGCCATCTCTGCCTTGTTTTCGAGGTAACAAAAATAGTAAAGCTCAAATTCCTACAGATAGTGCTTTCCCATATAGTCCCCACAGACAGTTATGGGATTATATGCAGGCTCAAAGTATCCCATCAGTGCCTTTATGTTTCAAATTATGAATAATTTTATTGATGTTCATAAAAAAAGCATGCACTAAGCCAAAGTCAGATATGTTTTTCAGATCCCTCAGAATCTTTTGATAGCATATGATCTAGAGTTAGAATCATGTACCCAGAAGTTTAGTAGTAGTAGAGTTAGGATAGTATTATCTCGATTGAGCAGATTATGTATTCATAGGGTTAGTTGTACGAATGGTGAATTAGTAGGCTTGAAATAATATGTGAAAGAATTTAAGTTTATTGATCCAGAATTAAGTATGATGATGTGTTTATGATCTAGAGGTGTACCCAAGGTGATGGGATTGCATTATTTCTATGTTTTAAAGTGTGTGTGCTTAGATAATACCCTTGAGTTGTTAAGTGGTGAATAAGGCTATGTAGTATATTATGTTCTAACCAGCTAAGTTGTGGGATATAGCTTGATGACGTTGGGTATGTTGGTATAGTGATACTCTTGAAGATTCTAAGTTACTAAGTGTTTAAGTTATTATTAAAATGACTATTGGGGCTATAGAAAGTTAAGAGTTCTATCTCAGAAGGAAGTACTAGTAGTGGGTTTTACACTTTCAAGTGTAGTCTTTCAGGGCGAATTTATTTTTCATGTGTATTGATATATCACGTGCTCTAGAGTAAAGGGGTTGTAATTTAGTTTAGAGTTATTAAAAATGGTTAATAGACTAAGAATGATGGCTTAAAGCTAAGGGGGAGATGATAGAACAAGTAGCCAAGTTAGTCTCTGAGATTTTAGTAGTGATGCTAGTATGTGTAGAAAAGCAGTAAGGGAATATTATTCCTAACCTATTCTTATCTCAGTGCAAAATTTTTCAATCATCACAACATCTACTCATGTCTTACATGTCAGCTCCATCATCACAACTCATATTCATGAACTTTATAAAAAGTCATGTACACTTCCAATTCCTTGTATGAGGAGTTCCAGTTCACTCAGCAGTACGAACCATGTTTCATGAAATCATGAACTCCAAACTCATGTCATGCAACTCATGGCTTATGTACTTATGCTTTACAATATGTTTAGTTCCAGGTACTCATGCTAAATTTTTAATGACCAGTGAAACTCAGATTATTTTATGTATGTCCTTAGTGTAGCTCTCCTTGATGAATTCATGCTTTTGATACTCTATTCCTCAGTCCTCAGTTAGGTGTCCACGTTATGCTTAGTATTCATTCATGTTTTAGGTCCTCATATTCTAACCTTTTAGTGACCTTTCCTTAGGTCAAGATAGTGATGATGAATAGTTGTTTAGATGGGAGAGAGTAAATATTTCTTGTTGATGAAAAATTATTGTATGCTTGTTTTAGCTAAGGCTTTAAGGTAGAAGAAAGATTGAGGATAAGCTTTTTGTATATGTCATGGTTTGTTAAGAATTATTTGTGTGTCTTCTTAAGAATAGTGCAAGAAAATTGTTATTGATAGGGGCTTAGAGAATGCGAGAAAAATGCTTTTGTGGTTGTTTTCCTAGAAATTCATATGTGGTTATGAAGATAGGCTTGAATGTCATATTGGTGTATAAGTGGATGAATGCTTTGGGCGCAAGTGAATTCATGGTAAGAGGTTGAAGTTAGTTGTTAAAGTGGGAATAGGTATTATTCTTAAGATGAGAAGTTCTGAAAACATAGGGTGTTTTGAATTCATGATTCAGACTAGTATTACAGTGTTATGTGTGCACTTTGTAGATTCGAGTAGGCTTGAACATAGTGAGAGAATTCAGTTTAGCTCAGACTTCAGTAGGTAGAGTTATCAGTGTACATGTGAATATTGTTAGTAACCTCAAGTGAAGTTCAGTTTTGAAGTAGGATGTATAGTTTAGTATAAGCTTTCAGTGTGAGTTAGTCTGTATAACCAACAATTCAGTTTAGCAGTTAGACAGAAAAGTTCTTATAGTTTTTTATCTTTCCTATTCATGAGGTAATTCATGTCCATGTAAAATTTGAAATTCCGCTTAGTTCATGCATATGTATTAGTATCAGATTCTAGATATTCAGTCATGATTTAGTCTATAAGTTTTCCATGCGTGCTATTAGTCTTTCCTTAGTATTTCAGCCAAGTTAGTATCATTTGGGGATGATGTATCCCAAGGGAGTGATGTAATACCCTGAGTATTCATGCCCTAAATCTTTGATCTTTTCTTCATGAAACAAGATCAAACTTGAAGTAATGGTTACTCATCAATTGATTCTTCATTTCTATTTCAGACTTATAACCATTCTTATGTCATGGCATGTATTCATGAAATCAGTTTAGTTCATATATCATGCTCAGAATCAGTTATGCAGTCATGATCCAATTCATGTTCCAAGTCATGCATGTTCAGAATATGATCGTATTTACCTTCGTACCGAACTCTCAGTCAAACTAGTCTCATTCGAGGATGAATGTTCCCAATGGGGAGATAATGTAACATCCCATATTTTTGGGCTATTCTTTGAACCATCGTTCCTACCTGTATAATCTATAATCCAAATGATTCCCATATGAATATAAGTTTCATGATCTCTATCCTCATGTTTGATGTGCGTTCGAGGTAAAAAATATTCATAAGAATCGCTTAGAATAAAGTTGAGCTAAGAGCCTTTGATTCGTCCAAAGTTTGGTATTCGATTCTACAAGGGTTCACTTTGAATATGTATAACTTTTTATATACACATAATTTTGCAGATAAAGACCTACCAAATTGTATATAATTGAGTCAGCTTTTCAATGATATTTTTGCCTTAATTCGATACCCGAGCAAAAAGTTATGGCATTTTTTGTGTGAGGTAGTAAGCCGACGCAATTGGGAAGCGGCACGCCAGTTTCTCAATGTGATAAGTGATGCGATTCGTTTCTCTCCTAAAGCGATATATGATGCGAAGCAGAGGGTATTCCCCCTCTGTTTCAGTTCCTTAAGGGTCTAGGGGCACTTTGGTCACTTACCCTCACCCAAATCCATCCATAACACATAACTAAGTCCCCAAGGAGAATTATTTGCCCTTTTACTCATAATTTCTCTCCAAGAAAGCCTTCCTCTCTCAAGAACAAACCCTAACCTCCAACCAAGAATACCAAATTCAAGTTATATTATCTTCAGGATAAACAAGAATTTAAGTTCTCTAGTTCAAGAATTTCAAGAAACGCTTTCAAGATCATCTCCAAGGGTTTCAAAGTCAAGCTTTCTACTTCAAATCAAGTCTATTAAGGTATGTAAGAGTTCATCCATGGGTCTCCTTTCACCCATGGAGCCTAATACTACTCTTTTTAACTAACGAATGGGTTTTTTTATTCTTAGAATGAAATTTTGTATGTTCAAGACATATTTAATTTCATGCTTTCATGGTGTTTTTAATTCAATTTAGTCCATGTGTGATTCCATGCAAGATTTTGAATTCCTCATGCCATGAATTTGAGTTTCCCATGTTTTATTCAAGTGAATTCCATGATAGATCCTAAATTCATGACTTTTAGCAACATTCCCATGATTTAAATTATTGCTTACCATATGTCTGATGAAAGTCCCATATCATGTTTAGTTAACTTCAGGATGAACCCCAAGTTATGAATCTAGCCATGTTATCCTATTGTTTTCCCATGTTTAAGATATTCCCATGTTCAAGTTCATGATCCCTATGCATTTGATTTCAAGTTAAGAGTATATGTGTTTTTTGAGTAGAATGAGTCAATACATATTTTGAATGTCATGATCTTCATACCAAATCCCTAAGTTGTGAATTGATTTATGTAACCATGATATTTTTGCATGTTTGCTCATTCCCATGCACAAGTTTATGGTCTCCATGTGTTTTATGAAATGCCAAAGTGATAGGTTTTTGAAAAATCATTTTTATTATGGTTTTAAAGTTTTCATGTGTCCCTATTGTAATTTCTATCAAGTCCTGGGGGTTATGAACACCCAAAAATTCAGCTGTTTACTTAGTCTCAGTATTTTTAGAATAGTTTTAGATATGTTATATACAATATTAGTTCAGTCGGTTATTATAATTAGTTAACTTAGATCAGTTCAGTAATCAAAGTCAGTTTGGTTGGGAGTAGGATTCAGCACTGAGTGACCCTAGGGATGCGCGCATTTATGCTCGCATAGGGTTTGACCCTTAGTAGTAATCCTTGAGTTATAGAACTATGTAGCCCGCGTCGGTTGAGATGTCTTCCTGCCAACTTAGGGTTGACATATATCTCATGAGTTTCCTACTAGTATTGGGTTACTCTTTAGTCCTTCTAGACACCAGTTTAGTGGATCCACACAGCCATTGTCAGTGCCCCTGGCACGGTACTAACACCCTTCCAACTGGGGTTATAGGTTGGACCTCGATTATTTTATATTAGGGCATATCAGTTAGATGTTACCTCCCACTATCCCAGCTTATTATTTACTTCAGAGTTCAGTTTTAGGTTTGCTTGACCATAGCATGCAGTTATCAGTTATTCAATTATCGGTATTTCAATATCTCAATTTATAGACTATATCAGAAATATACTTATACTTGGTTATCAATTCTCAGATTTTATAGTTTTCATGAATTTATGCTCAGCTATCTCATATTGTTCAGTAGTCCATATTCATATATTAGATACTCAGCATATATATGTTAGTTATCCCTTTTATTAGATTTCACTCATTCCATAATCCAAGCATCAGCTATTTAGTTAATCAGATCTGTTCAGTACATCCATGCTATTTTTGAACGTTCAGGTATTCATGTTTTACCATATCCCAGCTTCAGTTCTACTTATATTATAAAAGGAAAGTTGTAAGAAACTAAGTGTAGTGATTCACCAGCTTATCAGATTATGTTTATTACTCATGCTTTAAGATATTCCTGCTTTCAGTCTATTTCAGTCTCTTGGTGAGTCTAGTTACACCTAGTTATGCATGTTTTAAGATTATGTATGAAACCAGTTTTACTTATTGCATTTACCCCCACTTACTCAGTAAATTCCAAATGTACTGATCTACATATACGTCTGTGTGGCTACAGTATTTCATAATATAGGTACCATTTGTAGCCTGCATATCATGATTAGGCAGTTACAGGTTCTAGTTGCTTTGCTAAAATACTGGTAGGCCATCTGCAAAGCTGTCCCAATTTTGGTTTGGAGAAAATAAATTTTCATAATACTGTGACCGAACTCAGATTAGGCACCTTCGTATCCCATTGCTAATAGGAATCAGGTCCAACGTAGTTCATAGAGAAATCTAGAAAGGATGGGAAAATAGTAGTTGTATATATAGGCAGAAAAAGAGAGTGGTACTAAGTTAAAAAATAGTAGCTAGTCATAAAGGAATAAAAGGGAGAATGATATTCTCAAATTACAAAATAGTAGTTATTCATAAAGAATGAAAAAAGAAAATGATATTCTCAAGTTGCAAAATGATGCCTTTGTCAGTCTTCTAGACTTGTTGCCTCTTTCTCTTCAAATGCCTTGGTGTCAATTTAGATGGATCACTCTAAAAAAAATTATGCCCTTGTTTGTGATATTGCCACAGCTGGTAAGAGGCTCTTCCTACTGCTTTATCTTTTCACTCTTAATAAGGCTTTGAATCTTGAATTTTAGCGCTATACAATCTTCAATGTCATGTTCTTGAATATTTGAATAATAAACATAATTTTTGGATGAATTTAAATTTGAAGATGGATACTTAGGTATGAATCCTATTTTGGGTTGCGGAAGTCCCTTAGATCTTACCCTCTCAAATATATTAGCCAATGGCTTATCCAAGGGAGTGAAAGAGAAAGGTTTCATCTTCATTTATGATTGTGAGGTTTGTTTCTCTTGAAGAAACTTTTATTGGGAGCTATTCTAAAAATTTTTTTGACAAAGAGGCTGGAAATGCGCATTGCGAAGGTCATAAAAAAATGAGATTGTGATAATTGGTGACTTTGATGGCATTGCGATTGATGCACAAAAGTTAAATTGGATACGTTTTTCAAATTTCCCAATGTCTTCAGTTGGAAAATGGGACGAACAACTTATATTGATTCTATAAATTTTCCTTCTTGAATTCCACTTTCTATCTCTTTGCCAATCTGAATCAAGTCGGAGAAGTTGCGTACATAAGTTTCAATCAACTTATCATAATATAGGCCTTCTTGAATTTGGATAAAGTCTAAGATCAATTCATCCTCAGGAAGTGGCAGATGTATTTCTTAAGCTTCTAATCTCCATCGCATGACATATTCTTGGAAGGATTCATACGACATCTTCTTCACTTTGAGCAAATCAGACATGTGCTAATCGCCTCCAATGCTAAATTCATATTTCCTTACAAAGTCACGAGTCATATCTTCCTATGTGCACCATTTTCTAAACTCTTTCTTAGTCTACCAAGAAAGTGCCAATCCTGATAATTTCTTAATGAATAATCTCTTTGTACGGCTTCATCATGTCCAATTCTAATTTACCTACTGCAGTAGTCCTTTAAGTGAGCAATGGGATCTCCTTCCCTACTGAAATATTAAATTTGGTAGCTTAGACCTTGGTGGAAGCTCAATATTTGGGTGTACACACAAGTCGCCATACTTTAGACTCTGGTAATTTCTTAAGCGCAACTCTTCATCAAGTGGTTTTCTCAAATTGTAGAGCTCTTTGCCTAGATTTTCATGATGGATTGACAAAATCTCCTATCCACATTTTGCATTTTCACATAATAATAGCTGCTCATGCTTATTTTCCTTAGAAGGAAGCACAATTGTGGGAGAATGGATATTTGGCATCATACTAAGCTGGAAATTTTTTAGATTACTAGTATATATTGATGGCATTTGCAGATAGATCGTATAGGTGGGAGTTGGACAAGGAGATATAGTTAAACAAATATTCTTTGTTGAGTTGGAAGTTATGGTAGTGGTAGGAAGAAGGCTAAAAGTACTTGGTAGATTGACCCAAATATTTCTTCGAACCACATTCATTTTGCCATTATCATTTTGTGCTTGCACTAAACCCACACCAGTATTGAATTACTCACACTTATCTGCCATTATTGTATCGTCCTCGATGCAAATTCACAGTCTAAACAATGTTCAATGCCAGAAAATTTCTAAACAAAAATGAAACTTTAAACATAAAATAAACTGTTAGTACATGCGAAATATGTAAATAATAATAATACAAAAATTCATAAAAAAGATTAATCTGAGACGAAGTAAGAGGTCTAGAATAGAAAAGATCTTAGTTGTGGAATAAGTGGATCAAGAGACTTATTTGCTAGTTCGCTTTAACACTTGAGAAGTAAAGGGAAAGTAACAACTGATTTGGAGTAGTAATCAGAAAAAAGGTTGAATTATGTCGAACACCAAAGCTTGACTTTAGCTTGATCCTTATGCTTTGCTAACTCTAACGTTTCCCAAAATTTATCCCATTTTGAAGACAATTCTAATGATGATGGCTCATTTTGTGTGCCAAAATCCTATCCTAGTCTTTAAGATATTTTGATGATAATGCCTCGATTGCATACCAAGGTTGTAATACCCTAAAATTCTAAACCAATGATAGAGTCATGTTTCAATCTCGTGCGTAGTACATTATTGCCCTTTGATAGTGTTATGATTTAGTTTTATGTATATTAAGGTCTCAAAAAACTCCAAACCATTGGATGAATCAAAATATCCCTTACCGATTGAGTATTCGATATGAATGTTGCTTTAGTCATTTTCAAACGAGCATAACTTTTTCTCTACTCAAAATTTTCCAGATCAAGACCCATCAAATTGTAGGAAATTGAATTATCTTTCCAAAAAATACCAATTTCACCCAAATCTGATACCCGAGTGAGAAGTTATGGCACTTTTAGTGCAAAACAGTAGCCAACACTATAAGGCTGCGTCGCGGTGATGGGCAAAATCACGTTCGTCATTTTCCAGTGAACCATCACGATAAGCATTGTGTCGTACTAATATGCTATTTCATATTCATCCTTTTTCTCCAATGGAGCACTGCGATAAAGTCGCATTACGCCAACGGCCAGGTTCACGTTCAGTGGGGCACCGCAATGGCGCCGCATCGGATCAAGATTCCTGTTAGGGATGATCCCTTTTCCAGTGGCCCAACACGATTGCACCGCATTGTGCTGGGTGTCAAAATTGGGATTTCCAGTCAATTTGGAGTTTTTAATTTCAAGGGTATTTAAGTCCTTTTCCCTCACCACAGTCAGTCCAAACACAGGATTTAAGCCCCAAAAGAGCACTAATTGCTCATTATTTCACAATTATCTCAAAGTTAAAGTAGCCCTGTTTCAAGAACAAACCCTAGCTCTTCAAAATTAAAGATAAAATCTCAAGACTCCACCATCAATTCTAACGGATTCATCAACCAAGGTATGTTTGGTGTTCATCATTGGGTTTCCTTCCACCTTAGGAGTTCAAGAACCCTTTTTAAGAACTCAAATTATGATTTATATTCTTAAATTGAATTGTTTTCATGCATGTATTGATTTTATGGGTTTTAAGTCAAGAAGATTATGAATTTTAAGTAAATAAACTAGTATGTGTGTTGATTTTTGTACTCTTCATGTCATCACCCATGAATTGTTAATTGAATGTTGTAATCATGATAATCCCATGTTATTTTTCCTAATGTTCAAGAACTATGCTCCCCAAGTATTTGACAAAATGCCTACGTGAATGATTTGTGCATGACATCCTAATTTTAATGCTTTGAACCTGTGATATGGTTCCATTAATCATACTATCGAGTCCTGAGGGTATTGTATACTCAAAATTAGTTGCTTACTTAATTGTAGTCGTACTAGAATGATTCTTTAGTATCTCAAATAGTAGGATTCAGTTAGTTAACAGAATCAGAGTTAGTTCAGTCAAGCTTAGTACAGTTTAGTGATTAGTGTCAGTTTAGTTGGGAGTAGGATTTAGCACTGAGCGAACCCAGGGACAGAGGAATTCCTGTTAGTGTAGGGTTTGACCTTTAGTAGTAGTCCCTGAGTTACAGAACTACATAGCCTACATAGGGTAAATCGTCTTCCTGCTAGACTAGAGTTGTCGTAATCATATATATCTCATGAGTTTTCCCACCAGATTAGGGTTGACCCAGTCTGTGTTAGTAACCCGTGGCACAGTGCAAACACCCTTCAAACTGGGGTTACAGGTTGTAACCTAAATCAATATATAATTAGGGTATGTTAGTTAAAAGATAACTCCCACAGTCTCAGTTTCAGTATTCAGTATTCAGTAATCCGCATTACGTACAGAACTCAGTTCAGTTCTACACGAGCATAACTTTCAGTCATTAGTGGTCAGTTATCAAAAACTCAGTACTTTAGCTTCAGTCTAATTTAGATAGACTATATACGAGTGGTATTACATGTTCAATATCCTCAGTGGTTTCAAACTTACATATACTCTCATCTAGTCACTTTATGAGATTTAGTTATAATTGTTATTTATGCATATGAGTCCATGCATATTAGCCTGACCTTACTTAGCATACCAGTACATTTAAAATACTGATGCATGCTCTCTCTTTGCACTATGATGTCTCATATCATAAGTTCAGACTCTCAAGTTCCTGACCGTACCTAGCCAGATCAGTCGATCAGCGCAATTATAGTAGTGAGTCCTCATCCATCTAGGATGTAATATTTATTTAGTCATTGCATTATTTCAATAGTTTAGTTATTTTAGATAGCATTTTTTAGTTAGTTGCGGCCTGTCCCATCAAGTCTTTTATTTCAAAGGTTTAGAGGCTCTTCAGACATTATCAGTTAGCAATTATTCTATAGATGTATTCAATTTTTTATTCAGTTTTATGAACCTTATGGCATTTATCATTTTTCTTCCACTTATGCTTTATGATTATTATTCAGTTCTCACAATAGGTACCAGTTATGGGTTAGCTTGTGGTCCTTTGGGGTTGTAAGCACCGTGTGATGCCCAGGGTATAGTCTCGGGGCATTACAAACTATGTATTAGAGCCTAAGGTTCTAAAGTGTCCTAGGAAGTCAGAAAGCCGCGTCAAGTAGAATCTTGTGCATGGGTATGTAGCAAGTCACACTTATAGGCAAGAGGCTATGAGGCATTTTAGGAAAAGTTCCCTTCTTTCAGTGTTCATCTCGTGCGAGTGAGCACGAGCTCAAGTTAAACTCTCTGTCTAATCCAACTTTCCCTTTCTTTTATAAGACATACCTCCCAGAAAGACTAATAAGAAGAACTGAGAATCCGCCAGCACCTCCGTCGGTTCAGGAAAATCCCCTAAATGAGTATGTTTCTCACACAGAATTCAGAGATTCATTCACTACCCTATCCTATTCTGTGGTAGCTCAGAATGTTTGACCAACTATTGTTCAAGCCAACCTAGTGGCTAATACTGCTGCAGCTAGAATTTGGGACTTTATCCAAATGAGCCCTCCTTTATTTTCAAGGTCTAAGTCTGAAGAGGATCCACAGGAATTCCTTGACATAAGGAAAATGGAAACAGACATTATGGGGGTAACTGCTAGTGAGACTGCTAAGTTAGCTACCTATCAGTTGCAAGATATAATTCATACATGGTTTAAGCAGTGGAAGGTAGAGAGAGGCGCAGATGCAGGGCCTATAGATTGGGAAGAGTTTGCTACTGCTTTCTTAGATAGGTTCTTTCCATTAGATTTAAGAGATGCTAAGGTGTTAGAGTTTATCAACCTGAATGTAATAACCCAGGACTACCCCTTAGTTATCACATGGTGCTTACGACCCTGAAGAACCATAAGCTAACCCATGAATGATATCTGCTGTGAGCACTGTATAATAATCATGAAATAAATGCGGAATTTGGATAAATTACCATAATTTTAAAAATCTAAATACTAATAAAGTGTAACAACTGAAATAACAATCTATAAAACTGAATACTATCTGACAACTAGTCTGAAAAGACTCTAACTGAAACAGTCTGAAAGTGGAGTTGTTAAGACAATCCCCTAACTACCTCCCTCTACTGAAATACTAAAATAAAGCATATCCTCGATAGATAAGGACTCACTTCTAAATCTACTACTAGCTGAATCTGAATCTATCTATGTACGGTCGGGAACTGGAGCATCCAAACCTATGATATAACACATCATAGCGCAAGAGAAAGTATGTGTCAATACATGGAATATACTGGTTTGCTGGATAAGGTAACATTGAATGTAAGGGTTCATATAGATGAACAATACTAGCTAAATGATATAGAGTAACTGAACACGAGAGTACATGAAAACTGAAACTATATTAACTACTGAGTATGCAATACTGCGCATGTACGTGAATGTATACTATAATTGAGGTTTTCAAAAACTAAGTACTGAATTCTGATAACTGGGTCATTGATACTGATTGATTGTATCTAATAGTCTTGATTCTGTAGAACCAAATTGAATTCTATACTATAACTAAAACCGAAATTATGGGAGGTAATCATCTAACCAACGTGCCTCTTTCTAATC
Organism: Capsicum annuum; assembly: GCF_002878395.1. NCBI lineage: Eukaryota > Viridiplantae > Streptophyta > Magnoliopsida > Solanales > Solanaceae > Capsicum > Capsicum annuum. The sequence goes on along the minus strand of NC_061117.1, from coordinate 177,658,673 downwards.
TAATTAGGGTCCAACCTATAACCCCAGCTATAAGGGTGATAATACCATGCCACGGGTACTAACAACTTCGGTTGAGTTAGTCCTAATCTAGCGGGTGACCCATGATATCAGTCCTAAACTAACCGGTGATCCTTGAGTATGTCAGTCCTATCTAACGGGTGAAATCTCATAACCTATGTTGGCTACATAGTTTTGGAACTGAGGGATTACTTCTAGGGACCCAGTCCTAACTAAGGGGTGTGCCCCCATCCCTAGGCTAGCTCGGTGTTGAATCCTACTCCCAACTGAAAGACCCTGAACTGAGTATACTGAACTGGACGGGACTGATATTGAGATTACTGAGTTTTCCTAAGTTTTGTAACTAGCTGAGTTCTGTTGAGTTCTGTAACGGACTAAAAGTACTACCGATCATGACATGACTGATACTATTCTTCAACTGGCACTGGCTCTAGATAAATAGCTAAATTGTCAGGTATTAAATACCCTCACGACTCGATAGCATGAAAAGTAAAGCAAAGCATAACTTTGAATAACATACAAATGTTCACTTGGTCATAATTCATTCATAGAGACATTTCATCAAACACTTTTAATGCATTAACTTGTACATGAATGGAGAACACATGTTAGCATGCTATAATGACATTGTTTCATTCTCATAAATAATTTATCAAACACATGGAAAACATAATTGGTATATTAAATGATAAGAACTTAGGGTTGACACGATTACAACAATCAACTTGCTCGAGCTTATCATGAATATCATGAAGTTCATGCATATTAGGATCAATTCTTGGAACTTATAATCTAGATCATAGATTAAAATCAAAATAACATCATACACACCTTAATCACTTTGTAAATTCAAGGGTTTATCAAGATAATAAAATATTCTTCACACTTGCTATTCAATTTCAGGAAAAACATGCACTTAAATCATAGATTGAGACCCAACTAATATCATGAACATGAATTCAATCTATTTCAAATTTGGAAATCATAAATACAGAATCTTTGTACTTTGAAAAAGGATTCTAGAACTTCATGGGTAGAAGGGACCCATGACTGGACATCTAACATACCTTAATATGTGAGTTTCTTGGAGTTCTTAGAGAGATTCTTGGGATTCACCTTGTTTTCTTGAACTAGGGTTTTTGCCTTTGGAGAAAGAAATTTTTTTCTTGAGAGAAAGTGAGGAAAAGTGACATAATAGGTATTTAGGGCATAATTTAGTGCTTAAAGGTTGATCTGAGTTATGGGACAATTCTAAGTTGCCGTTAGGATTTAAAATCCCATAACTGGAATACAGATTAAAACCTCACCGTGATGCAGTGATTGGGTCATTGGTATATCCACCGAGGCATGGTGGAATTGCGGTGACTAACTGGTTCATGTCAATTGTAGATTTGAGCCTCACTACGATGCGAGGTAATCGCAGTGAGCTACTAGAATTTGATAAATATTGAAATGGCCTTCAGCGCAATGCGATGTACGGCTTATTGCGATACTCACCATGATACAGCCTAATCGCGGCGAGCCACTGTTTTTACATAAACTTGTCCTAACTTTTAGCTTAACTTTTCTAAGTCGGGGACCCCTTATCAAGCTTTAACAGATTAATCTAAGCTTGGGATTTTGTAGGGTCTTATAATATCTCCCCCTTGGGAACATTCGTCATCGAATGAGACTAACTAAGATGGGAGAAATAATAAACTGAGAGTACATATTTAATATGCACAATTAAAGCATGACTGTACGACTGAAACTTCTGATATCCTGAGTTTTCCATACTGAACATGCATATCTGAATGCATGAATACATGACTGAAGCTACTTGATAAGTTGGGTTGGTATACTGAACATGCATATCTGATGCATGAGTATATGATTGAAAATGATTCTTCAATACATGACTGAATATACAATGGTAACTGATACCAAGTTTATAATTATATCTTGAACATGGAACTGGGTAAAGCTATGGAAGACGATTCTCCTAAGCTTAGAGTACTGATGAACCTAAGATCATTTACTGAACATGAATGTATGGGAATGTAAGAGCATAACCGAGTCTGAAACATGATACGTGGACTAAATATCATAAACTGAACTGATTTTTTAAATACATGCCATGACACGGGAATGGTCATACGACTAAGATTGGAATGAGAAAGTCAACTTGTAGGTACTCATTCCTCCTAACTGGATCTTTCTACGTGAAAGAAAACTGAAAGGTTTAGGATGTGAAAGCTCGGGGGTTATAGTGCATCTAAAACTGAGGTATGATACATGAACTAGGCTGAACTCGTAACTAATAGGAGGCTCTATCTTGGAATAGTCATATTCATGAAACTTCGGATAGTACAACAAGATGGAAAGATGGGAAACGATATGAGCTTGCCTGCTTGATTGGTAAACTAAAGTGAATTCTTAGCTTTACATGCTAACTTATGTAGAAAACTTATACTCAACTAGAGCATTCCTTTGACACTCTTTCTATAAGGTGCTAATGACTTTAGGAAACAAGGGATCTTGGCATGAACTGAATAAAATATCTGAGTAAAATCACAACTTGTCTAAAATTCTATAACATAAGGCGAGGCCTACGAAACTTCATCAAAGATAGAGTTACTAAGCGTTATGCATTGTAAATACAAACTTTAAAGCTTAGACATATTCATCGAATACTCTCTGAACAATACACTCTACCTTAGTATGGCACTTCACCTGAGACTACTGAAAATATTCTTATGTGTGCTGAGCACGAAGGCTATAACATACTAATTTATCTGATTAACTTAATGGCTGATAGCTGAATACTGGGTATGTAAGACTGAACTGTACTTAGTTTAAATAACAGGACTGAATTCTCCCACTAAGTTCAAGCCTACTCAAATCTTTAAAATATAGCTAGCCACTTACACATCAATATAACATTCAAGCCTATCTTCATGACTAAAGCTTCATGTAGAAAAAACATGCAACAATTTTTCCTTAACATGAAATATTCACTCTCTCCCATCTAAGAAACTACTCATCACTATGGAGGGTTCATTGAAAGGTTAAAACATGGGGACTTGAAGCATGAATGGACACTATACTGAACTTGGCACTTGACTGAATCCTAAGGAATAGAATATCAACATCATTTTATCAAGGGGTCTAAACGGAGAATATACATGACTTACTCTGAATTTAACTGATCATTAGGAGTGTAACATGAGGCATGGGAACTGAGTATACTATAAGGCATGAGTACATGAGTACATGAGTCATAAGTTACATGACCTGAGTTGGAGTTTCCGTATTTGTGGAACATGAATCGTAACACTGAGTAAACTGGAACTCCATTATACTAGGAACTGTAAGCATACATGATTTTTGTTAATGTGCACGACTATGAGCTATAAGTATAGAGCTGATATGTAAGGCATGAGTACTGACATTATTGACATCAATACTAAAATCTAAAAGCCTAACTTAGTCAGTCGTTCTACCATCTCCCCCTTAGCTTAAAGCCATTATTCTAAAGATGTGAACTACTTAATCAACAATTCTCAATTGGACTATCACCACTATACTCTAGAGTTAAGTGGAAAACACTGAGAAGGGCTCTTCTAATATTTTAGGCGACACAAAAGTTGACAACTATATAGGGGTTACAAAGGAAGTGAAGCCCCCAAATCTAACTAAGAACAAACATAGGGATGAAAGACTCATAACATACCTGAAACTATATTAGGAGAACTTCCTTTATCATGGAGAGACTGAAGTGCATAAAATCTGTTCTGGCATTGACCATTAGTGGCACTAGAAGTGGCGCCCTGCTGAGTTGGGCAATCGGATGGGACTGGAGGATGGCTGAACTAATCCTATTGACACAATTCTTCCCCCCCGATCCAAAACTCTACACTCTCACATCCTATTACCTAGCTTACCACACCCAAAACACACATCGCTGCCCACTCTACACACTCCCTTATGGTTTTTACCATATTTTTTGCAAAGCGAATTAGTATGAACACCCTTCCCATGACCTTGTGACTTAGAGCCTGGTGCTCTATCTTCACTGACATTCTTTGACTTAGATACTGGTGCCCAAACTGAAAGTGGAACTGGTGCTGAAAATCTCTGGTGGAACTAGGATCAGTTACTACCACTTGATCTTAGCGTAGAGTTACTTGTTCTAGTCTTCTTATTTTTCCTACGCTCCTCTCCCTCATTCTGCTTAGTGTAAGTCAAAAGCCTAGATAGGAAAAAAGTCTGCAAATTGTTCAGAGCAATTACTGAATAAGCTAAGGTAGTGAAAACAGCTCTGAATTCTGCATGAGAGACATGCTCATTCGGGGGATCTTCCTAAATGGGCTGAGGTGCTGATGATTTCCTGTTTCCCCTCTATTAGTCTTCTTGGGAGGCATGTTTTGGAAGCAAAAAGGAGAAAATTTTCCTAAAACATCTCATAGCCTCTTGTCAATAAATGTGGTGCGCTATACACGCATGCACAAGACTCTACTCGATGTGGCTTTCAAACTCCCTAGGTCTCTACTAAACCTTAGGCTCTGATACCAAGTTTGTCATAACCCGAGACTACCCCCTAGTTATCACACGGTGCTAAGGACCCCAAAGGACCCCAATCTAATCCATGACTGATATCTGTTGTGAAAACTATATAATAATCATGAATAAATGTGGAATTTGGATGAATTACCATAATATTCAAAATCTAAATACTGATAAAATGTAACAACTAAAATAAAAATCAATAAAATTGAATACTGTCTGACAACCAGTATAAAAAACCTCTAACTAAAATTGTCTAAAAGTGGAGTTGATGGGATAATCACCCAACTAACTCTCTCTACAGAAATACCGAGTCTAATGAAATAATAAAATAAAACATATCCTTGATAGATGAGGACTCACTTGTAAATCTACTACTAGCTGAATCTGAATCTCTCTATATATGATCAGGAACTGGAGTATCCAAACCTATGATATAAGACATCATAGTGCAAGAGAAAGTATGCGTCAGTACGTGGAATGTACTAGTATGCTAGATGAGTTAAGGATGAATGTAAGGGTTCATATGCATGAACAATACTGACTGAATGATATAGAGTAACTAAACACGAGAGTATATAAAAACTGAAACTACTGTAACTACTGAGTATACAATACTATGCATGTACATGAATGTATACTGTAACTGAGATTTTTTGAAGATAAGTACTGAATTCTGATAAGTGGTTACTGATACTGATTGACTATATCTAATAGTCTTGATTTTGTAGAACTGAACTGAATTCTATACTATGACTGAAACTGAAACTGTAGGTGGTAATCATCTAAACGACATGCCCCTTTCTAATCTAATTGGGATCCAACCTGTAACCCCAGCTGGAAGGGTGCTAATACCTTCCCACAGGTAATAACAACTGCTATGGAGTTAGTCATAATCTAGCGGGTGACCACTGAGATCAGTGCTACACTGGCGGGTGATCCCTAAGTATATGAGTCCTATCTAACGGGTGATATCTCATAACTTATATTGGCTACGTAGTTCTAGAACTTAGGAATTGCTTCAAGGTCCTAGTCCTAACTAACGATGTGCTCCCATCCCTAGGCTCGCTCGGTGCTAGATTCTTCTTCCAACTGAAAGTCACTGAACTAAATATACTGAACTGCACTGGACTGATATTGAGATTACTGAGTTTTCCTAGGTTCTGTAACTGACTAAGTTCTACTGAGTTATATAACAGACTGAGATTACTACTGATTGCGACATGACTGATACTATTCTACTACAGACATTGGCTCTAGATAAACAACTAAATTGTCGGGTATTAAATACCCCCAGGACTTGATAGCATAAAAAGTAAAGCAAAGCATAACTTTGAATATCATATAAATATTCACTTGGTCATAATTCATTTATAGAGACATTTTATCAAACATTTGTAATGCATTAACTTGTACATAAATGGAGAACACATGTTAGCATGCTATAATGGCATTTTTTCATTCTCATAGACAATTTATCAAACACATGGAAAGCATAATTGGTATATTAAATCATAAACACTTAGGGTTGACATGATTACAACAATCAACTTACTCATTGAATGGCTTATCATGAATATCATGTAGTTCAACACATATTAGGATTAATTATTTGAATTTGTATTCTAGATCATGGATTAAAATCAAAATAACATCATACACACCTTAATCACTTTTTAAATTCAAGGGTTTATCAAGATAATTAAATATTCTTCACACTTGCTATTCAATTTCAAGAAAAATATGCACTTAAATTATGGATTAAGACCCAACTAATATCATGAACATGAATTCAATTTAATTCAAATATGAAAATCATAAATACACAATCTTTGTACTTTGAAAAAGGATTCTTTAACTTCACGGTTGGAAGGGTCCCATGAATGAATATCTAAAATACCTTAATTTGTGAGTTTCTTGGAGTTCTTAGAGAGATTCTTGGGATTGACCTTGATTTCTACAATTTTTGCCTCTTGTGATAGAATGATTTTGTTCCTAAGAGAAACTGAGGAAAAGTAACATAATAGGGTATTTAGGGCATAATTTCATATTTAAAGGTTGATCAGAGTCATGGAAAAAGTCCAAGTTGCCCTTGGGATTTAAAATCTTATAACTGGGATAGATATTAAAGCCTCACCATGATGTGGTGTTTGGGTCATTACTATATCCACAATGGCGTGGTGGAATCTCGATGACTCATTGGTTCATGATAATTATCGATTTGAGTCTCACCGCGATGTGGGGAAATCGTGATGAGCATCTAGAATTTGACAAATTTTGAAATGGCCATCAGCGTGACGCGATGGAGGGCTCATCATGATACTCACTGTGACACGGCCTTATCACAGTGAGCCACTATTTTTACATAAACTTGTTCTAATATTTAGCTAAACTTTTCTAATTCGGGGACCCTTTATCAAGCTTTAACAAACTGAGCTATGCTTACAATTATGTGGGGTCTTACATTAAAGTAGGGCATCATGAGTGTTAAGGATTATTCTCTCAAGTTTACTCAGTTTTCCAGGTATGCTCCTCATGTAGTAACTGATAGAAGGACTAAGATGAGAAAATTCGTGTTTGGCATATCTGACAGTGTGGTTAAGAAGTGTAGGACTGCAATTCTGATTAAGGAGATAGACTTGTCAAGGTTGATGGTCTATGCTCAACATATTGAAGAATAAAAAACTAAGGAGAAAGAGGGCGAGAGAGAGAGCAAGAGAGCTAGAACAGGTAGTTTTAATTTCAATCAGCCAAAGTCAAAAGAAGGTAATCGTCCTCACTTCCGCCCAAGATCTTCAGTCCTAGCTTCATCTTCGGCTAGTGTATCGATGCCCAAGTTTAGGAATGATAATAAGTATAGGGATCCAGGCTCTAAAACTCAGGGTAGTGTAAATAGTGCTCGAACAAATCCTCTTTGTCAGAAATATGGCAAAAACCATTAGGGTTCCTGCAGGGCTAACAACGATATGTGTTTTGGGTGTGGTAATTTAGACCATAGGATCAGAGAGTGTCCTCAGGTGATTTAATAGAGTTGGCATAGCCGTCCTCTTATTCTGTCTGGTCGTCCATCTCAGCAGGGTGCCACTTCTAGTGCCACTAGTGGGCAGCGCCCAAATAGGATCTATACACTTCAGTCCCAACAGGATTAGGAGAGTTCTCCTGATGTGGTTATTGGTATGTTGCAAAACTATCATTTAAATATTTATGCTTTGTTATATCCTAGAGATTCTCTGTCTTTCGTAACTCCTTACATAGTCATTAACTTCGGAGTCAGCTCCAAAACCCTAGTAGAGCCTTTCTCAGTCTCTAACCCAGTGGTAAGTCTATCATAGCCCGATGGGTATGCAAGAACTATCCGATTTAGGTTTCTCAGAAAGTTACTTTAGCAGACCTTGTAGAGTTAGAGATGATGGACTTTGATGTCATTCTTAGCATGGATTGGCTCCATTCATGCTATGATTCAGTTAATTATAGAAACAAAATAGTTTATTTTTAGTTTCCAAATGAACCACTCCTTGAATGGAGGGGTAGTACCACAACACATAAGGGTCAATTTATTCCGTACCTCAGAGGAAGAAGGATGATTTCCAAGGGGTGTATTTACTATCTTGTTTGAGTTAAAGACTCTAATTATAAGACCCCAAATCTTGAGTCAATTTCAATAGTGAGGGAATTTCTAGATGTGTTCCCTGAAGATCTTCCTAAAGTTTCTCCCAAAAAGGAAATTGACCTCAGAATAGACCTTCTTCTAGATACATAGCCTATCTTTGTTCCGCCATACAAAATTGCTCTAGACAAACTCAAAGAATTAATAAAACAATTGAAAAATCCCCTAGATAAGGGATTCATCAGGCCTAGTATTTCCCTATAAGGTTCACTAGTTCTATTTGTGTGAAAGAAAGATGGTTCTCTTAGGTTATGTATCGACTACCATCAATTGAACAAAGTCACAATCAAGAACAAATATCCACTTCCAAGAATTGATAACTTGTTCAACCAACTTCAGGGTTCCAGTTACTTTTCTAAGATAGACCTCAGATCCGTCTATCATCAGCTTAGAGTCAGAGAATGTGACATTCCAAAAATAGCTTTAGAACTCAGTATGGTCACTTCAAGTTTGTCGTCATGTCCTTTGGTCTCACGAATGCCCCAACAGCCTTCATGGACTTAATAAACTGGTGTTCAAGTAGTACTTGGACATGTTTATCATAGTCTTCATAGATGACATCTTTGTCTACTCCCGTAGTGAAAATGATCATGTAAACCACCTCATAATAGTATTGCAGACTCTTAGAGCCCATCAGTTGTTTATTAAATTTAGTAAGTATGAATTTTGGCTAAAATCAGTAGCTTTTCTTTGACATATTATTTTTGGTTATGACATTAGAGTTGATCCTCAAGAGATCAAAGCGGTGAGAAACTGGCCCAGACTTATTTCTTCGTTAAATATTAGGAATTTCTTGGGTTTGGCTGGCTATTACCAGCAGTTTGTTAAAGGGTTCTCGTCTATTACATCCCTCATGTCCAAATTGACTCAAAAGAAAGTTAAGTTTTAGTGGTCAGATTCCTATAAGAAGAGTTTTAGGAGTTCAAGAATCGATTCACCACAACTCTAGTTTTGACATTGCCAGATGATTAAGATGGATTTGTTGTATACTGTGATGCTTCTAGAGTTGGTTTAGGGTGTGTTTTAATGCAGAAGGGTAAGGTTGTGGCCTATGCCTCAAGACAAATTAATCCCCATAAGAAGAATTACCCTACTCATGATCTTAAGTTAGCAGCTGTTGTGTTTGCCTTAAAAATTTGGAGGCATTATTTGTATGAGGTGCATATTGATGTGTCACAGATCACAAAAGATAGCAGTATATGTTTTCGTAGAAAGATTTTAATTTGTATCAGAGAAGATGGTTAGAATTATTGAAAGATTATGATATGAGTGTTTTGTACCATCTGGGTAAGGCCAATGTAGTGGCAGATGCCCTAAGTAGATTTTCTATGGGTAGTGTTGCTCATGTTGAAGATGATAAGAAGAAGTTAGCTAGGGAAGTTCATCAGCTTTCCAGATTAGGTGTTTGTCTGGTTGATTTAGCTGAGGGTAGCATATGGGTTCAAAGTAGTTCGGAATCTTCTTTGGTTTCCAAAGTGAAAGAAAAGCAAGATAGGGATCCTAGTCTAGTGAAATTGAAGGAGTTAGTCAGAGATCAGAAAGTAGAGTTTTTCTTCCAAGGGGAGATGGTATATTGCATTGCCAGGGTAAATTATGTATGTTGTGTGTTGATAAGTTGAGACAACAAATCCTTGTATAAGCGCATGGTGCGTGTTACTCTATTCATCTAGGGGCCACGAAGATGTACTGCGATCTGTGGGAAATCTATTGGTGGAGTGGGATGAAGAGAGATACTGCAAAGTTTATGGCTAAGTGATCCACTTATCAGCAGGTTAAGATTGAGCATTAGATGCCTAGTGGGTCTATGCAGGAGTTCAGTATTCCAAATTGGAAGTGGGAGAAAGTAAACAAGGATTTTGTGATAGGTTTGCCTCGCACTTACTAGGAGCATAATTCTATTTGGGTCATTGTGGATAGGATGATTAAATTAGCCCATTTCTTACCTGTCCATACTTCTTGTTCAGCTGAGGACTATACCAATCTCTATCTCAGAGAGTTGGTTAGGTTGCACAGTGTTCTATTACCTATCATCTCAGATAGAGGTACTCAGTTTACCTCTCACTTTTGGAAAGCTTTTTAGAAGGGTCTTGGAACCCAAGTTTACCTCAATACAACTTTTTACCCTCAGACAGATGGTCAGGAAGAAAAGACCCTTCAAACCCATGAAAATATATTGAGAGTGTGTGTAGTTGACTTTAATGGCAGTTGGGATGACCATTTGCCTTTGATTGAATTTACATATAATAATAGCTATCATTCTAGTATTTAGATGGCTCCGTTTGAGGCTCTATATAGAAGGAGTAGATCTCTGGTCGGTTGGTTTGAAGTAGGTTAGGCTGCGGTAGTAGGGCCTGACTTGGTGTTTGATGCTTTAGAGAAAGTACAGTTGATCAGGGAGAGACTTAAGGCAGCCTAAAGCCGACACAAATCACATGTAGATGTAAGAAGGAAAGATCTAGAATTTGAGGTTGGTGATTTTATATATCTGAAAATCTCTCCCATGAAGGGAGTGAAAAGGTTTGGTAAGAAGGGAAAGCTTAGTCTCGATATGTTGGTCCTTACAGAATTATGAGTCATTTTGGACAGGTGGTTTATGAACTTGAGTTTCCTATAGACCTAGCATCAGTGCACCCAATGTTTTATGTCTCCATGCTAAAGAAGTGCATAGGTGACCCAACAGTTATCGTTCCCTTAGAAAGTGTAGATGTTTAAAACAGCCTTTCTTATGAAGAAATTCCAGTCGAGATCCTCGATCGTCAGACTCACAAACTAAGGAACAAGGAAGTTTGCTTGGTCAAAATTCTTTTGTGGAACTAGACTGTTGAGGGAGCCACTTCGAAAGCAGAAGAAGATATGCAGACCAAGTACCCCCATCTTTTTTCCACAAACTCAGACTCAGCTTAAGTTATCAATCTTCTTAAAATTTCTCTTTTCCATGGTCAGATTCAGCTGCATATAATTCTCATATTAGTCATGCATTCATCGAACCAGTTCATTCATGTGTCATGTCCACACTCAGCCATGTAATCATATTTTCATCACGTATATTCAGCATGTAGTCTCCGTTCCTCAGTGCTTTCAGTCTAACCAGTCTCATTCGAGGACAAATGTTCCCAAGGGTAGATATTCTAATGCCTTGGAAATCCAAACCAATGATAGAGTCATGTTTCAAGCTCATGTGTAGTACATTATGGCTCTTTTATATTGTTATGAGTAAGTTTAATGTATATTGAGGTCTCAAATAACTCCCAGCTATTGGATGAATCAAATAACTCCCAGCTATTGAGAATTCTCTACTCAGAATTTTCCAGCTTAAGACCCACCAAATTTTAAGAAATTGAATTATCTTTCCAACGATACCAATTTCTCCAAAATTTGATACTCGGGTGAGAATTTATGGCATTTTTAGTGCAAAACAGTAGCCCAACGCAATAAGGCCGCGTTGCGGTGATGGGCAAAATCACGTTCATCATTTTCCAGTGAACCATCGTGATAAGCACCGCTTCGCGATGATGTACTATTTTGCATTCATCCTTTTTTTTCCTATGAAGTATCGCGATAATGCCGCATTGCACCAATGGTTAGATTCGCGTTTAGTGGGGTACCGCGATGGCGCCACATCGTGCCAAGATTTTAGTTTAGGATTGTACATTTTCCAATGGCCCGACGCGATTGCACCATGTTGTACTGGGTGTCATAATTGGGATTTCTAGTTAGTTCTGAGTTTTTAATTCTAAGGGCATTTAAGTCCTTTTACCTCACCCAGTTAGTCCAAACATAGGATTTAAGCCCCAAAAGATCACTAATTGCTCATTATTTCATAATTATCTCAAAATTAAAGTAGCCCTCTTTTAAGAACAAACCCTAGTAGCTCTTCAAATGTAAAGATCAAATCTCAAGAATCCATCATCAATTCTCACGGATTCATCAACCAAGGTATGTTTGGTGTTGAACCTTGGATTTCTTTCCACCTTAAGAGTTCAAGAACCATTTTCAAGAAATTAAATTATGATTTATATTCTTAAATGTAATTGTGTTCATGAATGTATTGATTTTATGAGTTTTAAACAAACAAGATTATGATTTTCAAGTAAATAAACTAGTATGTGTGTTGATTTCTATACTCTTCATGTCATAACCCATGAATTGTGAATTGAATCTTGTAATCATGATAATCCTATGTTATTTTTCCTCATGTTCAAGAACCATGCTCCCCAAGTTTTTGACAAAATGCCTACGTTAATGATTTGTGCATGACATCCTAATTGTAATGCTTTAAACTTGTGATATGGTTCAATTAATCGTGCTATCGAGTGCCGAGGGTATTGTATACCTGAAATTTGATGCTTACTTAAATCCAGTCATACTAGAATGATTCTGTAGTATCCCAAATAGTAGGATTCAGTCAGTTAACAGAATCAGTGTGAGTTCAGTCAAGCTTAGTACTGTCTAGTGATCAGTGTCAGTTCAATTGGGAGTAGGATTTAGCACCGAGAAAACCCAGGGATGGGGGCATTCCTGTCAGTGTAGGACTTGAACCTTAGTAGCAGTCCCTGAGTTATATAACTACATAGCTAGCATAAGGTTAATCGTCTTCCTTCCAGACTAGGGTTGACGTAATCATATACATCTCATAAGTCTTCCTATCAGATTAGGGTTGATCTAGCCAGTATTAGTAACCCGTGGCACGGTGCTAACACCCTTCCAACTGGAGTTACAAGTTGGATCCCAAATCAGTATATAATCGGGGTATGTCGATTAGAAGATAACTCCCACAGTCTAAGTTTTAGTATTCAGTATTCAGTAGTCTGCATTAAGTACAGAACTCAGTTCAGTTCTACACGATCATAACTTTCAGTTATCAGTGATCAGTTATTAGAAACTCAGTACTTCAGCTTTAGTCTAATTTAGACAGATGATATACGAGTGGTATTACGTGTTTAGTATCCTCAGTGGTTTTAGTCTTGCATATACTCTCATCCAGTCACTTCATGATATTTAGTTGTGATTGTTATTCATGCACATGAGCCTGTGCATATTAGCCTGACCTCACTTAGCATACCTATCCAGATCAGTCGATCAGCCGCAATTACAGTGGTGAGTCCTCATCCATTAAGGATGCGATATTTATTTAGTCATTGCATTATTTCAGTAGTTCAGTTATTTCAGACAATAGTTCTGAGTTAGTTGGGTCCTGTCCCATCAACTCTTTTATTTCAGAGGTTTAGAGGTTGTTTAGACATTATCAGTTAGCAATTATTCTACAGATGTATTCCTTTTTTGATTCAATTTTATGAACCTTATGGCATTTATCAGTTTTTCTTCCGCTTATGCTTTATGATTATTATTTAGTGCTCACAGCAAGTACAAATTGTGGGTTAGCTTGTTGTCCTTCGAGGTCTTAAGCATCGTATGATGCCCAGGGTATAGTCTCGGGGCATTACAAAGGTTCTACCCTAGTTATCTTCAGAGGAAAAATAAAAATATAACAAAGAAACCAAGCCTTACATATCCTGTATCTGATTGGAAATCAGGTCGAACATAGTTCCAATTACATGCTAAAGGAATATTGAAATCCTATGATAAATATGACTGAGTCCCTATGTGAGCTGCCTATGTATCTACCAAGGAAATCAGGTCAATCGTAGTTCATCTTACATAAAAGAAAATAAAAAAAAGTTTAAGAGATTGATCATTAAGTTCACAAACGTACATAATTGTTCCACAAAAGATGCTACCTAAAACTGATCATGCTTTCTAGATGACATATTTTAAAATAGGTTCCATTGTATTTTAATCACCATGCTTAAGAGAACCATTGCTGGAGTTCTGCCCAGCTCTATTATAAATTCTTGCCAAATTTATGGAAAAAGATAAATTTGGTTTCTTTTCTTTTGGACCCTTACGAAATTTTGCATATTTCCTTTTCAACAGACCAAATCCTCTAGGAATACTTCTAGGAGACCTATATTTCTTGACAAAATCATCGACTAAGTCACCCCAAGAAGACCATTTCCTTATATCTTGCTTTGCATAACATATCAAAGTTCGACCCATAAGTGTCCTAACAAAGAGTTTCATCTTCAGTTTATTGTCTTGACCAATTTTTCACACCCAATCAACATATGCCTTCAGGTGGTCTATAGGAATACCTACCCCTTCATACATTGGAACATAACTATAATCTATCTGAAAAGGTCAAACAAGCTCATTTGTAATGAAATCTAATTAGTCTCAATAATAAAACTCCTTCCACCAATTGCTCCATTTTGTCTCATCTCCGCCAAATTATTGTATGTCTTTTTTGGTGAGAATGAGTGCATGTTAGAGAAACATTAGACATATAAGTAAAATTAAGTGTGATAACACCAAAGGGTGAGTATACTTTTGAGCCTTTGAAGGTGGGAAGAGTGGCAGTGCCGAAGGGTGAGTATGCTTCTGAGCCTTTAGTGGATGAGTTCTTAAGGCCGACTATAATTTAGTATGCTTCTGATCCTTTAGTGAATGAGTTATTAAGGCCGACTATTATTTTTTTTTATGCTGTTAATTATTTGCTCCATTTGTGACACTTTTGACTCAAGATTAGAAACTTTATCTTGATACCACTCTGGTTTTTCGCAATCGAACTCATCCTCAACAAGGTCAATCACAATAATTTGGTCGGCCATATCGTCCATGAATTACCTTTGGTGCTCAACTTAAGTCAACCTTTGGAAGAAAAATAAAATCTTCGGTAAGCATTGAATAGTTATTAAAGGCTAAGCATGAAGCATGTAGAAATGTGATTAAAAGAAACCAATAGGCCGAGTCCTATAAGGGGTGTAAGCATGAGATAATTATTAATAAGGAAATGGAACACACGAAGATTAAACTTTGATAAGACAAAGGATTGTGAATGACTCAAAATTCTAACTTAACATTGTTGGATGAAAAAAAAATATCAAGGATAAAGAAAATAATATATTTTTTCTCAATTTACGTGCTAAAGCTTGAGTTCAAAAAAAGCGTGGAAGATCAATCCCAATAATTTCAAGATAGGAACGACATAGACATTTTAAATGAGTGAAACTTTAAAGAAGTATTAGACTTGGGTCATTGCTCTAAAATAATATAACGAAGAAAATTGAACAAATAAAGTCATGTATGATTTGACAGTTTGAGTAAAAAAATTAAATATCTACCAATATAAGAAGTAACAAAGGACTTTGAGGCCAATGAAAGTACGGAAATATTAGAGAGCATGGGAAAAAATTTCATGACATAGATCAGTACTAAATATATACTACGAAGTGCTAAATATTTCTTCGTTGCAAATAGAAGATTACATCATTAAAGGAGAAACTTCGAAGAGCATGAAAAGATAAAAATTCAAAAGTTTGAATTAGCACGAGTTTGAAAATAATTGATTTAGCACGAGTCTGGCAAAATTTGAAATGAATGATTGTGGAAAAAATAGATAGGAAAAATAATTGTGAATAATTATGCCATCATTAACAAAGTAGAAAGAAATTTTTTAACAAATTGCGGGACACAAGTATTGAAAAACTTGGGGGAAAAGTTTGAAAATAATGACGACTTAAACTCATTAAAAATTTAAAGAAAGAACGTGTTCCCTATAGAAGATCATAAAATGAAAATGAATAAAACCTTAATTTAAATACTAAGAGTTCAACGAGCTTAAGATAGTTTCCTAAATAATGCTCTAGAATCATTGAAACGCGTTAAGTGCAAAAAGTGTCACAATAATTGATTTTAAAGAAATATTATGATATTTCTTAATTTAAAATGAAATAAAACTTTAATCGAAATATTAAGAGCTCAACGGGCTTAAGATAATTTTCTAAATGGTGCTATAGGGTCGTTAAAATGCGTTAAGCGCAGAAGTGTTACAATAATAGAATTTTAAAAAAATATTATGATATGAAATATGTAAAAATGCAATAGATAATAAAGAGATATATAAATGCAAATGTAATTTTTTTTCTCTAAAAATAAGAATAAAACAAAAGTGAAGTCGGCAATTAAATATCAAGTCAAATTATATTGTATAAAAATTCATGTAGATCAAGTAGCACGTAAGCAAGAAAATTTATAGAACAAATAACACAAATATGTTAAACAGTACGTCCTTATATACGGGTTGCTCCTTTATGCCGAAGGTAGGCCTAAGCGTCAAATATTATTGAGATTCTGATAAATTGATCCAAGCCTTGATTTATGCCATTACTTGAGTTTGGAGTTAGAATTTTCTAAACTCAATTTGATCAAATTTTAACTTGGATCAATTTATCATGATCTCTGCATATAATATGAGGGTCGTCATTAGGTCATGAGACCCATTTGACATAAAAGGTGTTGTCTTATTTGGGGAATGACACCATGGATCAAGCCATCTATAGTTTATACATGCATGGCCTATATCCAGGGAAGCTCCATCCTAAAATTTTATAAGAATTGGAAAGACACGGACTTGAATTTTCTATATAAAAAGGAACGTGGTCCCACGAAAATAAAACTCCTACTCACCTTACGTATGCACCGACTCTCTAAAGTAAGGTGATTTGAAAGAATTTTGGGAAAGTACAATGTACAATCCACGAGTACAATGTATATGAATGTTCGTTTTTCTAAATGGAGGAAATATGAATGGAATGCCAATTTATATAAAGCAATAAGCAAATAAGCAATTTATACAAAATGATATCAAATAATCAATATATGTCACACAAGCATAATAAATCAAGACAATAAATGGTGAAACAAATAACAATATATATAAAAAACTTAATTATTAACCTAAGTCTGTTATGGTTAAGAACCTAATAATCTCCCCATTTTAACACGGGTAAAATCGAGGTACAACATATTTAAAACTTCTAAATAAAGTTACGGAAGTCACCACCTAATTAGTTCTACGGTGAATTAGGACACCAATTATACAAACTATGGGATAAAAGAAAATAAAGACTTCATTTTATGTCTACTTAACTTAAGAGATTTTAGGTAATGTTTCTAAATATCCTAAAGAGAATTGATTAGGCACCCTAAAGGATCCGTCAACTACAGTTAACCGGCCAAACTTAGATTAGATAATGAAATCAAATATTAAATTAAGAAAGATACAGGTAAGGCATAAAAAGAATAAAATATGTTTTTATAAGATAATATATGCTAATTATTTACAAGAAAAGGATTAGAAAACTTTAAAATCTACTTTTCAAAAATTACTGAAGATAATTTTTATAAGACCTCTTAAAAGTGATGCAATCTTGTTTTAGTAAAAAAAAACAAAGGGTAATTTAAAATCATTTATTTTAAAAGATATATAAAAGCTATCAATTAATAATTAAAGAAAGTTAGTTATGTTAAGAGCTTTACATTTTCTTTATTATAAGAAAAGACAGTTTTACAATTTTTTTTTAAAAACAAATTTTAGAAAAATAGGAGTAAGTAAGATTGGTAATTACCTACACTAAATGAATTCATAATGTCTTGAGAATTTATTAATTTTTATTAAGAAAGTCTTATGTTTTTAAAAAGTATTTTTTTTCGTCATTTTTAATCTTTAGAAAAGGTCTCCTGGAATCAAATTGGTAACATTATCATCTTTTATTTTCAATTGATAAGAAAAGGGAGTTGATTTACCATATTCAAAATAATTAAAACCGATTTCTGAGTCTAGCAATGATAATAAGCCCGTCTACCTAAAAACTTATAGTTTGACTATTTCGACATTTGTAATTAACAAGAAACTATTTTTATTCTAAAGTAAGCCACTGTTTCATATGAAAGAATTATTAAGATATTTTAACAAACTTGGTCGCTTATTCTAAAAAGTATGTTTTAATGTATCAACTTTAAAAACTTTAAATGATACAAATTGAATACCGAAGCCTAATGATTACGCTAATCTTACAATCTAAGAGGTTATAAGGGAACAAATAAATTTGCTACCATTAAGGATTCACATTAATTAAAATAAGAGACATATGAAAACACAAATTCAAAATAATAATATGCGAAATATTAAACAAAAAATTAATAATAAATATCTACAAAAGAAGAATAAAGCTTGAGAATAGGGAAGGAGGCACTAAAGTACTAGGTAGAAACATGTAATGCGATATTTGTTCATTTATCTGATTTGGATAGAGATAAAGTCAAGCCGTGAGACCCCAACAGTGCTTCCGTATGTACTTTTTTGAGGCAGCGAACTAGGGCTTCCTCGTCAGATATTCAAACTCGAACTTCAAACTTGAAAAGGAGTAAGAAAAAAATTAGAAGAAAAAGTATGAGTTTCTTGATAATTAGTACTAATCAGTGACAATTGTTGATGATTTCTTTTATTTTTGGAATGAGAGCCTAATGATCTCCTTTTATAGCCAAAATTGAAGGGTGGTAACGGTTCTTAAACCTGAAGAATTCAAATTTGAATTCTTGAAAAACTAAAATTGTAAAAGATGATAGTGAAATCCATAAATAAAGGAATGAATTTCACCCTTTTTATGTTGATATGAATGGGAAAGGAGATGGTTGGAGGTTATAAGGCTTGAGCCCATCTGTTTGAAGGGATAACGACCTCAAAATATAAAGGTCCTTGAATTCTCCTCACTTCTCATAAATTGGACAGCTTTGAGTTTTGTTCTACTTTAACAAGAAGTGACAAACGGAAAGTGATAGTGATGGAAAATGTGGATGATAGAGAGGGAAGATGAGGAGAAAGGTGAAGACCACTGGATTTTACAATTATTCGATGGTCTGATCACTTTTCGGTGTTTACATAGAGGTGGAAATGGTAGTCCTTTTAGCCTGATTTTAACAATGTGAGTGAAAGAGAATGATGGATTAGGATTAATTGGTATTTGGGTTGGGTTTGATGGTTAATTGGGCTAAAAATGGTGGATTTTGTTTGGGCTGATTTTGGTTAAAAAAATTTAAAGGTAGAAAGTTAATTAAAGAAACTGGCCCAAGTGGGTAAATGAATTAATCCACTTCTTTCAAATTGATTTCAGTTAACTAATTCAACGATGCTTATTTTATTCTAATAAACCTTCTTAAAAGTGTATGTGTGTGTGCGTATATATATATATATACACACACTTACATACATATATATACACACACACACACATAAACACGTGTGCACAATTTCAAATATATACATATATTACATTTAAAATACGTTTATCTATAATTCAAGTAAATAAATAAAAATAAAAGATAATAAATTTTCAAGGATTATATTACTATGCTAACATATATTTATTTATTTATTTTATAAAAGGTAGTGGAATGATAATTTAAAATTTATTTATTTATTTATTTATGATTAAATTTATAAGATGTGATATTAGTATTTTAATAGCATAGATAAGAAAAATATTATTTTTAAAATGTTAATGTTAAAAATAATGAATATATTTTGCAAAATATTCAAGAATCTTAAGCATCAAGAAAATAATTTTATGAAAAAGGAGAATCAAAATTGGGTGTCAACAGTGGTGACAAAGCAGCCACAAGTATTGCCCATATTCAGTTCAACATGATAGAACAAAACATGTTAAAGTAGATAGACACTTCATAATAGAGAAGATTGAAGAAGGAAGTGTATGTAGGGAAGTGTGTGTAGGCCTTTCATTCCAACATATAAATAAATTGCAAATATTTTTACAAAAAAATTGTTTAAATCAAAATTTGAAATTCTTGTAAGCAGGTTATGCCTGATAGATATTTACATATCAACTTGAGAGAGAGTTAATTTGTGAATATTTAATATTTTATTTTATAGGATCTCAATTGATCGGATAAAATCGAATCTAATTTTTTATAGATAGTTTAGGTAATTAGAACAAATTAGATCATATCTTGATTCTCAGATCTGCTAGAATCAAGCTATCTGATTTGTATCTATTTGTTTTCTTGTACTATAAATTTATAGCTCTCAATTGGATAAAATGTACAATCTTGGTACAAATCTCACACTTTATTTATTTTTCTTCCTTTATTTAATATTCTTATTCTTTTTCAGTAATTTTTCTCTTTTAAAACCAACAATATTCAGAAATTTCTTTAGGTAAACACAGAATTTCAATCATGAACTTTGTTAATTTCTGAAAAGGTTACTGGAAAAAATCAAATTAGTAATTTCCTTAGGGTCGGTTAATTAATACTGAAATATAACCTTTGCTATCTCTACAAGATAGTAATAACCCAATATATGTTGCAGCTACAAGAGGTAATCCGATGACCGTTGAAGTTTTATCGATCATCAGACCATGGATTCAGAGTGTTCGAGAATGGATCATTGATGGATTCATTGAGAATATGCAAATTGAATATAGAAGAAAATGGTTGGAAGGAGTCATTTAGTTTATGCAATCTGGATATGGAAAAAATCAATTACTTAACTATCTTTCTATAAGATAAATCGATGCTGGTCTTGATCTTCTTTAAGAGACTCAGAGTTGATTTTAAGTATTTGTACTATCTTATTAACTATTTCCTTTCATCTTCTCAGGCAAATTAAGCTTCCTTTTTATTGAATAAGTTATGATAATAACAAGAAAGGATAGAAGCTGGGAGGAAAGCAAACAAGTTAAGAGAACCTATTCTTCCAAAGAAAGATTTACTCAAGGTCTGTTCTTAATGATCATTTTTTTTATTTCTTGTGTGAATTTTTGGGTTATTTCATTATAAATTGTACATGGAAGTATTAACTGTGTCCTTCTGTCATACTTTTCTTTACTTTTTTTTGGGGGGGGGGGGGGGGGCATAATGGCAAGAATAAACAAAAACAACAACATACCCAGTATGTTGTTAATTTCTCCCATATGATAATAATCATCAACAAAAATAAATAATGTTCTATAGTTGTAATGACTTGATTCTATGAACCATTCCCTTTTAGGTGTTTTGACCATTTTATCCCTTTCCATAGTTTTTATGTGTTGTTTCTGTAGTGTAGAGATGGATGGTACGATTTTCAATGAGATCTGGAATAATTTGTGGGAGTTTATGGTTTTTAAATCTTGGAAAGGCCTCATAGTTGACTTTGATCATCATTTGTTATTCTGTGTGTCAAATGGTAAAATGAACTACGTCAGCAGATTTGAAATGTTAATTTTGGGTTGGTAGCATGGTTGTTTTGGATTTGTGAATTTTAGATATCATTTCAATCCTTGGTTTAACAATTGGTGAAATTGGGTCTCGAAGGTGAATTTTGTGAAAGCAACCTCTTTTTGAACATTGAATGTCGCGATTGAGTTTGAAACATCAAATTTAGTCTAGTATCATATTTTGTTTACCTTCATAGGATTTTGAACAAATACCGAAGGGTTGATTAGCAACGTTGCAACTTAGAAAAGTTGTTGATGTAACTAAAGTCTGGTGCTGCCACTTAAGCTGTCAAAGGACCTCTTAAATGGTAGTCGCTTTAGCAGCCAATGCATTAGTTTAGAGGATCCCATTAGCCGTCTACCACCATTAAAGCAGATACTTGACCGCTTTAGTAATCATTGGGGGACTTCTTTAGCGACCTCACATGTTAGGGCTGGACCACTTAAGCGATCAACCATCACTTAAGCAATAATTTTACCACTTTAACAATCATAGCCGTGTTGATATAAGAACCCATTTTCACAATTTTCTTCCATTTTTAAGACTTTGAGCTTTGATTTGAGGAATTTTTGAGTGATTCTTTCATTCTCGGGATTGAATAATCTCTAGATCGCTATATAAATTATTTTAGTTTGATTATATCATTACCCTTTTAAATCTTGATTTTAAATTAGAATTTGGGGAATTTTGGCCTGGAAGACTTAACAAGGGAATTCCTTCGATTAAACCATGTTTTAAATCCATTTCACTTGGATTTTCTCCTATGGCCTCCTTTAATTATGAGTAAGGTTTTCTAAAAAAAAAATTTAGTTCTACTTATTTCATTCTAGAAATCCACTTTGGGGTCTGTTTTGACCCTGACTTAAAAGTGGGCAATATGGGTATCGTTCGCTTCCTTTTAATGCATAGATTCTATATTTGTATGTTTTAGATGATTCTAAGGTCATTCAAAAGGGGAAAGCTCTACATTGAAGGGATTTAATCTTGAATTTTGACGTCATCAGGTAGTTTATGGCTTAACTTTCTTCAGGATGGGTTGGATCATTCATACATAGATAAAAGCATTTTATGGGTATGAATAATAATCATGGACAATGTATTTCAAAACTATTATTAATGTTGTGCGCCCGTATGGGGTCCGATATTATTGTTATTGGTTACTTGAGATAATATTTACTGTGTGTAGCCCATGTGGGGGCTTTATCTTTATAATTGGCCTTTTATATTCATTTTATACCTTTATAGTTTGTATAATACCTGTGTGGGATCCTAAACTGGTAATTATAGGTTGTATCTAGCATTGATTGTTTTATTCATGATATAAACATCAAAGTTGGGGTCAATATGATATTAATATGCCTTACATACATACTTATTCTGATGGTACATTACTTATACAAAATCATGGATGGGTGATATATAGAGAAGATTCTAAGTTCATGTGTACATGTATTGAAGGGATTTGAGATCTTCATATTGGTTTTATTGTGAGAATTATATTCTCATATCATACATACAATCATGAGACATTGGAACCATTAAGAAAATATCGATTTTGACAGAAATGAGAAACTTTTACAAAACCCTCTGTCATAATCCATGAGTTGAATAGGAGACATTGGTATTGAGATTGGTATAGAGTATTGAGAAAAGATATAGGTTGAAAACTCCCCATGGGTTCTACCTAGAAGATCTGAGGCTCGATAGGTGTATATAAATGTTATGCAATAAACTTAATCACATCACATCATCATCATTGCATTTTATACATTATGCATCTTTAGTGTTGTGCTTTTGTGTTTTATTTGATGTATAAATGTTTATTTTCTTTTGCATATCTATTTTCTTATTTATATGATATATCTACAACTGTTAGTGAAAACGATGTGAGCTACCATTTGCGATATTTTCTAATTGCAAGTGGCATGCTCATAGCAAATATTTAAGTATCTTATTTTCTATTTTACTCAATTGGCCTATGATACGTACTGAGTACAAATAGACTGTACTCATCCCTACTATGCCCTTTTAGTGTAGATATAAGTTTAAGTGTGTCATGTAATAGCTGAGATCATGTGGTTGATCAGTGATATTTTTGAGGTATTGACCGCTCTATGCCTTATGAGTCGGCCTTAGACATCCTCTTATCCAATTGATGTCTTTACTTGTATTCAGAAACAAACTTATAATTTCTCAAATTTAGCTGTATTTCCAATTCTAATTTTTATTTATATTTTTTTTACCCTATGGAACTAGGTTTTGGGATAATTTATGGTATTTTATCTTTTCTGGGCTTCTACTATTATTGTACTTGTATGGGTCTGACTTTTCTCTAGAAGTATTGCCTTGGGAATTTTTCCATTGTTTTCTTCTTAGTTATTAGATTGGGTGATTGTCTTAGTTATCAAGGCCCAACCAAAATAAGTGAGATCATGCCCTTAGTTTTGGGGTCATGACAAATTAGTATCAGAGCATCCAAGTTCATCGGTCTCATAAGTGTAAGAATAGGATGTCCGGTAGAGTGTCACAAATTAATACATACACTTCTGTATCTATCTTTTAGTGGCTATAAGATATCTTTAGAAAATAGACTTATTTTGTTCCTTATCATATGGGTTTTCTATACCCTATATTCTAAGATATGTTTTACTCTTTTCTGTGTAGATGGTGAAGACTAAATCC
This sequence comes from Capsicum annuum, assembly GCF_002878395.1. Lineage (NCBI taxonomy): Eukaryota > Viridiplantae > Streptophyta > Magnoliopsida > Solanales > Solanaceae > Capsicum > Capsicum annuum. The sequence goes on along the minus strand of NC_061117.1, from coordinate 177,634,645 downwards.
CATAAGGCTAGGGATATTGAGCTAGTATTCGAGGAGAAAGCCTGACCTAATGGGTGAGTTATGATTCATGGACAGGATCAAGGTAGAATGCAGGCACTGGGATTCCCTTTCTATAGGTGGTACTAGGAGGATATTTCCTAAGCCCAAAGGTTGAGCATGTTGGGGATATGGGACCTACTTAGGTTCCACATAAGTTTTATCTTGACTTTGCCTAAGAAGGGCTTAAGCTTTACCATTTTTTGTTATGCTTCTAGCATTGGGTTAGGTATCGTGTTGATGTAGGAGGGTAAGGTAATTATGTGTGATTCTCATCAGTTAAAGCCTTAAGAGAAGAATTAGTCTTTCCACAATCTAGAGTTATGTGCGGTTGTGTTTGTATTAAAGTTGTGGAGACACTATTTGTATAGAGTCTATTGTGAGATCTTCTCAGATCATCATAGTCTTCAATACTTCTTTACCTGGAGAGATCTTAATATAAGACAACTTTATTGGCTCAAGTTGCTTAATGTTATAATCTCACTATTCTTTATAATTCGGGCAAGGCTAATGTGGTTGTGGATGCGTTGATCCAAAAGACGACTAGTATGGGTATCTTGGAGCAACTTTTGACCTAGGAGAGGACTTTACCCTTAAAGGTTCAATCTTTGGCTAACTAGATAGTAAGGCTTGATATTTCAACACCTGGTGTATTTTGACATTCGTAAAGGCTAGATCTTCCTTGATGGAATAGATTTGGGCTCACCAATTTGATGATAATGGTTTAAGAGTGATTTGAGATAAGGTTTTAAATGGCAATACTAAGGAACACTCACTTAATTCTAATAGTGTTTTGAGGATTGGAGGTTGAGTTTCTATGCTGAGAGTGGGTGATTGGGTTAGATTGATCTTGTAGGAGGCCTATTATTCTAGGTACTCTATTTATCAAAGAGTCACCAAAGTGTATCATGATTTAAGATAGTACTACCTGTGGGGTGGTATGAGGAAGGATATAGTAAATTTGGTAGATCATTATCTATGTTGTCATCAAGTCAAGATCGAGCATTTAAGGCTTAGGATTTGCTTTAAAGGTTACCCATTCCCGATTAAAAATGGGAATGGATCACGATAAACTTTGTGGTTGGGTTGCCTTATACTTTTCATATTGCTGATAGCATTTGGGTCATCATGGATCGATTGACCAAATCTTCTCATTTAATCCCTATTCAGGTTTCCTTCAGTACTGAGAAGTTAGCCCATATCTATGTTTGTGAGATAGTTCATCTCCATGGTATACTAGGGTTTATTATCTCAGATAGAAGTTCAATTTTCTCTTTTAACTTTTGGAATACCTTTTAGGAGAAGTTGGGTACTCGAGTTAATCTTAGTACACTTTTTACCACTTGACCGATAGTCAAAGTGGACTATTTAGGTTTTGAAGGATATGCTCTACGCTTATTTTATGGACTTTGGAGGCCAGTAAGAGAAACATTAAACCTTGGTGGAGTTTGTATATAATAATAGCTACGATTCGAGTATTGAGATGGCACTTTTTAAGGAATTATATGGTAGGCATTGTCTCTCTCTAATTGGTTGGTTTGAGATTTTTGAGATTAGACCTCGAGGTACGAACTTGCTTTACGAGTCTCTAGATAGAGTTTGGGTCATTCAAGATAGACTACGAGTGACTCAAAGTAGGTAAAAGTGTTATACAGATTATAGACTTTATGATTTGAGTTTTACTGTTGGTGATTGAGTCTTCCTCTATGTGTTGCCCATGAAGGGAATAATGAAATTTAGGAAGAGAGGCAAGGTTACCTCAGGTATATCAGGCCACTTGCGATTCTTTAAACTATTAGTGATGTAGCTTATGATTTATTATTGCCTCTAGATTTTTAGTTGTTGATCTAATTTTTGATGTATCTATTCTACGGCGTTATATCCCAGGTGAGTTTCATGTTATTTATTAGGACACAGTGTAGTTTGATGAGAGGTTGTCCTTTGTTTAAGAGCTAATCCCAATTTTAGCTTAGGATGTTAGACAATTTCCCTCTAATGATATTAACGTGGTTAAGGTTTAGTAGAGACACCATTCTGTAGATGAGGCTACTAGGAGGTCGAGCTCGACATGCATAGAAGTTATCCCCAGTTTTTTGCTGATTTAGGTATTCTCCTGCCTTTAGTTTTAGGACAAACTATATTCTTAGTGGTGGATATTGCAATGACTTAACTCTATGAACCTTCTCTTTTTATGTGTTTAGACCATTTTACCCCTTGTTATTGTTATGTGTTGTTTTTGGGGTGTGCATCACCGGTGGCTAATACCTTCTCGAGACTATCGAGTCTGAAATCCACTTTACATCACTCTTTAGGTTGGATAGGTGGAATAATTATCGATATGATTTAAAATGATTTATACGAGTTTGTGGTTTTTAGAGATTGGAAAGGCCTCATAATTGACTTCGGTCAATAGTTGTTATTATGTGTGTCGAATGGAAAAACGAACTACACTAGTAGATACAAAATGTTTATTTTGCATTGGTAGTATGGTTGGTTCAATTTTGTGGATTTTGGATCTCATTTTGATCATTGGTTTGAAAATTATTGAAATTGGGTCTCGAGGGTCAATTTTATGAAAATAAGCTCTTTTGGAAAACTTGATGTCTCTATTGAGTCTGAAACACCAAATTTGGTCTAGTAGCATATTTAATTTTCCTTCATGAGATTCCAAATGAATCCCAAGGGGTTGATCAGAAACTTTACAACTTAGAAAAGTTGTTGATGTAGCTGAAGTCTGGTGCAACCACTTAAGTGACCAAAGGACCACTTTAGGAGACCCCGTTAACCGTCAACCACCTCTAAAGTAGACACTTGACTGTTTTAATGGTGGGGGACCGCTTTAGTGTCCTCATGTATTTGGGTTGGACTGCTTAAGTGGTTAACCCATTGCTTAAGCAATGACCTCTTTAGCAGTAGCGGTCATAGTTGTGTTGATATAACAATCTATTTTCACAGTTTTCTTTCATTTTTAACACTTTGAGCTTTGGGTTGAGGAATTTTTGGGCGATTTCTTTCATTCTCAAGCTTGGGTAAGCTCTAAATCACAATTTCAATTATTTTACTTTGATATGTCATCTAAAATCTTTTTAAATCTTGATTTCAAATTGGAAGTTGGGAATTTTTGGCCCAGAAGGCTTAAAAAGGTGATTTCTTCAATTAAACCTCATTTTAATCCATTTTCACTGGGTTTTCTCGTATGGATTACTTTAATCATGGGAAGGTTTTTCTAAACAAAAATTTTGATTCTACCTCTTTCACTTCGAAAATCAATTTTGGAGGTCCGTTTTGACCCTGACTTGAAAGTGTGTAATATGGGTATCGTTGGCTTTCTTTTAACATATAGATTTTATAATTGTATGTTTCAGTTGATTTTATGGTGTTTCAAAAGGGGAAAGCTTTGTGTTGGAGGACTTTAGGCTTAGATATTGACGTCACGTGGTAGGTTATGGCTTAAATTTCTTTAGACCGAGTTGGATAGTTAATATATAGATAAAAGCATTCTATGGGTATGGCTAATAATCATAGACACTATATTTCAATACTATTATTACCGTTATGTGCTCGTGTTGGGATCTATATTGTTGGTGGCAGTTACTTGAGATGATATTTACTGCGTGGTGCCCGTGTGGGACTTTATTTGACATTATTAGTCTTGTATATGCATTTTATGCCTTTGTAGCTGACATAATGCCCGTGTGGGGGCTTAAACTGATAATTATTGGCCTTATCTAGTATTGTTTATTTTATTCATAATAGAAATACACAAATATGGGTTAATATGATATTAATGATTTGTTACATACATATTTTCTCCAATGGTAGATTGCTTATACGAAATAATTGATGGGTGACATATGTAGTAGCTTTCGATCTCATGTGTGCATGTATTGAATGAATTCGAGATTTTCATACTGGTTTGGCTGTGATCATTACATCCTAATATCATACATACATTCATTCATGAGACATTGGTACCATTCAAAAAACACCAAATTAGATAGAAATAACAAATTCTTACAAAACCATCTATCGTATTCCATGAATTGAAGAGGAAATATTGATATTAATATTGGGATTAAGTATTAAGAAAGTATATGGGATACGAACCCCCTATGGGTCGTACCTGGAAGCGTTGAGGATCAATAGGTGTATGCGGAGGTTATGCGATAACCTCAATCATATTATATCGTCATCATCATTGCATTCCATACATTATGCATCTTCTGTGTTGTGCTTCTACAGTTTATTCGATGCATGTTTATTTTGTTTTTTTTGCGTACTCGTTTTCTTATTTACGTATATTTAGAATTGTTAGTGGAGATGGTGTGGGCTACTATTTGGGACATTTTTTTATTCCAGGTGACATACTCATAGTATATGTATCTTGTTTTTACTTTGCTCAATCGGCCTATGATACCTACTGATTACAAGTGGACCGTACTTATCACTACTGTGTCCTTTTGGTGCAAATCCAAGTTCGAGTACGTCATACAACAGTTGAGATTGTGTGATTGATCAGTGACATTTTTGAGGTATTGTCCACTCTATGCCTTTAGAGTCGACCTCAGACCTCCTCCTATCCAGTTGATGTCCTTACTTAGTATTCAATAACAAATTTGTAGTTTTTTGAATTAAATTGTATTTTCAGTTTTGAGTTTTATTTAGATTGTTCTTACACTATGATACCACGTTTTGGTATGATTTATGGTATCTTTATTTTTCAGACTTCTACTATTATTCTACTTGTATGGGTCTGACTTTGCTCTAGAAGTCTCGTCTTGGGAATAGTTGCATTATTTTCTTTGTACTTATCAGGTTGGATGATTGGCTTACTTATCAAGGCTTGGCTGCGATAAGTTCTAACATGACCTTAGTTTTGGGTCATGACAATAGTGAGCGGGAGTTTTGGAACAAAAGTAAACCATTTCTAAAAATGGAGCAAACAATAGCAACAACAAAACCCAGTGTGTTCCCACAAGTGGGATTCAGGAAGGGTAGAGTGTACGCAAACCTTACCACTAGCCTTGAGAAGATAGAGATGCCATTTCCAAAAGGCCCTCGGCTGATCAAATAATCAATAAGAGACAAAGAAATTGGAACCTAGTGAGCATATATTTTCCTTGTGTATGTATTATCTTTTTTTTTAATTGCATTTCCACTAGTGAAAAACTCTTGAAGATAGACTGGAAATCTCTCATTGTGATTAGTCAATACATCTGTGATACATGTAGGATACAAATTGAATTTTCATTTGCAAGTTTATGTAGTAAATAACATAATAACACTGCTTCGGAGCATGAAGTTAATATCTTCAACAAGTCCAATGAACAATGTTGTGGGAAGAGTTCACTCTTTGCTTATCCTAGGGATTCAAAATACATAAAATTTCTCTTATAGTCATGAAATCATGAAAAATTATACAATATAAGAGGCTCAATCAACAAAAGTTGGATGAGGCTCTACTCTACTGTGACACTTGGATAGTGGATCCATTTGCTACTTTTCATGTCATTTACCTTCTCTTCTTCTTTCATTTTCTTGGTCCTTTTCATTCTTAATCAATAGCATACTCTTAAATACACAATTAAGCATTTGATGTATAAAACTAATAAAACTGATAAACAAATAAAAAAACTGATACACCAATAAAATTGTTGAAAAAAATAAGTTTATTATTCAACAATTAAAATGCATAAAAATATTAAATTTAGAACCCAATTATTGTTATTTAAAATTCATATTCTAAATTTTAAAACTCAAAGAATTAAATTTTTGAGTTCTCCTTCGACTCAAATTATGAAATTAGTCATGTAATTTTCTTACTTATAGCTCAATGGTTGTATTTAATGAAAAAATCTATTTTTAAAATAATAAATAAAAACCTATTTATAAAATAATGGATAAATAAAAGTGAACTGAGAGTCCCAGTGATTTTACAGACTTACTTAAGTTTTGATGGAATAAAGTTAATTTGGTCCTTTCTTTTCATTTTGCAATGCAATTAAGTAGGCATTTTGGACATGAATTTGGTAATAATAAAAAAATAAGTATTATTTAAAGTTAAGTTGAAAATGCTATTTAAAAATTAAAATTTTGTTTGAATATATATTTGCATAAAAACTATTGAAAGTTTGTGATTTTTATTGGTCAACTTATTAATTGACACATTCGATGCAAATAAATAATCTTTATTTATTGAAAATAATTTGATATTATTGATTCATATGCTAAAGTGAACAAACACAAATTAGTTGTATTTGTTGGTTATGAGTCTTTTCCCTTCCTATGTGGATAAATAAAAACCTAATTTGGACCAACCAACTTTTGTCCATAGGCCCAATACTGCGGGTACTATATGTAGTTCTTTTTAGGTCTTATTTACTATCACAAAAGAGAGCTTTCAGCAGCCAAAAGAGAGAAAACAGTGCAGATATTCGTACCTCAATAACAGCCACAGCAATCAACTTTAATTGCAATTCTCATTTCATTTCTTGTCCGATTGAGCTTATTTTAGGATATCTTGTTCCTCTTATCTCAAATATTTGATTAGGAAATGACGGAGGTAGATTTGGTGACCTGTAGCTCCTATTTTCATCCATGAATAATAGCTGCATTTTTTGTGCTTTTGCTACTTTATTTTTCTAGTTTTTGGTATTGTGGTTTATGTGTTGTTGCTCGTTGTTTGGCACCTATTTGGTGAATATTTTTTAGAATAATATTGTAACTTCGTTGTTTGGCACCTATTTGGTGAATATTTTTTAGAATAATATTGTAACTTTTGGTGATTATAGTGGAGTTTTGGTTCCATGGTTCTTTTACTCTTCACATCGAAGGGTTTTCCACGTAAATCTGGTGTCTCATGTGTTTGATTTTATTCTTGTCTTATCTTATTCATTTGGTTGATTTATTTGCTTCAAATTACTACTGTTCCTGTGTTTGCTTGTATCCTCTTGGTTCAAATTGAAAGGAAAAGTTTAGACTTGGGTATTGTTCTGCTGCTACATGTCGTACATCTTGATAGTATCCTTGCCTCTTTCCCAACAAAGTGGTATTATAGAGTAGGTTGTGGTTGATTCTCGATTTGAATTATTGAGGCAAATATGAGCAAAATGATGTGTTTGAATGGTAGTAATTATCATACTTGGAAAGACAAGATTAAAGATCTTCTATTTGTTAAGAAAATTCATATTCCTGTGTTTGTGTCTACTAAGACTCAATCCATGACAGATGGAGATTGGGAATTTGAGCACCTACAGGTTTGTGGATATATCAGACAATGGGTTGAAGATAATGTTTGAATCTATATTATGAGTAAGTCACATTCAAGAAGTTTGTGATATAAACTCGAGACACTTTATGCTTCGAAGATTGGAAATAATAAGTTGTTCCTGCTTAAGCAATTGATGAATATCAGGTAAAAAGAGAGCAATCCTATTTCTGATCAAATAAATGATTTTCAGGGTGTCCTTGACTAGCTGTCCGAAATGGGTGTAAAGTTCGATGAAGAAATTCAAGGACTTTGGCTTCTTAATACTCCGCCAGACTCTTGGGAAACATTTCGAGTTTCTTTGACTGATTCTGCTCCTAGTGGTATTGTAATTATCGAATATGATAAGATTGGTGTCTTAAATGAAGACATGAGAAGGAGATACCAGGCCTCAGCTTATTAATCTTTAGACTCTGATGTTTTAATTACGGAAGGGAGTGGGAGAAATAAGTCCAAAGGTCCAAATGATAGAGATAAAAGTAGAAGCAAGACAAAGTCTAAATTCAAGAATGTTACATGTGACTATGGCAACAAAAAAGGGCATATTGTTGTTGTTGATTATAATGATCTTATTGTTTCTTGTGGTGAGAATGCCATTAATCATATTCATGATAAGTCTAGACGGTTTGTGGATTCTGGTGCTACTTCTCATGTTACGCCAAAGAAGGAATTATTTTCTCCTAATACTCCAAAAAATTTTGGGATGTTGAAAATGGGAAATAATGATGAAGTTAAAGTACCTGGCATTGGCACTATTTGCTTGGAAAGTACCAATGGTTCCTAACTAGTTCTCAAAAATGTCAAGCATACTATAGATGTCCGCTTGAATTTAATTTCTGCAGGAAACCTTTATGATAAGGGTTTATTAATAGCCTTGGTGTTGGCCAGTGGAAGCTTTCTAGAGGTTCGATGATTGTGGTTCGAGCTGATAAGTTGTCTAACTTGTACGTATAATATGGCTCCAGTTCAAGAGGCTTGGTAAACTTGGTGGAGAAGGATACTTCATCTGAGTCATGGCATAAAAAGATGAGTTATATGAGTGAGAAGGGGATTGATAGCTTGGCTAAGAAAAAATTGCTTTCTGAGTAAAACAATCAAAGTTGAAGAAGTGTGTTCATTCCTTATCTAGTAAATAGAAAAGCCTTTCTTTTCATAGTCATCTGCCTTCAAGAAATCTTGATTTGCTGAAGTTGGAACATTTTGATTGGTGTGGTCCTTTCAAAGTAAGGTCTCATCATGGTGGGCTTTACTTTGTGACTTTTATTGATAATCATTCTCACAAACTCTGGGTATTTCCTTTGAAGTCTAAGGATCAAGTACCTCATGTGTTCATGGGTTTCCAGGCCTTGGTTGAGAGACAGACATGGAAGAAATTGAAATGTATCCTGTCCGATAATAGTGGTAAGTATATTAGCTCTTTTGATAGATATTGCAGAGATCAGGGTATTTAGCATCAGAAAGCTCCTCTAATAACTCCTCAGTTGAATGGTTTAGCAAAGAGGATAAATCAAACTCTAGTTGAGAAGGTTAGATGTATGCTTTTTGATGCTAAGCTACCAGATTCCTTTTGGGTAGAAGGACTTAATACAACTGCTTATGTGACACGACCCGATATCGGGCCTTGTTGTAATGGTCATCCCAAGTCCAACTAGGGTCGGGGACCACCCATTGTTACCCAACCCAACCACCTATATCCAGCCTTAGATGGGCTGAATATCAAACATATAACAAGATAGCATTATTATTCTCATTAAGAGTCTGGGATAGGGTCACGGACCGACCCAACCGAGTCCAACCATACCACACCAACCGCCTAACCAAACCAAACCAAAACATAGACCATAAATGAAAGAGAATACCAAAACATAATATGAAAATCAATCCCAAAATATAATATGATGGAACAGTGAGAAATCATGTCCGATGATGCCAGCTTCAATATCAATATTAATGCTAAGGCTAACATCTCTACTGATCCCGCCTATACGAACCCCCAGAAGTACCTTAAAGCCTCTATCCAAAAGAGAAAACAATTTTGGTTGGTAAATTCCCCCAATCATGGCCAAAACCAACATCAAAAATAAAATAAAAGTGTCTAAATAAATCCATAACATGAAATAATGCCTTCCGAAGGATGGAAGCTCACCACTTTAGTCCAAATGTTGATACTGAATTCGTGAGCTAAACAAGAGGAGTAGAATGGTTGATTCCTATATAGCATGGGTATACAACCGCCAGTAGATGGGGTTAGAGAATGACCGCTAGTATGAATCTTAGTATAAGGATAAAATAATGCCAGTTATAAAGCCAAGTGAAACCATCCATAATGCATACAACCATACATATATAAGTGCCGAGAAAGGGAACTGGGTTTAGAATGCATTTAAAAACTTTATACCTGGGTTGTATAGCTTTGTCGTCCTAACCACCCACAGGCCATATGGGTTTAGCTCCCCCTGCTAAAAAGGCCTCAGTGTATGTAGTCGCACGACCAGGGAATATCCCATGTGATGACTAGTACATCCCCCATTATAAAATGTGACACACACACATGGTCATCAAGACCTCTCATATCAATAAATTTGAGATTCTGATTTTGATCCCCTTGGGACTGCCACCTTCAACGGCTTAGCTACCTACCCCGCCATTAAAGCCTAATTAAAACCATGTCCAAATAATGAATTTACCATTTATTAACCAAGGACAATATTAGTGGTATCATAATACCACCCCTTACTTGTAAGTAATATTCGTAGACAAACCATTTAGGTTAAGGGGACCTTAGGTGCCCTTCTAATTACCATATTAAATTCAAGTGGGAGACTTACATGTTCTCCACAAGCATAACCATTTAGACTTTAGCCTTTTCAAACCATTTAAACCTTGCATAAATCCTTTATCTAGTTTAAAACATGCAAGAGTTCCATTAAAAGAAGTCAATGCAATGAACATATCTTTATAAGCATTTTATCAAACACCTTAGGAGCATAATATAATCAAAACTAATTCCAAAGACCATTAAACCATTACCATGTAATAAAATTCTCCAAATCCACCATTAATGTATATAAAAGCATAATTAAAACTATATAAAACCATAACCAAGCATTCTATATCAAAAACCCCAAATAATAGTTGGAAACCATAATAATGAAATAGTAAAACCATAAAATCAATCATATAAACCATGAATTTAGTTGAAATTACAATGACGGAAGAGAATCATGGTTATACTAAAGAATTGATGGAAGGAAATCACCAAGACAAGCCCCAAAGCAATCCATAAGATGAAACCCTAGCCTTCTTGCCCCAAAAGCTCTAGAGAGAATTATGAGATGTTTTGGAATAGTTTCTAAGTGTTAATGAATATATTAATAGGTTAAATAACCTTATAAGTGTATTATAATTCATGGGTACTCATTATGGTAAGTAGGGAAATTTCTAGAATACCCTTACTTAAATCCCTTACAAACCCGTCACAAGGATACAACTGACACATACGAGTTGTACTGTAATACCCCAAAAAATCCAAACTAATATTAGAGCCTTGTACCAAGATCATGCATAGTACATCATGTTTATTTTATAGTTTTATTAGTATGTTAGATGTATATTAAGGCTTCAAATAACTCCCAACTATCAGACGAATCAAAACATTCCTTACCGATTAAATTCTTGAGAACGACATTGGTATAGTCAACTTCAAACGAGAATATCTCTCATTGTACTTGGAATTTTTGTGAGCTCATGACCTATCAATGGATATATAATTGAATTGGCTTTCCAATGATACCAATTTTTCCTAAATCCAATATTGGGGCGAAGAGTTATTCCTATTTTACTACAGCATGTCAGACTAGAAACAGTGTGACGACATTTGTGGTAGCTTACCACATTTATGATGCCTTATCACTAAGGTCATCAGCCTTAGGAAGAAACCATCTCCTAAGCGAAAACATTCGTGGTAGCTTACCACATTTGTGATGCCCTATCATGAAGGTCGTCAGCCTTAGGCAGAAACCAGCTCCTAAGTGACAAAATTCGTGGTAGCTTACCACATTTGTGATGTCCTATCACGAAGGTCGTCAGCCTTAGGTAGAAACCAGCTCCTAAGTGATGAAATTCGTGGTAGCTTACCATATTTATGATGCCCTATCACGAAGGTCGTCAGCCTTAGGCAGAAACCAACTCCTAAGTGACGACATTAGTGGTAGCTTACCACAATTGAGATGCCCTATCACGAAGGTTGTCAAAATTAGGTAGAAACCAGCTCTTAAGTGATGAAATTCGTGATAACTTACCACATTTGTGATGCCTTGTTAAAAAATCATCAGCCTTAGGCAGAATCCAACTCCCGTGTGACGACATTTTTGACGGCTTGTCATATTTTTTGATGCCTTGTCACAAATGTCGTCATCTATGATTTTAAGCAATTGGGAAGTTATTTCATAAGGGTATTTTGGTCTTTTTCTTCACCTTCCATGACTTATAACCCTAAAGAAGCATAATTTTTTCCATTTTGCTTCAGTTAAGCATCCTAAAAACCCTCTCTTACACTCTCAACCACGAGATTAGGGTTTTCCATCAAACTCATCTCCTCAAGAGCAAGCCTAAGAAATTCTTCAAGAACCTTCAAAAACATTACATCTCTTTCAAGATTTAATCACTAAGGTAGGCGTAGTGTTCATCTATGGATCCAATCCGTTCATAGAGCTCAAGAACCATATTTTATATATTATTTTGTAAGCTTTTTGTGGTGATATGAGTATGTACATGTTGATGATTGTTGTTTAAGTTTTAATGTGATGTCTAAAGGTGTTTTCATGGAATATATATGTTTGTTAATTGAAAACTATAAACTTTAGGTGGTTAATATGGTGAAAGTTATAAAACACATCTATGCCTTAAAGAATGCATGCAAGGTGTTTGAGAAAATGCTTAGGATGCTAGAAATTCATGTTTATATGGTTCCATGATGTCTAAATGACAAGTCCATGTTAGTTATATACTTTAATATGAATTCTATGCTTTCCATGTGTTGCTATTATTTTGGTATGAAGTATGTATGATAATGGAGATATACAATATGCACATGAAATATAGCTATGCACTCCCTACCATGCTTAATATGTTGAGGAACTACATGTGTATAATATCCTCTATTTATGATAATGTGAATTGTGGACTCCGATCTTATGATCAAGTTAGTCATGTTGTGTCCGTTTCCTTCCATTGAGTCCTAGGGGTATTCATACCCAAAAACTATAGCTGTGTGCCTAGAGCCATGTCATGTTTCACGATATACAAAATCAAGCCATGATTCAGTAGAATTTAGTCAGTCATATGACTCAGGAAACCTCATGGTCTCAGTCAGTTATCAGATATCTACCGTATTCTGTCAGTCAATGGAATTCAGTAAATTCCACTTACGTACAGTCAGTTAAATCATGTTTCATCTCTTCAGATGGGAGTAGGAGTTAGCACCGACTAAACCCAAGGATGGGAACTCACCTGTATATGAGGGTGTGATTCTTAGCAGTCATCCTTGAGTTCCAGAACTATATAGACAACATAGGTTGAGACATCATAGCCTGTTATATGAGGGTAGATGAAGTGGCTTAACCTGTTATATGAGGGTTCCCACCGTTCTCACTAGAGTTACCTATTATATGAGGGTTGCTCATATGTTGTCTTTACCAGTGGCACAGTATTGATACCCTTCCAGTCAGGACAGAGATTGGACCCCATCTTAGCCATAATGGCACATATGGGGCGTGTCGGTTAAACAACTACCTCCTACATTTTCAGACTCAGTCTCAGTAAAAGAACTTAGATAGGTTTTCATATATCAGTATACTAGGACTATCAGATACAGTTAAATTCAGTTATAGTATGGAACTCTGATAGTTCCATTAGATTTAAGACTGTCAAATACAGCTGCCCATGTTATCAGAACTACAGTTTTAGCTATGTCAATTATCATTAAACCATGTATTAGCATACAAATCTAGCTATCACGTACCCACGATCTTAGATACTATGTATGTATGTTTACATTCTCACGTTCATATCGTCAGTCAGTTAGTATTGTTCATGCATGTAAACCTTTTTCCATTAGCCTGCCTCACTCGTATACTTAGTATATTCCCTCGTACTAACACATTTGCGCTATGGTGCTTTCTTTTCATGTTACACCATAGGTTCAGAGACACGAGCTCTAAATCAACAGTAGTAGTAGCATTTCCAGTTGTAGAGAGTCAGTGAGTCTTATTCATTAGAGGAAGATATGATTTGATTTATACATTATTATTTTAGCTATTTATCAGTTTACGGAGTTATTTGGAAACATTTTCCTTCAACTCCTTATTCAGACAGCACTTAGAGGCTTTCAGATTCAGTATTCATACTTATGTTCAGATTTGATTTAGTTTTCAGTTGTTTTGGGTATCTTTCACCCATATAGATATTATGTTTTGACAGATTCTTTAATCAGTTGCATCGTATGGCCTACTTGTTCATGTTTTCTGCATTAATCCATTATATATGCAGTGTAAAGGTATAGATATCAGTCATGGGTTAGCTTGTGGTCCATCAGGGTCATGAGTACAGTGTAGCATTCTGATTCATAAAATTGAGGCATTACAAACTTGGTATCAAAGCCAAGTTCAATAAAGTCCTAGAAAGTCTGAAAGCCGCATCTAGTAGAGTCTTGCACATGGGTGTGTTGCGCGCCATATTTATGTACAGGAGGTTATGAGATATTTTAGAAACTGTTCCATTTCTTCAATATTTATGTCGTGCTAGTAAGCATAATTTCAAGTTAGTCTCTCATGCTAATCCACGTCAGTAAATTTAGTCGAGTTAGAGATAACTGATTTTGATATCATTCTCGGCATGGATTGGCTTCATTCCTGCTATGCCACAGTCGACTACAGAAATAGGATAGTTCTATTTTAGTTCCCAAATGAGCCCGTCCTAGAGTAGAAGGGGTAGCACTTTGTCTTTCAGGGGTCAGCTTGCTTCTTACCTTCGGGCAAGGAAAATAATTTCTAAGGAGTGTGTGTATCATCTCGTGCATGTTAAGGATTCCAGTTCTGAATCTCCCAGTCTCGAATCAATCCAGTGGTTAATGAATATTTAGACGTCTTTCCCGAAGATCTTCCAGGCATTCCTCCCGAAAGGGAAATAGACTTCGGCATAGACCTTCTCCTAGATAGTCATCCTATTTTTATTCTGCCATACAGAATGGCACCAGCAGAACTCAAGGAATTGAAAGATCAGTTGAAGGATCACTTATATAAGGGATTCATCTGGACCAGTGTATCCCCATGGGGTGCTCCAGTCCTATTCGTGCGCAAGAAAGATGGTTCTCTTAAAATGTGTATTGATTACCGTTAGCTCAACAAAGTCACGGTGAAGAACAGGTATCCACTGCCTAGGATAGATGACTTGTTTGACCAACTTCAGGGTGCCAGTTATTTCTCTAAGATAGAACACAGATCAGGCTATTATCATCTCAAAGTTAGAGAATGTGACATTCCGAAGACAGTTTTTCGTACTTGGAATGGTCACTTTGAATTTCTAGTCCTTTGGTCTTACCAATTCCCCTGCAGCTTTCATGGACTTGATGAACCAGGTGTTCAAGCAGTACTTGTACACATTCGTCATAGTCTTCATAGATGATATTCTGGTCTATTCTCGCACAGAGCGTGATCATTCAGACCATCTCATAATTGTTATTTAGATTCTCAGGGATCACCAGTTGTTTGCCAAGTTCAGTAAGTGTGAATTTTGGCGAAGATCAGTAGCATTCCTTGTCCACATTGTTTCCGATGATGGCATTAGAGTAGATCCTCAGAAAACCAAAGAAGTAAGAAAATGGCATCGCCCTATCTCTCCATCAGATATTAGGAGTTTCTTGGGTTTGCTTGGCTATTAATGACGATTTATCAAGGGATTTTCTTCTATTACATCTCCTATGTACAGATTGACTCAGAAGAAAGTCAAGTTTCAGTAGTCAGAACCTTGCAAGAAGATTTTTCAGGAGTGGAAGACTCGACTCACCTCAGCTTCAGTTTTAGCACTTCCTGATGAGTCCGATGGATTCGTAGTACATTGTGATGCATCCATAGTAGGTTTAGGTTATGTCCTCACACAGCATGGTAGAGTCATAGCCTACGCCTCCAGACAGTTAAAGCCCCATGAGAAGAATTACCCTACTTATGACCTTGAGTTAGCAGCAGTTGTCTTCGTAGACTCTTCAGAGGGTAGTGTATATGTTCAGAGTAGTTTAGAGTCACCTCCAGTTTCTG
The DNA here is from genome assembly GCF_002878395.1 of Capsicum annuum. NCBI lineage: Eukaryota > Viridiplantae > Streptophyta > Magnoliopsida > Solanales > Solanaceae > Capsicum > Capsicum annuum. Next base: position 177,619,030 of record NC_061117.1, on the reverse strand, counting down.
AGGTAAAAGAGAAGCAAGACAGGGATCCTAGCCTTGTCAAGCTAAAAGAGTCAGTTCAAAGTCAGGAAGTAGAGGTTTTCTCCCAAGAAGAAGATGATGTTCTTCGTTGCCAAGGTCGTCTGTGTGTTCTCGGTATAGATGACTTGAGGCAGCGAATTCTTGTAGTAGAGCAGGGTGCGCGATACTCTATTCCTCCAGGGGACACTAAGATGTACCGCGACTTGCAGGAGATCTATTGGTTGAGTGGGATGAAGAGGGACGTTGCAGATTTTGTGGCTAAGTGTTCTACATGTCAGCAGGTAAGATAGAGCACCAGAAACCTAGTAGTTCCATGCAAGAGCTTACTATTCCTACTTGGAAGTGGGAAGAAGTGAACATGTACTTAGTTACAGGTTTGCCTAGAATACTTCATCATCATGATTCAGTTTAGATCATTGTAGACAGAATGACCAAGATAGCTCATTTCCTTTTAGTTCGTACCTCTTACTCAGCCGAGGATTATACCAAACTCTTTATCAAGGAGTTGGTCAGATTACACGGTGTTCCACTATCTATCATCTTAGACAAAGGTACCCAGTTCATCTCTCACTTCTGGAAAGCATTCCAAAAGGATCTTGGTACCCAAGTTAATCTTAGTACAACTTTTCATCCTCAGACAGATGGTCAAGCAGAAAGGACCATTCAGACTCTAGAAGATCTGCTAAGGGAATGTCCAATTGATTTCAAGGGAAGCTGGGATGACCACTTGCCTTTGATTGAGTTTGCATAAAACAACAGCTATCACTCTAGTATTCAGATAGCTCCATTTAAAGCTCTTTATGGTAGGAGATGTAGGTCTTCGATCGGTTGGTTCAAAGTTAGTGAGACCACAGTCATAGGGCCTGACTTAGTATTTGATGCCTTAGAGAAAGTTTAGTTGATCAGAAAAAGACTCCGGGCTGCTCGGAGCCAACAGAAGTTTTATGTGGATGTTCGTAGAAAGGATCTCGAATTCAAGGTCGATGACTATGTCTATCTCAAGATCTTTCCCATGAAAAGAGTAAAGAGATTTGGTAAGAAGGGAAAGCTCATTCCCCTATATGTCGGTCCCTTAAGGATTCTCAGTCGCTTCGGCAAGGTAGCCTATTAGCTCGAATTGCCTTCAGATCTAGCCTCAGTTCATCCAGTCTTCCATGTCTCTTTGCTCAAGAAGTGAATAGGTGACCCAGTAGTTGTAGTACCAATTTAGAGTGTTGACATTTAGAATAGCCTCTCTTATGAAGATATTCTAGTCAAAATCCTCGACTATCAGACTCATAGGCTGAGGAACAAAGAAGTCCCTCTAGTCAAGGTTCTTTGGCGGAATCAGTCCATAAAGGGAGCTACTTGGGAAGTAGAAGCATACATGTGAACCAAGTACCCTCATATTTTCTCCGCTAATTCAGACTTAGCTCGAGGTAACCATTTTCCTTAAGCTTATTTAGTTACATGTTCAAAATTCTAGTATAAAATTGGTATCAAGTATCAGTGCATAGCTTATCATGCATTCATGAGTTCAGCTTATCAGTCATGCATCAGATATGCATGTTCAGTTGGGCTATATTTAGTTTAGAATTTAATTCAGTCCTAAAATCATGTGCCATTTGAGCATGATCAGTGTATGCATCGTTTTATCTTTTCTCCCCTCTCAAGCAGTTATCATTCGAGGATGAATGTTTCCAAGGGGGAGATATTGTAATACCCCAAAAAATCCAAACCAATATTAGATCTATGTACCAAGATCATGCATAGTACAATATGGTTCTTTTATAGTTTTATGAGCAGGTTAGATGTATATTAAGTCTTCAAATAACTCCCAGCTGTCAAACGAATCAAAACATTCCTTCCCGATTGAATTCTTGAGAAGGATATTGGTATAGTCAACTTCAAATGATTATAACTCTCATTATACTTGAAATTTTTTTGATCTCATGACCTATAAATAGATAGATAATTGAATTATATTTCCAACGATACCAATTTCGCCTAAATTCGATATCGGAGCAAAGAGTTATTCCTATTTTACTCAAGTATGTCAGGCTGGAAACAGTGTGACGACATTCTTGGTAGCTTACCACATTTGTGACACCCTATCACGAAGGTCATCAGCCTTAGGCAGAAACCAACTCCTAAGTGATGACATTCATGGTAGCTTACCACATTTGTGATGCCCTATCACGAAGGTCGTCAGCCTTAGGCAGAAACTAGCTCCTAAGTGACGACATTCGTGGTAGCTTACCATATTTGTCATGCCCTATCACGAAGGTCGTCAGCCTTAGGTAGAAACCAGCTCCTAAGTGACGACATTCATGGTAGCTTACCACATTTGTGATTCCCTATCACAAAGGTTGTCAGCCTTAGGCAGAAACTAGCTCCTAAGTGACGAAATTCATGGTAGCTTACCACATTTGTGACACCCTATCACGAAGGTTGTCAGCTTAGGCAAAAACCAGCTCCTAAGTGACGACATTCGTGGTAGCTTACCATATTTATTATGACCAATCACGAAGGTCGTCAGCCTTAGGCAGAAACCATATCCTAAGTGATGACATTCGTAACAGCTTACCACATTTTTGACGCCTTGTCAAAAATGTCGTCAGCCTTAGGCAGAATTCAGCTCCTGTATGACGACATTTTTAATGGCTTCTCACATTTTTTGACGCCTTGACACAAATGTCGTCAGCTATGATTTTAAGCAACTGGGAATTTATTTCATAAGGGTATTTTGGTCTTTTTCTTCATCTTCCGCGACTTATAATCCTAAGGAGGCGTAATTTTTCCCATTTTTCTTCAGTTAAGCATCCTAAAAACCCTCTCTTACACTCTCAGCCACAAGATTAGGGTTTTCCATCAAACTTATCTCCTCAAGAGAAAGCCTAAGGAATTCTTCAAGAACCTTCAGAAACATTAAATCTGTTTCAAGATTCAATCACAAAGATATGCGTAGTGTTCATCTATGGATCCAATCCGTTCATAGAGCTTAAGAACCATGTTTTAAATATTATTTTGTAAACTTTTTGTGGTGATATGAGTATGTACATGTTGACGATGGTTGTTTAAGTTTCAATGTGATGTCTAAAGGTGTTTTCATGGAATATATATGTTTGTTAATTGAAAACCATGAACTTTAGGTGGTTTAATATGGTGCAAGTTATGAAACACACCTATGCCTTAAAGAATGCATGAAAGGTGTTAGATAAAATTCTTAGGATGCTAGAAGTTCATGTTTATATGGTTCTATGATGTCTTAATGACAAGTCCATGTTAGCTATATACTTTAATATGAATTCCATGCTTTCCATGTGTTGATATTGTTGTCGCATGAATCATGTATTATAATGGAGATATACAATATGCACATGAAATATAGCTATGTACCCCCTACCATGCTTAATATATTGAGGAACTACATGATGTATAATATCCTCTATTTATGATAATGTGAATTATGGACTCCAATCTTATGATCAAGTCAGTCATGTTGTGTCAGTTTCCTTTTATCGAGTCCTGGGGGTATTCGTACCCAAAAACTATAGCTGTGTGCCTAGAGCCATGTCATGTTTCACGATATACAAAATCAAGCCATGATTTAGTAGAATTCAGTCAGTCATGTGACTTAGGAAACCCCATGGTATCAGTCAGTTATCAGATATCAGTAGTATTCCATTAGTCAATGGAATTTAGTAAGTTCCACTTACGTACAGTTAATTAAATCATGTTCAGTCTCTTCATATGGGAGTAGGAATTAGCACCAAGTGAACCCAAGGATAGGAACTCACCTATATATGAGGGTGTGATTCTTAGCAGTCATCCTTGCATTCCAGAACTATGTAGCCAGCATAGGTTGAGACATCGCAGCCAGTTATATGAGGGTAGATGAGGTGGCTTAACCTACTATATGAGGGTTCCCACCGTTCTCACTACAGTTACCTGTTATATGAGGGTTGCTCACATGTTGTCCTTACCAGTGGCACGGTATTGACACCCTTCCAGTCAGGGCAGAGATAGGAGCCCATCTTAGCAATAATGGCACTTATGGGGCCTGTCGGTTAAACAACTACCTCCCACAGTTTTAGACTTAGTCTCAGTAAAAGAACGCAGATAGGTCTTCAGATATTAGTACACCAGGACTGTCAGATATAGTTAAATTCAGTTATAGTACAGAACTCAGATAGTTCCATCAGTTATAGTATAGATCTAGCTATCACATACCCACGATCTTAGTTACTATGTATGTATGTTTACACTCTCACGTTCATAGCAGTCAGTCAGTTAGCATTGTTTATGCATGTAAACCCTTGTCCATTAGCCTGCCTCACTCGTATACTCAGTACATTTCCTCGTACTGACGCATTTGTGCTATGGCGCATTTTTTCATGTTACACCATAGGTTCAGATACATGAGCTCCAGATCAGCAGCAGTAGTATCATTTCCATTCGCAGAGATTCAGTGAGTCCTCTTCATTCGAGGACAATATAATTTGATTTATTCATTATTATTTTAGCTAGTTACCAGTTTATGGAGTTAGTTGGAGACATGTTCCTTCAACTCCTTATTCAGACAGCACTTAGAGGCTTTCAGATTTAGTATTCAGACTTATGTTCAGATTTAATTCAGTTTTCAGCTGTTTTGGGTATCTTTCACCTGTATGGATATTATGTTTTGACAGATTTTTTATTCAGTTTCACCGTATGGCCTACATGTTCATGTTTTCCGCATTAATATGTTATATATGCAATGTACAGGTACAGATATCAGTCATGGGTTAGCTTGTGGTCCCTCAGGGTCATAAGCACCGTGTAGGATTCTGATTCAGAAAATTGGGGTGTTACAAGTACCCTCCTATACAATTAGTATCCACCACTCGTATCCAAGCCTCAACCCTTGGATCAAACACTGTCCAGTATACGACTCATCCAACCAAGTCGTAACCACAGCATACGATCTATACCCATAACCCGTCTCTCTGGCAGAATAAGATACCAAGAGGATCAAACACTGCCCACCATATGAGTCCTTGATACGACTCATACCAAGCCCTACGACTCATACCCCTAATTCGTACCCATTCCAGTGTCCAAAACCATCCCAAACACTAACACTAGTCAGTATATGACAAGACCATACCACTCATACCCCAGCATATGGCTTATACCCATGAATCATATTGGGTTCATAGAATGAAATTCTAGGAAATTTTCAAAGGGAAAAAACCATAGATGTTTCAGTCTCACCCACTAGGAACAATCATCCCCGAATAACAGACAAGGTGGGGGTAACCACACACAGTGTCATTTACATTATCAAACATCCCTTCAATAAAGTTTGAAAACAAAGAGGCAAAGAGGTTAATCTTTTCTTTAATAAACTCAAAAAATAAAGATGTGTTCAAGACACATACCTTCCGCACAAATTCGAGGAGCCAAAAAAAATGCGAATACTTGGACATCATGTCCTCTTTTGCTTTCCAGGTAGCTTCTTCCACCTTGTGGTTCTGCCACAGAACCTTAATCAAAGCCATATCGTTGGTCCGTAACCGACGCACTTTCCTATCTAATATCTCAACTGGGACCTCTTCATAAGACATAGAATTCAAAATACCCAATCCTTCTTAAGGAAAAACTAAAGAAGTATCACCAAGACACTTCCTCAACATAGAAACATGAAAGACCGGATGAACCAAACTTAAGCTAGATGGCAATTCCAACTCATAAGCAATATTGCCAACTTTCTGCAAAATTAAATCAGGACCAATGAACCAAGGACTGAGTTTCCCCTTTTGTCCAAACCACACCACTCTTTTCATGGGAGACACTTGAGCAATACCCTATCCCTAACCTCAAACTCTAAGTCTCTATGGTTAATATCTATATAGGTCTTTTGGCAACTTTGGCCAGCTTTAAGCCTATCCCGAATCACTTTGACCTACTCTATCACCTAATAAACCAGATCCAGATGAAACATGTCCGCTTCTCCAAGGTCAAACCACCCAATAGGAGATCTACACCTCCTACCATATAACATCTTGAAAGAAGCCTTACCAATACCCGAATGATAGCTATTGTTTTAATAAAACTCCACCAAAGGTAGATGCTCAACCCAATTGCCACCATAGTCAATCGTACAGGCCCAAAGCATATCCTTCAATGTTTGAATAGTTCTCTCTCTTTGCCCATCTGACTGTGGATGGAAATCAGTACTCAAACTAACCATAGTCCCCATCCCTCTCTATAAAGACTTCCAGAAATAAAATATAAACTACATACCACGATTAGAGATAATCAAAATAGGTACCCATGCAGATTCACATATCCTGAAGATAGGATCCAACACTTTCTTATCTTTAATCTCCATACCAAAAGATGATCGAACCACTTATTGCACCATCAACCCACCATCCCTAGAGTCCAAGAGATGAACTCCAAGATTAGACAAGCAATGAATATCATTCACCAATTCCCACTTTTCTTCCTCAAACTATGCTATACTACCTACGGATAACCCATAATACTGAAAAAAAATATTGAGTGCATCTGTGGAATAACTATTAATTGAAAGTGTATGAAAGCCTCTAAATATCTAAAATAAAAGAGTTGGTGGGACAGGCCCTAACTAACTCCAACTATTGTCTGAAAATAACCAAAATACTGAAATATTATAAGTAATGCAATGACTAAATAAGTATCACATCCTCGATGGATGAGGACTCACTATTATAGCTGTGACTGATAGACTAACCTGACTAAGTACGGTCAGGGACCCGAGCGTCTGAAGCTATGATATGAGACATCATAGTGCGAAAAGAGTATGTGTCGGTACTTTCAATGTACTGATATGCTCGATGAGGTTAAGTTAATATGAATGGGTTCATATGCATGAGTAATAATGACTAAATATCATGAAGTAACTGGATAAGAGTATATGCAAGATTGGGACTACTGAAAGTACTGAACATACAATACCAAACATATATCGTTTGTCTAAATTAGACTGAAACGAAAGTACTAATTTTTGGTAACTGAATGATGATAACTGAAAGTTTAGATGGAAACTAAAGTACTAAATTTTTGATAATTGAATAACTGATAACTGTAAGTCATGATCGTGTAGAACTAAACTGAGTTCTGTACTGAATACTAAAACTGAGACTGTAGGACTTATCATCTAACTGACATACTTTGATTATATACTGATTTGGGATCCAACCTATAACCCCAGTTGGAAGGGTGTTAGCATCGTGCCACGAATTACTAATATTAGCTAGGTCAACTCTAATCTAGCAGAAAGACTGTAACGCCCCAGAAAATAGGTCCCAGAGCGTCACACGGTGCTTGAGGCTATGAGTATCCCCAAGCTAACCCTTTGAGCCATTTTCATTCAGTTCAACACAAATCAATAGGGTTTTCATAAATAACCCTTAAATATCAACAGAGTAATCATCATCCAAGAATAAAAGAATTTCAGAAAAATAACAAAATATGACTTATTAGTCAGCTCCCAACATTTATACTAGTCTGACAAGCCTCTAAGAAAATCAATAAAACCAGTGAGCCATTGAGACATGCCTCTACTGACTCATACTCAATTATCAAAAGTAAATAATTCCATGAAACCAACATCAGACATCACGTCCTCGAAATATGAGGACTCACCACAACAGAGGATGTAGAAAAGCATGCCCGAAGAATCACTATCAAACCTGGAACTGAGCACCTGAACCTATATTCCAAGAAAATGCAGCCTACATCCGAAGATGTGGATCAGTACCATGAAAAGGGACCGAGTATATGGGGGTGTATGCAGTTGTATAAACATCATCATCATAAATATTTATAAAAAATATGCAGGATGTATGAAAGACTCACATAGCCCGAAGAAAATCATCATAATCATGAGAGGATGAAATAAGTACAATAACACATGTGAGTCATTATATAATTTGTCAATCACTTTCAATTCATCAAGAATATCAATTCTTATGATGTAAATATCATTTAAATCTTTTGAAAGAATAACTTTCACAATTCCACTTTCAAATTACTTCACCATTCACCATAGACACAAGGAAACACACATACACTGGGAGATCCTATAACCGACATAAACCATGTGAGCTACATGGATTCCAATGTACAACCCACGTTGGGAAGAGTCATCCTATCCTTTCCATCGGAGTAGGACTATCAATATTGAATCCACACAAACTAGTTATCACTATATAAATCAGCCTCAGGCTCACTCCTACGGGGGCACGTAGTTCTAGGAAAGTAACGTCGCTTTATAACTCCCACTCGGTGCTAAAGATTTCTCCCGGATTTAGCTTAGATCATTTCAAAGACAATCCACAACAAAACAAATTTTACTAATATATAAATATACATAAGGATCCATCATGCTTCCCATCTATCAAAATCAACCACATTGTGGATTTATTTCACACTCGAGTTCAAAACAACTCCATTAAGACCAAAAGGTCAAATCATTCAAAATATCTTAAATATTCAACATCAACGTGCTTATAACACACACTTTCTCAAAAAAACACAATTTCCAATGGGGATTCATGACCCAAATATCAAAATCATGATAAATATCGTTCAAGATTCATGCTTTATATCTCCACACATGTAAATTCATCTTTTAAAATCATAAACATCAAGATTTAATAATAATCATCATAAGATATGGGTTCATGCTTCAAATTCATAAAAAATCAAATAAAAATCATGCCTTTGTAAAGAAAATTACTTTTGGGAACAAGAACGAAAGAGAGTTCTTGTTGAAAACCCCCACATACCTTGAATGATGAACTTTAGATCGATACTCATTTTTGAGATGTTAATCATGCCTTTGAATGTGGTTCTTGGAGTTCTTGAACTAGGAACTTGGAATCTTGAATAAATTTGCAGAATTAATGGTGAACTTTGGAGGTTCTTGAAGTTGGATGAGGAGCTTAGGGTTTTCTGTCTGAGGGAATTTGATGAAATATAACATAGAATGCTTCTAATAGGCTTTAATATAGGGTTTGGATGGATTTTGGGTGAGGAGGGATGACCAAAGCGCCCCTAAAAATTAAATAATTGTCGAATCTGTCCTTTGGTGGACTGTTTTGATAGTCTAAAGTATATCAACCATAACGTTTTACTCTGATATCCAAATTGGATGAAACCAATTTCATTAGAAAGAGGACTCTTATATATTTCCATTGACATATAGTATCTCACCCATGTCATTGTGTATGAGAAGTTATGATCGTTTGAAGTTGACCCAAAAATTTGCTTTTGATAGGCTAAAGTAGATTGACCATAACTTTTTCTCCAATAGAAAAATTGGATGAAACCAAATTCATTGGAAAGAGGACTCACAGAGATTTCCGTTGATATATAGTATATCACCCATATCATTATGTACAAGGAGTTATGATCGTTTAAAGTTGAAGAAAAAATACACCAGGCCTCAGTACTTTTTCCTGCACATTTTACTGTTCACTACTATTCACAGTTCGATCGGAATGTTCATAACTCGTCGCTCGGGTGTCCATTTTGGATGATCCACATATAGTTGGAAATCTTATTCGATACTATACGCAATGGTGGGTCATAATCTAAGATATTCCACACGGAAAATTTATAATTCATTCTAGAAGATAGAACCCAACACGTTTACACATAAAATTTCAACGAAAAATTTCTCGGGGTATTACAAAGACTCATGAGATGTATATGGTTACGTCAATCCTAGTTTGACAGGAAAATGATTTACCCTACGGTGGCTATGTATTTCTATAATTAGGGACTGCTACTAAGGGTCGAACCCTATACTGGAAGGAATACCCCTATCTCTGGGTTCCCTTAGTGCTGAATCCTACTCCTAATTGAATCGACATTGGAACTGATCACTAGGCTGTACTAGGCTTGACTGATCTTACACTGATTCTATTAACTTACCGAATGATATTGTTTAGGATACTACAAAATCATTCTATTTTGACTGGAGAAAAGATAAATAGCTAATTTCGGGTATTCAATACCCCCAGGACTCGATAGAAGATAATGGAACCATATATCAACTTTAAAATCCCTAGACATAGGTTACCATGCACAATTCACTCACATAGATATTTTTTCAAATACCTAGGATGCATAGTTCTTGTACATGAGAATGAGCAATATATAAATGTCATGACTACCACATTCGACATCATAACTCAAAGATTTAACATGAGGGTTACATAAATCAACACACATTCTAGTTTATTTACATGAAACTCATAATCTTCTTGGCTTGAAACCCAAACAACAATACATATATGAACACAATTCCATTTAAGAATGTAAATCATAATCCAAGTTATGAAAAAGAGTTCTTGAATTCCAAGGGTGGAAAGAAACCCAAGGATGTACACCTAACATACCTGAGTAGTTGAATTCTTGAAAGTTGTTGGTAGATTCTTGAGATTTGGACTTGAACTTTGATGAACCTAGGGTTTGCTCTTGAGAGAATTTTATGAAATAATGAGTGAATTTGCCTTTTAAGAGGCTTAATTTCATGTTATGGATGAATAATGTAAAAGGAAAATGATTAAACTGCCCCCACAAATCCGTAATTTAATAAACAAAAATATGCCCAGTGACGTGACAGGCGACGTGTTGTGTCGATCAATAGGATGCAATGATCGGTGCACCACATCGGTGACCATGTGATAGCCAACTCGATGCAGTCTGATCACGTTGGCTCATTTTTTTGGTCATCCAAACATAGCTCAAACGATGTCCAAAAATTCTGAAACTCACCCAAGATGACCTATAGATAACCCTGATTATAAATCAATTTTAAAATTAACAATCTAAGGCTGGAGAGATAAAAAAAGACCATTGAAATATCAAGGCCAAAAATGAGACTAAGTCTTAACACTTTGCTGAAATTTTTCTAAGTGTGGGACCTGTTTTGGCATGCTATATAGGAATGAAATGGGCTAGGACTTTATGGGGTCTCATAATTTGTACTTTTATATGATGATATTTTATTATTTGAATGATGTTTATTTATTTTATTTTATTTTATTTCTTCCCTTTTTAGTCTCATCTTACTTGTCAATAGAATTAGATGATAGATACTAGACCTACGGAGAAATTGTGCATATATTACATTCAGAGTTTGGAATAAATGCAATGGTCTATTGTATATATACACATTATAGATAAATGTATGCATTTATATTACACTAAATAAATAGTTATGTATTGACTAATTGAGTCTAATGGAAAGTAAGATGAGTCTAAAAGAGGAGAAATAAACTAAACTAAAATAAAATAAAATAAATAAACATCATTCAAACAATGAAAAATTACTAAATATCATTATATGAGAGTAGAAAATAGTTGGACTATCGATCAAATGAGTATAAAGAAGAGCAATGGTAGTAACAAACCAATTACTCCAAACAAATATCTGCATTGAGAAGGACTACTTATTCTCAGACAATACTTATTCTATGAACACTCACAAGTCACAACCATCACTCTTCCTTATACTCATTAGATCAAGTGTAATCTTATGTTATGATATCTAGTTGTTTTGCATTGCTTGGATGTTGTTTGTTTGTTTTATTTTATTTTATTTCTCCCCTTTTTAGTCTCATCTTAGTGATTTATGACAATATTATGCCTTAAATATGATTTAATCATGCTCAAAAGTGCTATGATGTCATAATTGATGTATCTAAATTGCTTTCTTTGGTTTTAATGGAGTTAATTGACATACTTTAGTTTTATATAATTTAATTTCTTTTTTATGGGTCATGATTTTTACTTGTCCATATATTCAGTCGGTCTATCACAGAACTTTGAGTTGGTTAGGAATCGACTTGTCGATAAATTGATAATTTATTCTACATGTTCAGAAATCAACAATGACATTAGTATATAATAAAATATTACATATTTTAATATTTCTTTAATGTTTTCTTACTTCGTCAATTTTAAGAAGCTTCAACTGCACCTTGTTTAAAATTATAGTCCTTTCAGGGCATACAATGATAGGGTCTATAGTAAACCTTACTAATAGATTATAGAAGGCATAAACATTCTTTAGAGCCCCTTTGAAATAAATGGTAAACCATTTGTATCGTGTATGATCATTCCCCAATGGTCTAATCATTCCCCAACAATAAGAAGGTATAATTCTCCAACGGTCACATTTTTTATATCCCTACTATTTAAATGAATAGACCTTTTCGAACTCCTCCATGTTTCTTTATTCATCCTTTTTTTTCAATTTTTTTCAACAAAAATAATGTATCAGTCATCTCAAACATTCAAAAGTACTTTTATTTTTCATTGTTATATCCCTCTATTTTGAAGACATTAGAACCGACAAGAATTTAAGTAAAAAATTCTATAACTGTACAATTGAAAAATTGTGGTTTTTTAAATAAAAAATTATTTATGTGCATGACATAATAAATTTTTTAATTTATCATCGTTATTTTAGGATAATGATGGATGCTCTTATTTCAAGTGGATTCTTTCTGATTCTGAGGAATCAAAATTTCAAGGCATTGCAAAGTTTGAAATGTTGGAAAGATTTAGAGAATCTGAATAAAATAAGGATCTTCTTATGACATTATATAGAGAATCAGAACACAAGATTTATCACTTAAAAGGATTGTTGAAAGACGTCAAAATTGAGAGGGATCAATTTAAGCATAGGTTAGTTGTGACTGAAGAAAAAGAGAAGGGCCTAAAAATTATTGTGTATGATTTACTATTAGTTTTAAAGTTTTGAAAAAAGGTGTAATGAGGATGTAGTGGGAATGAATGTATTATGTGTGCCTTTTATTAATCGATTACTTTTGACTTATATTATATATGCTTTACCTTTTTTATACATCGACTACTCAGTACTGTATTATATATATATTACCTTTTAATCAAAGTCTATATTCAATGATGACAACCATCTAAAGTATTGACATTGATTATATAAATTGCAGAACATTTATAATAAACATACCACACAATTTGTACATTATCATAAAGCCGTTTCGAAAATAAAATTGTTTAGCTGTACCCATCCAAAGCTAAAAAGAACTTAAATTGTTAGTCCCATCAAACCCAACCTCATTATAAACAGAAATAAAATAAAAAAAATTATCTCAAAGGTCAACCAAATAAACATCACTCAAATAAAAATTACATATTGTTTTGTGATTCCTCAATTGTCGTCTTCCACAAAAATGTTATTGATATCACCAACAACTTCCTTAAGAAACTCATCCATATATGCTATTGTATTTTCTTTTTATTCCTCCATGGTTGCTTTTTCTTATGGCACATTTTTTCTTCATCTTTCTCATCATCATCTTCCGATGTCTTCTTTTTTCCTTCTTTTTTGTTCTTCTTTATCTTCTTCTGCTTGTGTTGCTGCTTTAATTTTTTATTCTTCTGTTCTCTCCTCTTATCCTGCTGGTGTCTTCTCTCTTTCTTCTTATTTCTCTACTTCTTCTCCTGATACTTTCTTTCTTTTTTCTTCCTCCTCTCCTGCTTTCTCTCCATCTTCTTCTTTATTTTCTTCTTCACAAATATTTTTTTCATTTTTTTTATTTTTCTTTTTATTGCTTGTCTTCATCCTGATTATCCTTCTCTATAACAGCTGGTTCATTGAGTATCATCACCTCACCATCATTGATCGATGCTTGTTCCAAAACTTTTGTCTCAAGGAGCACTTCTTTAAGACCACCGTCGTCACGGATAACCCTCATTGATGAATTCTTACTTTTGACCTGCGGACCTATATTTTCAAGTATTTAAAATTTCTAATAAATTATGATATCAGTCAATAAATCATGAAATAGATTCTATTATGACAAAAAATGATAATATAAAATATGCAACTTCTATAATAAATAAAGGAGATATTACCTTGATCTTCTTCTGCTTCTCCTTAACCTCTCTTTTCCCATAAAATCAACAATATCCTTTATCACCTCCTCCAGTCTAGAAATGCGTTCTTTTATATTTTTAGTTATCGATCTCTTTTTTCTACTCTCCATTTGCTTGTCTTCACACCATGTGTCATGTCTTGACATAAAATTTTCACCCAAATTTTGGTCATCGTACCCATTCTCACCATCTCTCAATGAGGTGATAATAGTCACACCATGCAGATAGGTCTTCAAGCCATCGATGAATGGGTCATTCGTCTCATTCGTGAATGCTCTAAATTTTCTTATGTAGTGTTGCTTCATTTCACAAATCATGGGGATAAGATATGGGTGCACTCTCTATAGACAAATAGGAAAATGTGATTATTAAGAAACACAGTATTGTTAAAAATATTCTTAAAAAATAATTTCATACCTTTGTGATCCATCCATTCAAATATGGATCACCTTCGATCAATTTATTGGCTTTTGCTATGTGCCATCAGAGCAATCGAGAAATGAACATCTGGTCTTCTATTGATTTTCAATTTCCCTTCAATTTTGTATATCTAAATTTATGATCAAAAGAAAAATAAATATATAAATCAGTCAGTATACAATAGATGCCATAAATATATTACATTATAGAATAAATTACTTTAATAGTTTATAATCAATACCAGAAATGTCCAAGAAATTCATAGTGCGCATATGATGAAGTTTTCTTTATCACATATGTATTCTTCTATTTGGTGAAGTCTATCCACTTCTTTAGATAGTCACCTTAAGGGTATCTCTCAAAGACGCTTAGGTTATCCACCATGTTAATGATGTCTATGTCCATGATTTTTGACAAGTGTCGTATAATCAATATACAGTGCACAAGCCAAACCAAGCAACATTTGAACTTGTCCTCTTTGTCTAGCCTCCCAACTCTAACAAGCTTCAATAATTTCTTTCCACAAACACTGTTCTCACAATTCTTTTGAAAAAACTTCACCCTTCTTAATCACTTTGAGATACTTGAATCACGGAGATAATACCCACAGTTTAACCCCGTGATTAGCACAAACTCATTTAGGCCAAAATATGTTGGTCTGTCATTGATGCAAAACCACATTTCATGTATCATGTTGTCTTGTAGATCTTGACGAACAAGTGTATTCTGGAAAAGTTATCCATTGAACTTCAAATTTTCTGGCAAGTCTTATAAATAACCAAAACAAGAATACATAAACATCGACCCACAACTTGTTTGAATTCATAATATAGTTTCAAATGAGACCAAACAAATATCTTAGACAGAAAGAATTCAATATTATCCATGACTATGGCGAGGTCATACCTCTTTGCTGAAATAAAATTTGTACAGTGGGGCAAGATCAATGCTTCCTCATCTATCCTATACTCAATTTCTATTTCCTCCTGCTCATCTCCATCAGAAGCATGAATAGCTTTAGCACTTCAATTCCTATTCTCTGTGTCATCGACTACCTATTTTTCCCCAGTCCTATCAACTTCTACAGCTTTGTGTTTATTATCTCTAGCCACTTTGAATGATCTACATATAAAAATATGATTTCTCAACTATCATAGAAAAAATAATATCTAATCGACCTAACAATCTATTAACAGGACAACAACACAAGCAGATGAATATGGAATAAAAAAAAGAAAACCCTATCTAAAATACCATTATAGTCAAGCATAATTGAAAATCAAATCCAAAAATTGATTGAAAGGTCTATTGATAGAACAACAAAACATATGATCAAACCATCTCCCATAAGAACATGCATCTAAATCACCATTATATTCAAGAAAAATTTAAAAAAAAATTCAAATTTTTGGGCACACTAATAGATGAAATTCACAAAAAAAATTACCATGCAATCGACAACGATAATCATAATTCATAAAATATCCATCAATAATCAAAAAAATATCAATTTAAAAATAAAGATTTTCAGTAATCAAGCCCCTTTTTAAAATAAATCCATTTTTTTCATTTAAAATTAAGTCAATCGACATAAATTGCAACTGAAAAATTGCAAACCACCCCCACCCCCCTCCATATAGAATACAAATTAGTCAGGAGATGGAGAAAACTTACCTAAATTGAAAGATGAAAGATCTTAGAGCTTTAGAGAACATAGAATTTAATAAATGGAGGTTGGGGGAAGGAAAAGTGTCACGATCTGAACCAAGGCGTGACCATGATGGGCATCTCAAGTCCCACATAAACCGAAGATCACCCCCTGCACTTAACCCAACCAAACACATCACACCCCAAGGTCGGATGAATTCCAAACATATAACAAGATAGCATGCAATAGCTTAAATATTTTTAAATGTATGTCTATAATGGACGATTAGTGATCAGCCAACCTACTGACCAACATTTCCTAATAACCACAGTAGTCAAAACAAAATCTTCTAAACAAAGAACTAAAACTGAATATCAATGAAGTATCGGGTGATGTCCCCGACTATAGCCAAAATAAGTCTAAATAGTCTGAGACATAAGAGACCAAAACATGAAATTTAGACTTTCGATGTATGGAAGATCACCACTTCAATGTCAACTCAGGAGCTGATCCCGAATCCTAATGTAACGCCCCAGAATCATCCCCTGGACATCACACAGTGCTTAGGACTACGAATAGCCCCAAACCAACCCATGTTATCTTTACAACGTAGAACTCATATGAAAAGTGAACTAGCGTATATATGAACTGAAGGTAAATAATTTCATATCCTAATAAAAGTCTTTAACTTCGGAAATCTTAAATAAAATCTTTGATCATAGAACATACACAGTCTGACAAGCCTTCACTTCTAACTAGAGAACCATTGGGATAGACCCTAACTGACTCGAACTTTAAATAAAAATCAAATATCTAAAATAACTTTCAACACTGAAAGGGAGTTTGATAAGCTAGTTCCTCGAACTATGAGGAATCACCAAAACTTGAGATACAAGTGATGATGCCCGTAGTCAATCATGCTGCTGGAAATGAGAACCAGAACCTACATTATAAGACAAAATAGCACATAGTCATATATGTGGGCCAGTACTTCTGGAATGTACTGAGTATATGGGGGTGAATGCATAAGTAAAATAAGAACTGGATATATGTGTACACTTTCAAATGATGCATGCTAAGAGTAAATGACTCACCTTGGAATTGAGTAAAGCTAAAAACTGAAAAATCATAAAACATGGATAATGAAACATATCAAATAACTTAGTGTGCCATAACACTTAGTTTCTGAAATCTTTACTTTTATTCTTTATTATGGGAGATTCTTCTAACCAACAAAAACCATGTGAGCTATCATGGAGTCCAATGTCTTACCCATGTTGGGAAGAGCTATCTATCATTGACATCAGAATAGAACCTTAATTTAAGTAAACTTTATACTTCATCCACATTAGGAAAAACTTAACCTACGGTGGTTCGTAGTTTCCAAAAATTTAGGATACTCTCATCCACATTTCCTTTTCGATTCTAAATACTACTCCCAGAATACATATATGCTCATACTTAAGAAATCCACCTTAAAATAGCATAAGGGTTTATAGATTGAAAACCAGTTATGCTCCTATTTACTTAAATCATAATCAAGATAAACAACTTGGGGATCTTATGTCTTATCTTTAGATCAAAGATCAGACTTTCTTAAATCATGCTATATTACATATGAATGTCACTTCAAGGCTTAAACTTTCATGTGAATTTAATCCTTCTTCTTAAATCTTAAAACTCCTACTTTCTTTAATAACACTTATAACAAAATATTAGGCTCAATACCTATATAGAAATCTTTCATCAAAATCCAAATCAAAGTAATGAAACTCAAATCACAATATCAATCTTAAAGTTCAAAACATGAATAGATGTAACATTTATGAATATTTAGCATTCAAATCACAAGATAAGAGTATACTTTAATACATGAGAATTTACGGGATGAACCCTAATATAAAATATGTAAATTTAATCATAAAACCATGATTTTTAGGCACAAGGATGAAAGGATTAATCTTGTTCAAGAAACCCCACATACCTGGAATTGCTTAACTTGTGAAGAGAACTTGAACTTTGAGACTTGAGAGATGACTTGGAGAGAGAAACCCTAATTTTTTGTCCTTGAAGATGGGAGGAGAAAATATGTTGTTAATTGACTAAAGAATAGAGGAAAATAACACCTCTCTGGGGTTATAGGTCGTGGATTGGGAACTATAAGAAGGGAAAAAACAAAAGATCCCCTTAACTGAACTTACAAAAATTTACCTCCAGTCATCACGAGTCAATATTACGACTCATTAGATGAGGATACGAGTTGGCCTCATGTCTCGTAAACTTGAAAAAGACTAGATTGTATGAACTGGTCAATATACGAGTCAAAACTTATGAATCATAACATGTCAATACGACTTGTATCCCCCTACTTCAAAATTGAACAAAAATGTATAGAACCTAGGCTATTGACCTTACGACTTCTCTATATATGATCCGTAACTTTAAATGATGACTCCTAGATCTAGTTGCAACTTGAACAGAACTCAAATCATCCCATGCGACCATGGTTATGACTCACATCTTACAACTCGTAAGATGTCTATACGACTTGAGGAAATAAGTCATAAGTTTCACAGTGATCTTGAAATACGGGGTATTACAATATCTCCCTCTTGGAAACATTCATCCTCAAATATTATTCATCTAGGATTTGGATTTGTAAAAGAATCAACCCCTCTATATCAAACTTACAACCAAGCTTTATGTCTAACACAAGATCCAATTAGTCACAACATAAGATATAACTTAAGAATTCTTAAACGGACTTAAAGAGAAAGATTTTTGGCTGAAAAATAACTATTTGACTTCGATAGGAACTAAGTTGGTAGAAAAGAGATGAGGATACTTGGTCATCATGTTTGCTTCAGCTTCCCAAGTAGCCCCTTCAACCAATTGGTTTCTCCAAAGAACTTTTATAGACGCTACCTCTTTATTTCTTAGCCTTTGAATCTACCTATCAAGTATCTCAACGAGAATCTCCTCTTATGTCAAGTTATCTTTGACCTTAATACTCTCTAGGTAAATTACTAAGGACAGATTTCCAATGCACTTCTTAAGCATTGAAACATGGAACACTGGTGAACCGCAGCTAACTTTGTCTGAAGATTTAATTTGTAAGCAACCTCTCCTACCAGCTGTACTCTCTCTTATGGACCAACAAATTGGAGAATCAACTTTCCCTTCTTTCCAAATCTTATAATTCCCTTCACAGGCGACACCTTCTAGAACACCCAATCGCACACTTCAAACTTGAGATCTCTCCTTCTTACATTAGGGATACGATTTTTATGGCTCTAAATAGTTTTAAATCTCTCACAAATCAACTGAACCTTTTCCATACCTTTAAGAATAGAATATGTACCAATCAGTGCCTCTTCACCAGCTTTAAACCATTCTATGGGTATAGATCACCTATGCCTATATAATGCTTCAAATGGAGCCATCTGAATTCTAGCATAATAATTATTATAAGTGCACTCAATCAAAGGTAGATGGTCATCCCAATGTCCTTTAAAGTATAAAAAACATTCCCTCATCATGTCTTCTAATGTCTGAATTATGCGTTCAACCTGACCATCGATCTATGGATGAAAAACAGTGTTAAGCTTAACCTTTGTTGTAAGGCCCTTCTAAAAAAACTGCCAAAATTGTGAAGTGATTTGGGCACCTCTGTCTGAAATAATGGATAAGAGTACCCCATGAAGCCTTGATAACTCACAAATATACATTTGGGTATAATCTTCTGCTGTATCTGAAGTCTTGATAGGTAGAAAATGAGTTGACTTTATCATTCGGTCTACTATAACCAAAATTGAATCATGCTAACATCTTGTATGAGGTAATCCTGTGATGAAATCTAATTCACTACTTCCCACTTCCATCTTGGGATGCTGATCCCCTATATCACACTACCCGATCTCTAGTGTTCAACTTTAACGTACATGCAGTTGGGATACTTTACCACAAACTCTGCTTTGTCCCTCTTAATACCATTCCACCAATAAATTTCCCCTAAGTTACAATACATTTTAGTAGCACCCGGATGAATAGAATACCTTGACCCATGAGCCTCGACAAGTATCCTTTCTCTCAACCCATCTACATTTAGAACACTAAGCCTAGCTTGATGATGAAGTACACCATTTCCCACTCGAGAGAAAACCTCGACCTTTTGATGCTGGACTATTTCCAATGTTTGGCTAAGTATGGGTTCATTTCGCTGCTTCTCCTTACTTCCACTACCAGAGATGATTCAGAGCCGTTATGAACCAATACTTCCCCATCATCCATGTCAAGGAAACATACTCCTAAATGAGTCAATCTATGTACTTCTTTGACCAACTCGCATTCTTCCTCTTTTACATGAGCCACACTACCTATGGACAACCTACTTAGCACGTCAGCCAACATGTTTGGTTTACCCGAATGATAGAGCACACTCATGTCATAATATTTTAGTAACTCCAACCATCTTCTCTGATAAAGATTCATCTCCCGTTTAGAAAATATAAACTAAAGACTCTTATGGTGAGTAAAAACGTCAACATGCACCCTAAAGAGGTAATGCCTTCAAATTTTCAAAGCAAATACCATGACCTCTAACTCCAAATCATGAATTAGGTAATTTTTTCATGATCCTTAAGTTGCCTGGAGGCATAGGCTATCACTTTCATATTTTTTATTAATACACAACCTAGCCCAACTATAGAAGTATCATAATACACTACAAATCCGTCTAACCCCTTCGGTAAAGCTAATACTGGAGCCAAAGTCAATCAATCCTTCAACTCTTAGAAACTCTTCTCACACTTATCCAACCATATAAAATTTACTTTTTTTTGGGTCAGATTGGTTAATGTTGCGGCTATAGAGGATAAATCTTCAATGAATCTTCTATAATACACAGCCAAACCCAAAAAGCTCTTGATATTGCATGGAGTGATGGGTCTAGTCTAGTGCTTCACTACATTAGTCTTCCAAAAATCTACATGAATACCAACCCTTGAAATGACATGCCCAAAGAAGGTAACAGATTCCAACCAAAATTCACATTTATCAAGCTTCACATATAATTGACGGTCGTCCTTAAGGGTCTGTAATACTATTATCAAATGGTCTACATACTCCTTCTCACTCATGGAATACACCAGTATGTCATCTATAAACATAATTAAAAATATGTCAAAGTACTGCTTGAAGACCCTGTTCATCAAATCCATAAAGGCTATGAAGTCTTTGTTAGTCCAAATGACATAACACAAACTCAAAATGATCGCACCTTGTTTAGAAAGTTGTTTTTGAAATGTCTTGCTCCATGACTTTCAACTGATGGTATCCTAACCTATATAAAGCATGAACCCATATATTATGATGATTATTATTAAATCTTGATGTTTATGATTTTGAAAGATGAATTTACATGTGTGGAGATATAAATCATAAATCTTGAATGATATTTATCATGATTTTGATATTTAGGTCATGAATCTCTATTGGAAATTGTGTTTTTTCGAGAAAGTGTGTGTTATAAGCACGTTGATGTTGAATATTTGAGATATTTTGAATGATTTGACCTTTTGGTCTTAATGGAGCTGTTTTGAACTTGAGTGTAAAAGAAATCCACAACGTGGTTGATTTTGATAGATGGAAAAGCATGATGGATACTGATGTATATTTATATATTACTAAAATTATTTTGTTGTGGATTGTCTTTGAAATAATCTGAGCTAAGTCTGGGAGAAATCTTTAGCACCAAGCGGGAGGTATAAAGTGACCTTACTTCCCTAGAACTACGTGCCCCCGTAGGAGTGAGCCTGAGGCTAATTTATATAGTGATCACTAGTTTTTGTGGATTTGATATCGATAGTCCTACTCTGATGGCAAGGATAGGACGGCTCTCCCCAACGTGGGTTGTACGTTGGACTCCATGTAGTTCACATGGTTTATGACAGTTATAGGATCTCCCAGTGTGTGTGTGTTTCCTTGTGTCTATGGTGAATGGTGAAGTAATTTGAAAGTGGAATTGGGAAGTTTATTCTTTCAAAAGATTTAAATGATATTTACATTATGATAATTGATATTCTTGATAAACTGAAAGTGATTGACAAATTATATGATGACTCACATATGTTATTGTACTTATTTCATCCTCTCATGATTATGATGATTTTCTTCGAGCTAGGTGAGTCTTTCATACATCCTGCATATTTCTTATAAATATTTATGATAATGATGTTTATCCAACTGCATACACCCTCATATACTCGTTTCCTTTCCATGGTACTGACCCACATCTTCGATATAGGCTGCATTTTCTCAGAATATAGGTTCAGGTGCTCAGTTCCAGGTTCAACAGTGATTCTTCGAGCACGCTGTTCTATATCCTCTGTTGTGGTGAGTCCTCATGTTCCGAGGACGTGATGTCTGATGTTGATTTCATGGAATCATTTACATTTGATAACTGAGTATGAGTCAGTTGAGGCATGTCTCAATGGCTCGCTGGTTTTATTGATTTTCTTAGAGGCTTGTCAGACGAGTATAGATGTTGGGAGTTGACTAATAAGTCATATTTTGTTATCTTTCTAAAATTCTTTTATTCTTGGATGATGATTACTCTGCTGATATTTGAGGGTTTATTTATAGAAACCCCGTTGATTTGTGTTGAACTGAATGAAAATGGCTCAAAGGGTTAGCTTGGGGATACTCGTAGCCTCAAGCACCGTGTGACACTCCGAGACCCATTTTCTGGGGTGTTACATTAAGATGCTTATTTAACTCTTTAAGTTTGGTCGGATCCATGCGATTTGGAGGGATAGAGAAGGGCTGAGTATCAAGAAGAAGATCAATACTGAATTCTATTTCTCAGTCTGGAGGTACCCCTGACGGATTTTTGGGGAAAACCTTAGGAAACTAATTGACTACACAGACTGATTGAATTGTCGGGGCTTTAGACTTAGTAACTTTGACTCAAACTAAAGGGTAAATGCGCCCTTATGATATTAACTTTTTGGCCTTAAGATAAGAGATAAAATGACCTTTGGGAGACACAAAGCCACCCTCCTATTCGAAAACTGCCTCACTAGAAAACTAAAACTTCACCATGTGGGTGTGATAATATCTTGATGCATAGCATTAATGGAGCCAATCTATGCCAAAAATTACATCAAAATCTATCATCCCTAACTCTATTAGGTCTAAAAGTGTGATTTTATAGAGGATGGTAATAGGACACTCTCTATAGACTCGCCTAGCAAAAATTAACTCACCCACTGGGGTAGAAACTGAGAAGGGCTTAGGCAGATTTTCAGGACATACTCTAAAATTTACAGCAACCAAAGGAGTTACATAAGAGAGATTTGATCCTAGGTCAAACAATACATATACATCAAGGTGAAAGAAACAAATCATACTATTGATGACATCTGGTGAACTCTCCTGCTCCTGACAGGATGTTAAAACATAGAACTAATTCTGGCACTGACCACCACCAACACTGGATGATATGCCCTATGAAGGACTGGGCGACTTAGATGGGCTGCTAAATTAGTAGCCTGAGTCTGAAAATGAGAATCTCTACCTCCCTACTTAGAATAAAGATATTCCTTGATTTTGTGGCCCATATTACCACAACTATAGCTACCCCTTTTACCTATCATACACTCACCAGATAGGTCCTGCCACACTTTGCACATGTGGAGTAACTGGGTCTCCTGACCATACTGTTCTGAGACCTGGAATTTAAAGTCTTACCCCCACTGCTATTGCCTGGTCCTGGGTTCAAGGGCACTAGCTGAGGATGGCGCAGGTACTGATGAATGACCCTGAAGCTACGAATGGATTCCTCCTTCTAACCTTGGATGACTATACTCAAATTTTCCAGTCCTAGCTCTTTTGTTTCTCTTCTCTTTTTCCTTCAATGTTTCTACCTTAATCTGTTGAGCATGAGTCATCAATCTATCAATATCCATATCCCCAATCAATATGGCAGTCCTACACTCCTTAACCACCAAATTAGGTACCCTAGTAATAGATTTACTCATATGAGCTCTAGATTCAGATAATAACTCTAGGGCATACTTAGCTAACTGAGTGAACTTTAGGAAGTACTCCTTACCATCATAGAGCCATGGCTCAGGTTCATGAACTCCTCTACTTTAGCCTCCCTCATCTCACAAGGAAAAAGCCTATCAAGAAAAGTATTCTGAAATACCTGCCAACTCATAGGAGTTGCATTCTCACCCCTACCATTCTTTCCATAGTGGCCCAACCATAAGCAATATCATTTAGCCTATAGGATGCCAGCTCTATACTCTACTCTTTAGTAATATGCATGATCTGAGTAATCTTTCTCACCTCGTCAATAAAGAGTTGAGGATCCTCATCCACCTTTGACCCATGGAACTCAGGTGGATTCATCCTCATAAAGTCCTAAATCCGAGCTGCATCTAGGTTACCATTTTGTTGAAGTGGGATTACTACCTATTGGTTTCCCTGAACATTGGCATTCACAGCTTGGGCCAACACTTGAAAGGAAGCCCAAAATTCAGCATAAGAAATATTCTCATTCAGAGGGTCTACGTGCAAGGGTGGTTGATTACTATTTCTGCGTCTATTGGCTCGGCGAAGAGACATATTCTGTCACATAAATGCACGAGTTATGGTAGATAGAGACAACTGTTAGCATGATAGATCATGAAAGAAATGATGATTCCTAACTCGTTACGTAGCCTATTGCTCATAAATATGGCGCACTTCATATTCATGATCAAGACTCTATGTAACGCGATTTGTCTGTCTCCCTAGGACTCTTTAAAACCTTAGGCTCTGATACCAAATTTGTAACGCCCCAGGATCACCCCTTAGATGTTACACGATGCATAGGTCTACGAATATCCCCAAATTAACCCATGATATATTTTCACCTTAGAACTTACATGAAAAGTGAACTAGCATATGTAGGAACTGAAAGTAAATAATTTCACATCCTAATGTAAGTCTTTAACTTTGGAAATCTTAAACCAACTCTTTAAACTCAGAACATACATAGTCTGACAAGCCTCCACTGCTAACTAGAGAGTCACATGGACAGACCCCAGCTAACTCAAACTTTAAATGGAAATCAAAGATATAAATAATTTTCGACACTGAATAGGAGTCTGATAAGCTGAGTACTTGGACTTTGAGAACTCATCAAAAGTTGAGATGCAGATGATGATGCCCATAGTCAATTGTGCTACTGGAAATGAGCACCTAAACCTATATTATAAGGCGAAGTAGCACATAGACATATATGCGGGTCAGTACTTCTGGAATGTACTGAGTATGTGGAGGTAAATGCATAAGTAAAATAAGAATTGAATATATATGTACACTTTCAAATGATGCATGCTAAGCATAAATGACTCACCTTGGACTTGAGTAAAGCTGAAGACTGACAAATCATAAAACATGGATAATTAAACATATGAAATAACTTAGTGAACCATAACACTTAGTTTCTGAAATCCTTACTTTTATTCTTTCTTTTGGGAGTCTCCTAACCGACAAAAACCATGTGAGCTATCATTGAGTCCAACATCTTGCCCATGTTGGGGAGAGCTGTTCTATTCTTGACATTAGAATAAAACCTTAACTTAAGTGATCACTATATTCATATTGGGAAAAACTTTACCTATGGTAGATCGTAGTTTCGTGGAATTTAGGATACGCTCTTTTGCATTCTCTTCTCGGTGCTAAATACTACTACCAAAATACATATATGCTCATACTTAAGAAATCCACCTTAAAATAGCATAAGTGTTCATAGACTAAAAACTATTTATGCGTCTCTTTACTTAAATCATAATCAAGATGAATAACTTGTGGATTTCATGTCTTATCTTCAGATCAAAGATCAGACTTTCTTGAATCATGCTATATTGCATATGAATGGAACTTCAAGGCTTAAAATTTTTTCTGAAATTAATACTTCTTCTTAAATCTTGAAACTCTTACTTTCTTTAATAACACTTCTAACAATATATCAGGCTTAATACCTATATAGAAATATTTCATCAAAATCCAAATCAAAGTAATGAAACTCAAATCACAATATCAATCTTAAAGTTCAAAACATGAATAGATGTAACCTTTATGCATCTTTAGCATTCAAATCATAAGATAAGGGTATACTTCAATACATGAGAATTTGAGGGATGAACCCTAATATAAAACATGTAAATTCAATCATAAAACCATGATTTTTAGGCACAAGGATGGAAGGATTAACCTTGTTCAAGAAACCCCACATACCTGGAATTGCTTAACTTGTGAAGAGAACTTGAACTTTGAGACTTGAGAGATGACTTGGTGAGAGAAACACTAATCTTTTGTCCTTGAAGATGGGAGGAGAAAAGATGTTGTTAATTGACTAAAGGATAGAGGAAAATAACAACTCTTTGGGGTTATAGGTCGTGGATTGGGAATTATAAGAAGGGAAATGACCAAAAATCTGCTTAACTGAACTTACAAAAATTTACCTCCAGTCATCACGAGTCAGTATTACGATTCATTAGATGAGGATACGAGTTGGCCTCATGACTCATAAACTTAGACGGGATAAGATGGTATACACTGGTCAACTTATGAATCTAAACTTACAACTCGTAACATCTCAATACGACTTGTATCCCCCACTCGTAACTTGAATAAAAACTTAGAGAACCTAGGCTTATGACCTTATGTCTTCTCTTTATATGACCCATAACTTTAAATGACGACTTCTGTGATCAAGTTTATAACTTTAACAGAACTCAAATCACCCCATGCTGCCATGGCTATGACTCACATCTTACAACTCATAAGATGTCTATAAGACTTGAGGTAATAAGTCATAAGTTTTATAGTGATCTTGAAATGCAGGGTATTACACCTAATCACTTAGAATAAGGAGTAGAAGTATGACCAGTTCCTGTATAATGTAGGGATACAACATCCGAAGACGGTGAGCAGGGTGAATGCTAGTATGTAACTCGGGGATAAGGATAACATAATGACATGATCAACAATTTAAATTCATTAAAAACCAATGCATATAATCAAATGCATTTATATATATACTTCACATGTCGGGGTAGGGAATAAGGCTTAACATGAATTTAAAAACTTTAGCCCGGATTATGCAGCTCAATCGTTATAACATATACCCATGAGGTATATGGGCCCTAGATCTCACCCCCTGGATGGGCCCCAGTACGTGTTGCTATACGAATTGGAGAATAATCTTATAAATAGGGTACTCGATCCTCCCAATCATATACGAAAGGTGACTCAAGCACCCGATTATATGATGATTTACTAGGGACTCGAACCTCCCTAATCATGAAATAATAATGAGGAAGACTCAAACCTCTCTGGTTACTTTTACCCCCATATCAGCAAATGCGGTTTCCAGTATCGATCACTCGAACCTCTATTTTCATGACTCAGCTACACAACCCTTATTAGATCCCAACTAAAACAAGTATCGCACATTCTCATTCATTGAACCATATTCTATATTAATACATATATTGTTGGTATCATTATACCAACTATACTTGCAAGGTAATAACAACATGCCAAAACAATTTTCATTAACTTGGGGAAAATAACTCCCTTTGTTCATTAATACAAGGTGGGAAAACACCGACTCCCTTTGTTCATTAAATCAGACCATTGTCTTTCAAATACCTTTTTATATTATGCTATAGTTTAAGACTAGTTCAATTTTATAAATTATCATATTTCTCATAATTAAAACCAATTTCACATTATGGGGTTAGGTCATAACCACTTCAAAAGTCATAAGTTTGGAAAAATTAATTCTCTTGTTCATTCACCATACCCATGCACCCACACGTTTAGAACCATAATTAAAGCATGAAAATCATATGTAAACCATAGAAAAACATTGTCCAACAACAAGCATTCAAAACCCCCAACCTTTGTTGCAAAACCATCATAAACATCTCATGAAAAATACTTAAAACACATGATTTTAATAAATTAACAATGAGGGAAGAGTAACATGCCTTAAACACCAAGAAATTTTGAGAGAAATCGACCCCTAAGATCTTAGATGATCGACTTGATGAAATCCTATCTTGACTACTTAAGGGAATTTAGAGAGCCTTTTGGAGTGTTTGAGAAGTTACCTGATTTGTTTCTGAGTGCTAATGACACCCTATAAGACATGGGTTTTAATTTAGATAAGAGGAAAAATGTCTTGAGTGTCGTCAACTTAAAATCTGAAAAAGTTTCGCCCTTTGACTACGGTCAACTAGTGACTCGTAGCCACTCCTTATGACTCGCCATCACAAATCATAACCAAGACAGTCTCTAGGACTCCCACACACTGTTGACACTACAACTCACTGATACCACTCGTAATGGGACCCTACATAGGGTTCGGTTGTAGTCAACACAGAAGCTAATTGGGTAGACATTAGACATCCTACGATTTGTACCCCACAACTCGTAATAAGTCCTTATGGCTCATAGTGAGCCACTCATACTCAAAGAAAAACTTAGCCACCTAATTTCTGATGTGGTTACGATTTCATTCCAATAACTCGTTATGAGTCTTTACGACTTGTGTCCTTCAAGTCATACCCAAGACAGAAACTGAAACACCATTTACTGGACACTTACGACTAAGGTCACCTAACCCATCAAGATACTCTATAACTCGTTAACGGAGTTGTTTCCAAGGTAGAAAGCTCAGAACTCAAAAAAATTTAAGGGACCGAAAACCCGAGGCATTACAGGACATGGGAAAGCCGAAGAGTAAGGTAAGTGAGAGTGAAAAGAGGAAAATTTGAGAATACTAATATAGGTATTTTAAAGAAAAGTGGGAGAAGGGGAGAAGGGAGGGTGAAAAGTATTTAAAAAAGACATAAGGGATGACAATAACTTTTTGGACTTTACAAATTGACCCATAACTCACACCATTTCTATTTTCTCTCCCATAACCCTAAAAAAATAAATTCAAAAAAAATAGTGTCTCTTTTTTCAATTGAATTTTTAGAGTGTCTATTATACCAAATCTTCTCTACTTACCTAGTTTGCTAAAAGAATCAGTGAAACTTTCTCTATATTTCTCTTCTTGAATTATTTATAATTCCTTCTTGAATCCACTTAAATTCCTAGTTTCTAATTTAAGAAAAAAATAGAAATCACTTCACCTCTATTATTATTATGATTTAATTTTGAATTCAAAAAACGTATACTCGTCATTTCTCACAATTTCATTATTTTTTTCCTTAATAAGGTTTTATCTTCATTGTTTTTGTATGAAATTCATCAAAAATAAATACATTACTAACCTTCATCGACCCATTACTATAAAATTAATCATCAAATCACCAATACCTGTATATAGTGTATAATCAACGTATAAAAGATAATTATATTTCATCATAACAAAAAGTTTACAGAGAGAAACTTTGTGGCATGACCATCATAGTAGCTGCACAAGGTACAATATTTACAGATCCTCTATCACTTGCCAAAGATAAAGTATCAGTAGCAGCAACATTATTTAGAGAATCCTATATATTTGTATAAAATATTTATACACATTATTGTACAATGAAAATATTGTATAAATATATATAATCAGTACCAAATTCAGACTTTAAAGAATGTGGGTGCTCATTTCCTTCAACATAATATTGCTAGCAATTATCGAGTATAAATATATATGCTACTGAAACAAATCAATAAAAAGTAAATGATAAAACGATAATTAATATTTCCATCACCAAAAATAACTTCTGATCACAAGTCACAATGACCTACTACTAATATTATCATTACAAAAAAAGACTTCTAGTCTTAATTCATAATTGTGCTTGATGACTTCTCATATATTGAAAATGATGAATAATAGTATCATTATTTACAATTGTGAATATCATGCTCTCTACATAACAAACTAAACAACCACTCAAAAATTCATCATCAATACTATTACAAATTTTATTTTTAATGTAGTTCATTATGACAAAGCCCCTTCCACAGAAGCAGTAGCAAAATAAAGAATGAGAGTCAATTTGATAAGTAAATAAATAAGTGGTCAAGTTTGAAGCAAATCTAACTTAATAATCAAGGTCATTAATTTTCTTCAAGTTGAAAAACCTCTTATCAAAACCACAAGCATAAACTCTAAAACTATGTTGACAAGTGACATCACAAAACTTGCTTTGTCAAACTCATTCATATAGCATTTAGACAATTTTATTATCCCGTTTTTATCAAATTATCAAATGAATTAACTAGATTTAGACTATCCATACCAAGAAGTAAGTTAGTACTTATAACATTAAAAAAAGTATTAAATTCTTGAAGATGTAAATCAATAACAATATAAAAAAATTTCAATTCGCAAATAATGATAATATGTAATATTAAGAGCTATACGCTTTGTCTTTTCTGGAAAGTGGCTAGCATCCATATCCGGGATCATTATATCATCATTCCCACAAAATAAAGAGATATCATCTCCTAATCATTCAAATTTTCTATCTCTCATATTTTATAATCTTTGCATTGTAAAAGCAAGCAATCTCACAACATTGACAATATCTAGATTCATTCTTTGTGGGGAGGAGCTCAATTCATTTGGCATTATTAAAAGTTTTCATGTGAAGTGCAATATAAAAGTAAAATAAAATTTCTTAATTGAACTCACAAGGATTTTAGTAAGAAGTCTACTCATAAAACTTAGACACTCACATCTAATAAATTCAAGCACATGAATAACTGATTAAAATAGAAAAATGAGGTTATCCAATATTCTATAATAAGAACTCCAACGAGTATCACCTGACCTCTGAAGTTCATGCTCTTGATTTAATCCCCATCCTATAAGTACTTCACTTGACATGAGCAATTCCGTTAACTTTTCATCTTGATGTTCTCAAAGTAAATATCATCGCTTATGCTTGAACAATATTTAACACATTGATAACTAAATAAAAGAAGGCATCATTGAATCTTTTTTTGCAAAAGCTAAAAGTGTTAACTCTAATTAGTGAATATGCCAATAATTTCTCAATCAAAATTAGAGTCTTAAGACTATTTACTTTTCCTGCACGTTGTTAGCTCCATCATAGTCTTGCCTATGTATTTGAGATTGACTTAATAAGTGATATGATATAAAAGAGTAGATTTTCTCCTTTAATGAACGAGCAGATGTATCACTAAATGAATAATATTAATAAATAGATCTATCACTTCACCTTAAGCCCAGTAATTCAAAAGATACGGAAGTGAGATATATGTTAGAATTGTTAGAATTTATGTTAGAGTTATTAGAATTTACCTATAAATTATATAAATTATTAAATTAATTATGCGAAGACCATTTAAAAATAGAAAAGCTTTTAGAAAAATCAAAGAATCTTTAATTAGTAATTATTCAGAATATATAAGTCTAAATAAAACAAAAGAAAACCCACAAAGATTAGCCTACTTAATTACATTAATATCTAGTATTGAATCAAAATTAATAATCCATTTAAAATCTAGGAGAATGAAACACATACTACCTAATTATGATAAAATTAGATTTAGATATCCGCCAAGATATTATAAATATAATTTAAAATGAATAAAGTACAACAATACAAAGAATTAAAACAAATTATTTCTGAAAAACGTAAAGAATTAAAAATAAGAATAAAAGGACTACATTATAATATATTCGCCGGAGTTAGTAAAAACTCAATAGATACACAAAAAGATGAAATATCAAAATTAGAATCACAAATAGATAGTTTAGAATATATAAGTAACTGAATTTTGTATTTTCTTTGTTAACCACCAGCGTACCTGTGTATTATCTGTTCGTACAATAAATTTGTTATATACAATCTTACAAATACTTACCATGACAAGTTACATAGAAAATTTAGAAAAAGATATAAAAAACATACAATTACTAGAAAAATAGATAAAAATAAATATAGACAAATACATGGAAACTAAAGATATAAAACACATAGAATTTCTTAATAAAAATATGCAAGAACTACTAAGGCTAAAACAAACAACTACAAAATATTATAATAAAACCAATTTTAAAAGATAGATCATTTAGATTATCTTAAAGTTTTAATCTTACATATACTTAAAGATATAGAAATTATAGATATTAAGAAAATAATATTAGAAAAAGTAATAGACTACGAAATTGAAACTATAAATTGGCTAGCACAGTTATACGAAGAAATTTACCCAGAAGGATATTATACAGATTAAGAGATGTTAGAATATATTAGAAAAACTAGAGAAAATCAAGAAAATCTAAATAATGAAATTAATTATAGAAACCG